>NW_027103562.1:40417-640417 GCF_902728285.1 Clytia hemisphaerica | reverse complement strand
ATTTTCTATTGCTTAAAGGTTATGAAATAGGGTTATTATTTTAGGGTTACCTTAAACGTGTGTTTATATGCTATTATTATTCAAACTTTAATGAAAAGGCTTTACAAATAAATATACATAAAGGCAAAAAGCACTGAACGCGCGTATTCCCTGATTTACGCACTTTCCGCACAAAGACAATCAATCTGCTTCGCCGCGCGCTCTGTTAAAATCTGGTCTGCAAATTACAATTCTTAATTTGAACGGCTATCTCCGTAGTTTTTAGCTTCCGATGTTTGATGTCCCCGCCCCCTTCTCAGCGCGCGTTCAAATTTTTTTTTGACTGTTCGCCACTTGTCCGCGCGCGGGGAAAATTGTTTTTTTGTCGCTAACGTAACCGGATTTTGTAACTAAGGGGTTAATGGGTGTGTGGTGTGTGCTTTATGACATTGGAAAACCTCTAGCCAGTATTCAGCTCTTGTTACAATTTAATGAAATACATTGAATTTGCCTTGGCTCGAAATGTGACAAGCTAAGTGGATAGTAACTAAGTGAGTGAGTTAAACGGCTCTAATAATGCACTCTCGCGAGGTGAGCCATGACCGCTGATGATACGATCAAATGTTAAGAATTTACTACTGTAGCGTCCAAATGTCATCAAATATGCGTGTAACTTTATATTGTATGGTATACCTGAGAGTACATTGACACAATAATGAATATCGTTTTAGTTCTATAAAATACAGGGTTCCCGGATTGTCGGTCTAAATTGAGCTTGAATGAAGACCGCGGGTCATTTCACTATCTTATGAACTATTTACTATTTACGTTAATGTTTATCAAAGTAATAGTGTATGGACCTCAACAATGCTAGGATTCTTCTCGTCTCATCTAGTGAAAAGAATTTCTTTTGGAGGAAATCTAGCATCGTCTATCTACAACAATGCCCTAGGGGCAGCATAGGAAAACATCAGAATATCACATAGCAGGCACAATATTACCAAGACGCATGTTTTTGATGGATAAAGTCTAGCTCTAGGATTTAGTGTACGTGAATGTAAGAGGTTTAGTTACAAAGCATAATCTCGAATGAAAGTATAGATGGTGTTTGGGATAAAAAATCCTCTGGAGATTTTTAATATTATCATACACAGTAGCATGACAGTAGTATGAAAGTTACATTATTTGTAAATCTTTTTTGCTCTTTCCGCGCCGACTGAGGAGGCAAAAGTTATTACACTATTTTTGTAAAAAGGATTTTCTGCCATTTTGTATTTTTATACATTACAACAAAGAATTCCGACACAGTAATTTGATGTTGTTGACATAATGAAACTGTGAAGGGAGCAGTGGGAGATTAATAAGTATTCTGCAGTAAGTGGATTGAGATTAACAATGGGGTCTTAATTAAATGAAGCACATTTTTAATTGCCATGTCCTCAATATCGGTATCAATTTTTTTATATGGAAAAGAATACAAATTCATATTATACAGTATATACAGTGAAGGAAAAGAAATACTCTTTTTTACAAGAACCAGCAAATTTTCGTTTGTTCTTATCTTTTTGATACTTGTAGCTTTAAAATTCCAAAAACAAAAAAATCTGACATTTTGTTTTTGAATTACGTAATCTTACGCATTCGAAAAGTAGACAATGCCAGGGTATTATCTAGACGATGCTATCGTCCGATTAGAGGGTCAGTAAACGTGGGAAAATATATATGCGAGAGTCAGGGCGTATCAAAAAAAAGTGATGGTAGAGTTTGAGACAAACGTAAACGCCCACGCCAATGTTTACTCCGCCCCGAACAGCAGATGAATATTGTTTCAGTATCTTTCAATAATTTATCATATTTTCAGATAAATCTTGAAATATTTCTATAGGATAGTTTGGTCTCCAAGTAAAGACAGTGAAACGAGGATACCCTCTAAAGACTTTCCTTCTTCTATGATTCTTGGATGGAATCTGGGGAGGCTTTCGATTCAAAAACGACCGTACGTGCGATCCAAAATCAGGCTTTAAGCTGGACCCATAGAATTTAGCCAAAGTTGAGTAAATCTGGACGAAAAATCTACCATTACAGTGCGGCTCAGGTAAGTTATTGCATGTCTAAAAAACCTGAAAATTACCATAATTTTTGAAGGCCATTAGCCGGCAGAAAATGAGCAAACCAATGATTTACTAAGAAGGATACCATGATGAATTTTCTGTAGGGGTGTTACCTAATTGTTTACGCCCTCATTTTCGTGAAAAACCGCAAAAACCAAAAAGTGCTGACGTCAGCAAAACTTGTTTTTCAAATAACTCCAGTTTGGCTAAAGGTAGAAACATGAAATTTGGACTCAAGTTGCACATCATTGAAAGAATCATTTTGCGAAAAAAAAATTTGAAATTTTGCTGACATCAGCACTTTTTTTGCAAAATTTCGTATTTTGCTGATTTCTGCTGACGACAACAAAATTTTGAAAAACTTTTTTTTGCAAAATGATCCTTTAAATGATATACAACCTTGGTCAAATAATTGAAGAATTTAGGATTTTTATAAAACACCCCTGTCTCACAACCCCGGTGGAATTTTTTTCTTCAGTGGGGATAAAGATCCCTATCGAAATCCAAAGTTCCAAAGTTAAAAAACCCAGTGGGGATGGTTTTGAAGTGCAATTTCGAGACATTGATTTTCGAGTAGGGATGAAATCAAGGTCAATTTCCAAGTGGGGCTAAAATTCCAGGGTATTTTCCCGCCGGGGACCAAGTTTTTGCCTAATTTTCCGGTTGGGATGGGGTCCCAGTGGGTCTGTGACACAGGGGTGTAATAAAGAAAGTTCATAAATCAAGAACAGTTAAAAACACAGATCGCTAAGCAGAAAGAAAATGTCAGGGCTTACCTTTTTTGAAATTTCTTCTTTTTGTTTAGATCGATTGGAACGCCAACACTACTACTACCAACATAATTTCAAATTCCACACCCACCAAAGTGAAGATTTTTTCTTCTGTTTTGTGTCAAATAATAAAACCCATGTTAACTCTAACAGTGAAAAATAAAAAACGATAGATTTGAGACTACTGAGATGGAAGAAATTGAAGAAACCAAATATTTATCTAACCCCATCTTTGCTAAAATTCTTTCCAAACAAAAACTTTTTCGCGAAAAAATATAATAACTCGACAGATTGAAAACAAAGTATTTAAACACCTTTTTTTTTGTATCACTCTATGATAAAAAGCTTCGACATCGAAGTATAGAAAAACGTAGTAGTAGTAGTTTAAGATTGACCTCTAACATGGGAAAAGCAAAAATGATTAAGCAAAATGTCGAAGAAATCAGGTGAATGAGAAGTTTGGTTTAACCTTGACTCGCCTTGACTAACATTTCAACCCCATGCAAGAAAATCGCTCATATCATAAACAGGATAGCTTTTTCAACGATACAAAATCTGCAAAACTGAAAAGAGCATCTGTCGACAAATTAAGATATTGAAATATTCATAAGAAATTTTATCATCAATATTTCATAATTTTCATTTGACTGAAAAAATGTTTTTGTTAAAAAGGATAAATAAAGTTTATCATATCATTTTATCAGAGAATTTTTTCCATAAGTTAGGTCCTAAAAATCGAATATGTCCCAAATATTTCAAAAGATTAATTTAGTAGTCTCGGAATAGTAGCTTTCTTGATAAAATCAGTACATATTATCTGTAATTTTGGTTAAACATGGCGGCTAAACACAAAAATTCAAAATATTTGATATATTCAATTTTTCATTTTCTGAAAAATATTTCCCGAAGCAAAACTGAGGTCAACTTTAAAACAAACTCTTCGGAATTAATTTAGAAGAACCTTTTAAAGAATTAGGTTGGACAACGGGTGCTTATTACAAAACACCCTGTTGGTTCAAACATAGGGATATAGCGTGAAAAATCCATAAACACGCAAGTCTAAATTTAAATAACAAAAAGATTCGGAAAATTTGAGATAACTGAATTTTCTGCCTTCATTGCATGGACCACTGAGACTGGTTTTTACAATGTCTGAAAAATGCCCAAGAAAATGTGACAAAATTTTTCTGAAAGCGTGGCTACGGTATCGTTTAACGTTCTTATTTTTAAAAAGGTTTATAGTGATATAAATATGTACAAAACAAAAAATATTCTAAAAATTATGGAAATAAGGGAAGAGGCTGCTTTTTTCTTCAGTAATCCCCAAGATATTTTCAAAATTTAGATTCAATTCACATCTAAATGGTGTATAGATTTGATCTTAAATCACCTACCACATTAGCCAGTACCATTTAGACTACCGGAGATATTGTTCAAGAAGATTTTAGAGCTTTAAACTTTCTTACAGGATCAGTAGTTTCGACCAGAATTCCGTGTAGAAACTTTACTTTAACATCTACTGATATGTTTCGTTCAGAGCGGTCTATTCCAAAGCAAATATCTTGTAACAGTTATGGTGTAGATGTGGTTTTATCTAATGATTCGATTTCAATGTATCTTCATTCTGAATTAAAATCAATCACTATCATCGCCGAATAAATCACTTCTCGAATCACTCCCAGATTTATTTTTATCGTCGTCATTGTCTTGACTGTCATTTTTATTGTCGTTGGTTGTCGTTTCATTGTCGGTGTTATTTTTCGCTGTCGTCGGAATCGTCTCCCTCCTCGACGTTGTCTTCTTCTTGGGCGACGTTCCCGAGCTGCACTAACCGAGCGTTCTGAAATGAACTAAAGAGATATAACTAGGTAATGTAAGACAATTTTCAATAAAAAAGAGATTTCACGTTGAGCAGCATAGAACGCATACAGCATAACAGACTTGGTGATACACCTCCAGACTCGGTGATACACCTCCCCTAAATGGAAATATGGCTAAAGTCGACTCCGTAGAAAAATATCGTCAAAAACAACAGTTTAGTCTCATTCTCACCTTCGACAAGCACTAAATTATAATAAATTGAAACTGTTGAAGTCATCATCAAGTGGCTTACTTTGTCCAAGGTGGCGTGGAACACGTGAGAAATTTGAAACTGAGCAAGTACTACAGCTTACCTGTAACCTGAGCTCGTTTTCAATCAGTTCGCGATTCTTGCCGAGAAGTTTGGAAACTAAAGAGGAGACTTTCACGTTCAAAATGAAGGAAGATACAAGGAAGCCTACATTTCTTTCAAAACAAATATGATTTCAAATTAACGATATTTTAGGATGTGAAGTGTATTCCAATGGGTGTGGCGTTTCTATTTTTCTTCGAAGGGGAACTGATACCAGTTGGCCATAAACACGATATTTGCTATGACTATGTAAGTGCTCTTTCGAAACTCTTTTTGCGTCTTTTCAGATGGCACAAGTTGACTGGGGATACATAGTACCCAGCCGATACTAAACATCGAAACAGTTTTCATGTTCAATGTTAATAACATTTGAAAACGTCAGAAGAATGTTGAAATAACGTTGTGCTTTAGACATTAATGACGGTTTTTTGTATCGGTCAGAAACCCGATGAGAACATCAAAGAAGAAGACGTTATAAAGTAAAATAGATCGAAACGGTCTACTTTTTTCATCGGAACAGAACTGTTCCGTTTCGTTATTTCCAAAGGTTCCAAAATCAGAATGAACACTTTTTATCCGTAGCAAAATATCGGAACGATGCGAAACCGTAACGTCAGAACATGGTCTGTGCATGTGTATTAATATAACAGCCAATTCGATTGTTTTCAAAATATGCCAATTTTGCCCTAATTGCCAATTATTTTGCATTTGTGGCAAAATTTTTGAAACATAAAAATGCCAAATAAAAAAGATGTGGTGAATCTGGCATTCTTGGCATTCTTGGAACTTACCTCCATACAAAACACTGCTCCCAATTTTGCAACTTTTGGCAGAGATTTTGAAAAATACCTTCTTATGCTAAAGCAAAACAATGCCGACATCGGCAATTTGATTGGTTAAAATATTATCCGCTCGTATAAACACTTTGTGCTCTACAAACGCCGACAGAAAACTGCTGACGAAGCGTCACAAAACGGAAATCAAAATGGCGGTGTAGCGGTGTAACATTTTGCCACAAAACTGTGATCTTTTGAAATCGAAACTGTGGATTTGGCAAAGTTGGTCAGTATGGCAAAGTCAATCGAATTGGCTGTAACCTTTGTACTTGAGTAAATGGGCAAAGAAAGGAAATCTGAAATTAGAAACCTGACAAAGAATTGAAAACGTGGGTTGTAATTAATACACGTGAATATCAAACCAAGAACATTCTGAAATGACGACAAAAACAAGGACCCCTTACGTTAATACACTGTGAAAGGAGGAGTGGATAATGTGAAAAGTTATGAATAGAATCTGATAATTTCCTCTGCTTTTCCAAATATAATATAGAACTTTACAATTCTCAATAATTCGCCATGATTCAAGTTTTATTTCACTATTTCAAATGAACCAAAATAACCCTAGGAGGTCCAAAGACTCTCCGAAATCTGAACTTTTTTTCTTATTGAAATCACAATCTCTTGGAAATTCGAATTATGGAGAAAGAGCCGACCTTACAATTTTGTATTGATTTCAACTTAAGGGACAAAAATACGGCTGGTCACGTGACGAATGTGATTCCAAAGTCAAAGATAATTTATACAGATTATGCGATTGCAAATTAAACGGATGGATAATCTTACGTCCAAAATGTAAAAGACTGATTGCGAATTTCATGATGTTCGTCACGAAGGCATTTGGAGGTGATCATTACCCAAAGGTGTCACCTGGCTCATAAAAAATTTGAGTAATTTGACTAAGAACATTGATGTATACTTATTAATAGTGTTCCTACCTAATCTTACTCACAATCAAACCCCTCCCAATAAACTGACACATTTGTTTCGTTGGAAGGCATTGTCTTGTGGTTCCAGTTAGCAGTGGTTACATGTTTCTAGTATATATAATTATATAATATAAAAATTAATAATAACTAGTTTGAGTTATCATTTATATTATGGGTTGGTCGCGTAAGTAGTTGGTCGATGGCCGTGCAATCATTTCTTGTGTGTCTCTTTTCTTGGCACGTAGTCGGCAAAGCATCTGTGTTTTGGCATATCTCGCCGGGAAAAGTTTTTGGGCTGATAATCGCGTTGTCGATATTCCGAAATGTTACACGATGTTGGATAGTAAGTTGTTCCTTCCCTAATAGAGAATTTTCTTATAATTGACTTAAAAAATATTTATACAATTAAAAAATTTTTACCCCTATGGATGAGGACTGATCTTTTGTGATAGTCCTGATGCATCAGGTGAAAAACTCTTGCCCTAAATAGCGAAACAAGGTGTTCACTGAGGAGCCAAACGTAGAGAACGTGCAAGAGAAAACTGTTGCGCCAAACCGAAGTTCCATCCAATTATAAATATAACAAGTTTTATAACTGACAATAAAATATATATATATATATAAAATTTCTTCTTTTGTGGTCTTGACGCTTGTTCGATGGTATTGATGACATTCTTTTGTTGCTTTTTGTCCTTTGTCGCGTATTGATGTAAACATGAAGAAAGAAAAAATTGGATATAATTGAAATGGTCGCAAATATTTGCTAAGTTTGCTAACCAGAGTCGAAAGACCGAGTGATCTACACACGGCTTGTCAGCCCTTTTGAATAGTCCCAGACTCCATGCTTACGCATGCGTAGAAAACATGTTCGCATAGAAACGGAAGGAAAACAATTTCCAACTATCTTCGAACGTCGGAAATTTAATTTCCTACCTAATCTTACTCACAATCAAACCCCTCCCAATAAACTGACACATTTGTTTCGTTGAAAGGCATTGTCTTGTGGTTCCGAGTGGAAAAAAGAATGGTAGGTGGTAGATAAAGAAAATAAGTAATAATCACAAGCCTAAGGATTTAGAAATACTCATTCTAGTGGCCATACTATCTTTGATATAACCGTCTCTGGCTTTTTCGGATTTCCAACGTCCGTGTTTTGATATCAATCTGTCGCTTACTCCGTTGTTGGCTGCGGCCGAGGCTCCGCCTGATCTCAAACCGTGCAAACCGTACCGAACACCTTCTTCTTTAAAAGGAGTGACAAATTTCAAGAAAATCTCTCTTGCTTTAGAATAACCGAACCCTAAAGTCTTGGAAACTCTGGCCTTTTTTGCATTTGAAAATTCTTGGGATTAAATAACATTGTTTGTCCTTTGAAATATCAAGTTCGGCTTTTTGCAAAAATTCTTCAAAGATATTAACTGGGCAGTACTTCGAGTTCAATCTAGCAATTGGAATTTTGTTACCTTCATGATGTTGGTCATTCTTTGACTTTTCTCTACGACAATTTCTAACCTGTCGGGTTTGATGCGTACGTCTCCGAGTTTCAATTCCAGAATTTTCTCTACTCTCATGAATCCTGTGAAACCTATCGTCGCAAGTACTAAGAATCGAAGATTTGGAATTGTGTGGTCTTCTCTGTATTTGTCGACTAGCTTTCTGATTACTTCTGGTTCTAATGGTTCCATTTTTTCCATTGGGGTTGCTGTAAGTCTTGAACATCCTTCAAGGACTGACTGTAGGAATGGGTCTTCGGTTGGAGAATTTAATCCTGCCATAATATGAGCCCATCGGATACCGTAGAATGCGGAAATGACTGATCCTTTCGTTGATCTGGTGAGTCTCAGGTGGTTAAGATAAAGAGCGACGTCGAGTGGTTTTGCTGGTATTGCTTGAATTTCTGGTTTTGTTGATGTCCATTCTATCCATTTTTGCCAGGCTTTGGAGTATTTATCGTTTGTTGATTTTGCGTGTGAAGCTTCGAGCACCGTCGTTAGCGAGTATTTGAGGTTGTTAAGTTCTGTGTTCTCAAATGACTGATTCCACCAGGATTTTGTGTCTAAAACGAAAATCTCTAAAGACATGAAAAACTGTTACACAATCTAAAGATGTATGGCAAAAACATTGTGGCATGAGCAATATATTTTTCAATTAACCAACAACGAGCAATTATTTTATTTTTTGACGATATATTTCGATCTATTGATCATCTTCAGGTCTAAAATTCAATAAAAACAAGATTATAAAAATCTCCGATAAAAATGTATATGTTCACATATCCACAGTAAAAACAACCATAAGCTTACAGAAAAAAGTGAGAAATGAAAATGCTACTGCAAAAAAAAATATAATATGTAATAAAATTGTTGCTACTAAGGAAAATCCCATGTGACAACAAACAATAAAAGAATAAAAAACTACAATTAAAACTTGACTACTAATGTACGGCTTCTATACTCGTCTTTTGTGTTCAGTTGAGGCTTTAATTGATTAATAAAAAGTGCCTCTAGTGTCATTAAATGGCTTGCCGAACGAGAACTACCTTTCAAAATGGCTACGTCATCCATTGTTAATGAGTGCTGGCATGACGTCATGTGAATGGTAACGGGTGCGTTTTTCCTACCGTGCTCCTTAATTCGGGTGATAAGATGTCGCCGTGTTTGGCCAACATAGCACGAATTACATCGTGGACAGGTAATTTTATAAACTACACCACTTTTTAAGGATTTTTCCACGGAGGACTTCAATGATGGTAGCACTGTTTTTAACTTTTTCAAAGTAATTTTTATAAACTACACCACTTTTTAAGGATTTTTCCACGGAGGACTTCAATGATGGTAGCACTGTTTTTAACTTTTTCAAAGTAATTATCTGAGGAATTGAAATATAACCTTGGAAAGTTGAAAGCCCCTTGTCGTGTCATATTTACTTTGAAAAAGTTAAAAACAGTGCTACCATCATTGAAGTCCTCCGTGGAAAAATCCTTAAAAAGTGGTGTAGTTTATAAAATTACCTGTCCACGATGTAATTCGTGCTATGTTGGCCAAACACGGCGACATCTTATCACCCGAATTAAGGAGCACGGTAGGAAAAACGCACCCGTTACCATTCACATGACGTCATGCCAGCACTCATTAACAATGGATGACGTAGCCATTTTGAATTGAAAGGTAGTTCTCGTTCGGCAAGCCATTTAATGACACTAGAGGCACTTTTTATTAATCAATTAAAGCCTCAACTGAACACAAAAGACGAGTATAGAAGCCGTACATTAGTAGTCAAGTTTTAATTGTAGTTTTTTATTCTTTTATTGTTTGTTGTCACATGGGATTTTCCTTAGTAGCAACAATTTTATTACATATTATATTTTTTTTTGCAGTAGCATTTTCATTTCTCACTTTTTTCTGTAAGCTTATGGTTGTTTTTACTGTGGATATGTGAACATATACATTTTTATCGGAGATTTTTATAATCTTGTTTTTATTGAATTTTAGACCTGAAGATGATCAATAGATCGAAATATATCGTCAAAAAATAAAATAATTGCTCGTTGTTGGTTAATTGAAAAATCTAAAGATGCTCGTATCTTTTAATTCTAGTTAGAAACTCGTATTAAGTTCGATTTGATTTAATGTTCGATGTTACCATACTACGGTACCTAGGTCGTATTTGCCTCTTCATGCTCTCAGCTTTCCATACTACGGAACTTAGGCCTTCTTGCCTTTTCGTGCTCTCAGCTTTCCATACTACGGAACTTAGGCCTTCTTGCCTTTTCATGCTCTCAGCTTTCCATACTACGGAACTTAGGCCTTCTTGCCTTTACATGCTCTCAGCTTTCCATACTACGAAACTTAGGCCTTCTTGCCTTTTCATGCTCTCAGTAATAATTGTTTTTAAACGCTTGTAAGTGTAGCTAGCTTTAAATTTCTCTTATTTTATTTCAGTATACCAATCTAAAAAAAATACATATTTTTTACCTCAAGCAGGGTCGCGTTGTCTCTTCTCTTCTACTATTCTGTGTTAGTACAAGTCGAAATAAGTGTCTTACTTATATTTTTTAGTGTTGTCATATTAATTGAAGTCGTAAAAAGTGAACGTAAATCGAATCTGGTATAACCATGAAAAATGTTACTTTTGTTTGAAATAAAAAATGGTTTTACAATCTTGAAGTCTTTAATAAATGAAGCCATTTGAATTCCATTAGGGAATAATATTGGCCAAAAATAAGCGGATCTCCAGACAGGCACCAAAAGAGTTCCACTAGCCTTGCATAATTTGAGATGTTTTATTGTAGAACCCACAAGAGAAATAGGGAGACATAGCCAATTATTATCTTTGCTCCAATCTTCTGTGAATGCGTTTACGTTTTCTGTCCCTGGGCAATAAAATTTAGAATTGGAATCTTTTAAGGTGGTAGTCTACTGAGAAATGGAAAATCATCGAAAAAATTGTCGAATTTTGGTTTTTGGGTGGTGTTTTGAGATCCTTAGGTCTTTCTGAACATCTCCTGGAAATTTCAGAGAGATATCTTTATTTTTCAGGTCGCAGTGAGCATTTTTGTCCTGCTGGGTGCTTGAAAAATCGCCCTAGCAACGGAAAAAATCCCGTTGCTAAGGACTTATTTTTTCAATCTCGGCCGAAACATAGCAATGTGATACGCCAAAAGAAAGCTCTTTTTACAACCTTTTCGGGCGTCAAAATATTATTTTCCGTGGCATTACGTCATCCTTAAAATTAAAGATGGTAGCTTCAGTAGTGTAACACATCAAAACAAGCTGAAAAGCAAGCTGTAAGCAGTCGGGTGTTTAAGATAAAAACTGCAATTATTGTTCTTTTCGGAAATTATTGCCGAAAACGGCAATTTTTTTAACGATGAAATGCTGAATCAGCAGAAAAATAAAAAAGTAAATAAATGAAAATTGCCGTTTTCGGCAATTATTGCCGTTTTTGTAAATAAAAGTTGATTTTATTATTGAACACGTGGTATTTGACACCCTCGCGATAAGTAGGCCCACTGTGCCTCGTTTAGTTTTGTTTTCAACTGGTTTTTGTTGGAAATGCAGATAGCAAAATCGAGTCATATGTAAACAAATTTACAACGGGGGTTTTGTTATCTCTTTCTGGCTGTGTTTCGGCATCGATGCAGGATCTTTTAACTTATTATTTTAGAACTTTTCATGTTATTGAGCAACGAAAAATTAAAAAAATCACTTTTAAAAATCCGAAAAACCTTTTTCTCGATGCAATTTTACCATTTTCAAACACCTCTGACATCTTTGCCCTTAAAAGGACAACACATTTTGCTGATTCAGCATTTCATCGTTAAAAAAATTGCCGTTTTCGGCAATAATTTCCGAAAAGAGCAATAATTGCAGTTTTTATCTTAAACACCCGACTGGTAAGCATGATTCTGCAGATTTCTTGGCAAGTTTTAGATCAAAACTTAATTTCTTTGATGGAAATGATTTGTTTAAATGAAGAATAGACTCTACAGAAGCCATAAAGTTGCTGTACATTGGTTATGTTGCTGGATTTCTACGAAAAACATTTAAGTTGCCGCCATTTTGTTTTGAGGAGCATCATAGGCGGTGAGAGGCGGTGTGTGCTTTTTGGTGGCTCACATAATGTTTTGTAGTGGATTTAAATGTAACTGACATATTTCCAAGCACAACATGATGTAACAGAGATGGAAATGTGCATTATAATGAACTGGACCTAACTTCTGGAGACGCACTTTCTCATCTGACACCCGCCACTCATAACAGCCTTCCTTCGGTCAAGAAGCCAGCTCATTGCTCATTGTCATCTAGTCTATGTGAATAAAAATATGCACACAAAAAGTTTTCATGCCTACAGAGAGTTATGCTGGACTTTCAATGAACATTTTGACACACTTATGTGGCTGTTTTCACCCAAATTTGATGTTATCGCAAGATTACCGCAAACTTTGCTATTTTAACTTGTATACATGACTTTAGCGCAACATGTTTTTGTTGATTTTTGGATATTTTATCAATTTTTGTGAAATGTTTTACTTTAACTTTTGAAACCTGACTGGTTGGATGAGTATTCAGTGAAGAAATTTTTTGAAAAGAGCTTTCCAACTTAAAATAATACCCATTTTTGCAGACTTTTCCAGACGGTGTCAATCGAACAAATCGAACGCCGAATCAATCGAACGCAATTGAACGCAATCGAATAATTGCAATTCAATTGTCGAACGCAATCGAATGGCAATCGAATATTACCCAGGATTTGCTGTTCAATTGCTTCGATTACGTTCGATTGTATTCGATTACGTTTGATTGATTCAATTGTATTAGATTTTATTCACTTTCGTACGTTACTTAAGCGCTCGGCCGCCCACGCTAAGAAGCTCTAACAGAGTGATCCAATTTAATTTAATCGCAATCAAACTCATCGTACATAATCGTAATCGAACGATATCGAAGATTAATCCAATGTAATTGACAATCAATCGAACCAATCGAACATCATAGCCAACAATCAATCGAACCAATCTAACCTTACTCGAACGCAATCGAATATTACCCAGGAATCGGCCGTTCGATTGAGATTCGATTACGTTCGACAATCGAATCGCAATTATTCGATCGCGTTGGATTACGTTCGATTGGTTCGATTGCGATTTTTGTTCGAAGTTGTTCGATTGACACCGTCTGGACTTTTGCCTTTTTCTTTGATTTTCTCAAAACGCGTTTCCGGGGGTTTGCATTCACCTTGTCAGAAATATCTTAGGATTGAGAGTAGCTACAGAGTTGAAATTGTCAGGGAAGTTTCCTTACATGATTTTTAATCTCAAAAAAGCGTTTTTTTCAGTTTCTTACCCCCTGGAAAAAAATTTTTTTTTCACTCATTCCAGACCTTTTCTAAATATTAGTCATTTAAAAAAAAAACTAACTTCATAGGTCAAGCCGACTATTCAGAAAACCTGACACAAGCAAAATTACCCCCTGGCTGATTTTACCCCCGTCTTTGGTTATTTTTAGAATTTTTTTTTATTTTTAGAAATGTTAATAGTTGATATACATTTCCTGAAAATTTCATTACGAAATGTAAAGAAGTTCTTGAGTTATTGCAAAAAATGTGATTTTTTGACTTTTGAAATCTGGCGGTAGACTACCACCTTAAGTTTCGAATTGTTATTATCTGCAAAGCGGTCTATTGTGAAAGGTCCGAAATGACGAGAGATAAATTGAAAACACGAATGATTGACTGACCAATTGTCTGAATCGTTAACGTGAGTGAGATAATCGGCAAGTTCATTTTCTTCTCGAGGAATCCACTTAGGACTTAAAATGATGTCGTTTTTCGTTGTTAAATGTAAAATATCAAGAGATAGTTGATGCAAATCTGTTTTTGTACTTCCTATAGTTAAAATTCTTGAAGCGTTTTGATTGTCTGTGTTAATCTGTATTGTTTCTCCTGTCAAGAATCGTGAAAAACTTTGAAGCACATATTTTATTGCTAAGAGTTCTCTGTAAGTTGAGCTTGATGATGACTCTAAAGACGAAAAACTCCCTGCGCAAACCTTTCTGTTCAATCTTTCGCATACAAAACCTCCAAAGCCTGAGTCGCTTGCGTCTGAAAAAATCACCTTTGTATGAGCTGGGCTGTGTTTCATAGAATAACCATCGTGGTTTTTAAGATTTTTTGACCAAAATTTAAGTTCGCTTTTTGTGTCTGTGGAAGGCTCGAAAAAATTATACCATGAAATTCTGCTCTCGATGTCGCGGTAGATCCCTCTAGTAAACATTCGCGTGCTTGGTCCTATTGCGGCGTGCTTTGAAGAAAGGTGTCCTGCGATATATGATAGTTGTTTGGCGCAGACCAAAGCTTGCGAAAGAGCCGTATTTATACACCTCCAGATTCGGTGATACACCTCCCCTAAATGGAGGCTAAAGTCGACTCCGTAGAGAAATATCGTCAAAATCAACAGTTTAGTCTCATTCTCACCTTCGACAAGCACTAAATTATGATAAATTGAAACTGTTGAAGTCATCATCAAGTGGCTTACTTTGTCCAAGGTGGCGTGGAACACGTGAGAAGTTCGTTGAAACTGAGCAAGTACTACAGCTTACCTGTAACCTGAGTTCGTTTTCAATCAGTTCGCGATTCTTGACGAGAAGTTTGGAAACTAAAGAGAAGACTTTCACGTTCAAAATGAAGATAGATACAAGGAAGCCTACATTTCTTTCATAACAAATACGATTTCAAATTAACGATTTTTTAGGATGTAAAGTGTATTCCAAAGGGTATAACACGTGGCGTTAGAACTTCTATTTTTTCTTCAAAGAGGAACTGATACCAGCTGGCCATAAACACGATATTTGCTATGACTATGTAAGTGCCCTTTCGAAACTCTTTTTTTTTTTTTTTTTTTTTTTATAATACTGTAGGATATACTGTTAAATTTCACAATGGTTTTGGACAAATTTTAAAGATATTTGATTGTTGTCACCTAACAAAATTCGTTATATCTTATATTCGAAACTCTTTTTTCGTCTTTTCAGATGGCACAAGTTGACTGGGGATACATAGTACCCAGCCGATACTAAACATCGAAACAGTTTTCATGTTCAATGTTAATAACATTCGAAAACGTCAGAAGAATGTTGAAATAACGCTGTGCTTTAGACATTAATTACGGTTTTTTGTATCGTTCAGAAACGTCAAAGAAGAAGACGTTATAAAGTAAAATAGATCGAAACGGTTTCGCTCCACTTTTTTCATCGGAACAGAACTGTTCCGTTTCGTTATTTCCAAAGATTCTGGAATCAGAATCAACACTTTTTATCCGTAACAAAAACAATATCGGAACGATGCGAAACCGTAACGTCAGAACATGTTCTGTGCATGTGTATTAATATAACAGCCAATTCGATTGTTTTCAAAATATGCCAATTTTGCCCTAATTGCCAATTATTTTGCATTCGATTGATCAAGATTTGGCAAATGTGGCAAAATTTTTGAAACATAAAAATGCCAAATAAAAAAGATGTGGTGAATCTGGCATTCTTGGCATTCTTGGAACTTACCTCCATACAAAACACTGCTCCCAATTTTGCAACTTTTGGCAGAGATTTTGAAAAATACCTTCTTATGCTAAAGCAAAACAATGCCGATATCGGCAATTTGATTGGTTAAAATATTATCCGCTCGTATAAACACTTTGTGCTCTACAAACGCCGACAGAAAACTGCTGACGAAGCGTCACAAAACGGAAATCAAAATGGCGGTGTAGCGGTGTAACATTTTGCCACAAAACTGTGATCTTTTAAAATCGAAACTGTGGATTTGGCAAAGTTGGTCAGTATGGCAAAGTCAATCGAATTGGCTGTAACCTTTGTACTGGAGTAAATGGGCAAAGAAAGGAAATCTGAAATTAGAAACCTGACAAAGAATTGAAAACGTGGGTTGTAATTAATACACGTGAATATCAAACCAAGAACATTCTGAAATGACGACAAAAACAAGGACCCCTTACGTTAATACACTGTGAAAGGAGGAGTGGATAATGTGAAAAGTTATGAATAGAATCTGATAATTTCCTCTGCTTTTCCAAATATAATATAGAACTTTACAATTCTCAATAATTCGCCATGATTCAAGTTTTATTTCACTATTTCAAATGAACCAAAATAACCCTAGGAGGTCCAAAGACTCTCCGAAATCTGAACTTTTTTTCTTATTGAAATCACAATCTCTTGGAAAGTCGAATTATGGAGAAAGAGCCGACCTTACAATTTTGTATTGATTTCAACTTAAGGGACAAAAATACGGCTGGTCACGTGACGAATGTGATTCCAAAGTCAAAGATAATTTATACAGATTATGTGATTGCAAATTAAACGGATGGATAATCTTACGTCCAAAATGTAAAAGACTGATTGCGAATTTCATGATGTTTGTCACGAAGGCATTTGGAGGTGATCATTACGTACCCAAAGGTGTCACCTGGCTCATAAAAAATTTGAGTAATTTGACTAAGAACATTGATGTATACTTATTAATAGTGATTCTTATAGATAAATTTGCGTTATTTGAGCTGAAAAATTCGTTTTTTAACTGAATCTGCTTGAGCCATCTTTTACCTATGATGGTACCCTACTTTCATACAAAAAATCAGAAAAAATTAATGATCCAATTTTTCACAAAAGCCAAAGAACCCGTTTTTTGGCCCAAAACATTTTTTTTTCGAAAATCGGGCTCCGTCACATTCGAGGGTTTATAGTTATGCATCTTTGTGCAAAAAATCATAAAGAATGAAAGCACCAACCTCGAGTAAAGCTAATACCTAAGTAATTGATAATGCGCTTATAAAAAAATATCGAATTTGGCCAGTTTTTCTATAAAAACACGCCAAGCAGCAAAAACTTCCTATCTAAACACACATATTCTTTAAAAGTAAGCCCTCATGAGCAAAAAGAAACATCTATCTCATAAAAAAATTTAATAATTTGACTAAGAACATTGATGTATGCTTATTAATAGTGATTCTTATAGATAAACATGCAGTTTTTGAGCCAAAAATTTTCTTTGCAAAAATCTGCTTGAGCCATCTTTTACCTATGATGGTACCCTACTTCCATACAAAAAATCATAAAAAAGAAAAAAAAACCTGTTTTTTAGCCGTTTTTTTGGCTCAAATTTGCCCAAAAATTTTTTTTCCGTAAATCGGGCTCCGTCACATTCGAGGGTTTATAGTTATGCATCTTTATGCAAAAAATCAGAAAAAACTAATGAGCCAATCTCGAGAAAAGCTGGTAACTAACGAACGAACGAACGGACGAACATACAACGGTTAATTTATAGGACCTCCACCGGGGTAGGTCCAAAAAGTTTCTTCCCTCTAAAAGTACCATTTTGGAATGTTAGAAGAATACTTTGGGGGGACATCACTTCTAGGACGTGCAACAGTGAAGCGTTCAACGTTCAACGTGCCAGGATGACGTAGTCAGTGACTTTTTAGTAGTAATGGAGTTTTGAAATAGACTAAAATGAGGAAAAACTTATGACCAAATGAAATTCTCTTTGAGTTTTTCTTTTCGTCCGAATAAAGTGAAAAATAGGGGTTCGTCTACAGGCACCCTCTGTGAGAGTGCGACAGTATCTCTTATTAGTTATTCTCTTTTTCTTTATCGCCTTTTTATTCTGGTTTCTGTTCCAGTTTCTCTTTTCTTCTTCTTTATACATTTCTTTTTCTTACCCTTTTTCAACATTTTTTTTTAACGTTGAAAGGTTATTTTTGTATCAATTTTCTTTATCTTAAGGCGGGTTAAAAATATTATTTAGTCTTCACAGAACATAGGGGCACTTCAATGTTTCAACAGAGAGGTTTTGTTACAAAGCCAAGAATTCTACATGAGTTGAAGCAAAGTTTTTGCACATCGATGAGTGCTGAATCAGCAGAAAATTTGATAAAATGGCATTCAAGCAATAACTTGTTATTCGAAAATGAAGAAACAATATTAAGAGATATTTACGCTCGGAAGGAAGAATTCGCGAAAGAAAACGCTCGTCACCGTAAAAGGATTTTCGAGTTACGACGTAAGCAGGCGGAAGAAGAAGAGAGAATGCAGGAGATTTTCAAATATGGTATCGATCTTTGGCATCACCGGAAATTCGCTCATTTAAAAGTAAACATTCGTGAAGAGAAACAGCCACTTAAAGCTGAAGTAAATCAAGGAAAAATCGAAAGCGAAAGTATTATAGATAGGACACCACCACCTTTTCTCCCACCACTTTACAGACAAGTGAAGAACGAATTGAAACGAATCGATTTTGGATGCGATATGATGAATAAACCTGTAAATAATCGGAACATCTGTATGACTAGATATTTAAGATTGCCAGAAAAATATATTCCTAAAACGTAAAGCTTTTGTTAGATAGTTCAAGAATTGTGTCCCTTGTTTTTAACAAAGATGCTGAAAATATATTCCTAAATGTAACATAAAGACCAGATTTAGTTCAATAGGACACTCAAAGTTTTATGGTTTCGAAAGGAATATGCTATCTTAAATTTTACAAATGATTCAATATCAAAAAGCGATTTCAACTGATTTCAATTTAAAGACTTGCTAAGGGTTTTGATACTGGAACGGACGATATTTTTTTGTCATTTAACCAAGATAATGTTACAATTTTTGACTCATCCTAGTTTGAATATACGAAATAAAGGTCAAGAATTTTAATCGTTCTGAAGAGAATTAAATGATACAGTGAAGTTTGCTTATGCTTCTTTTTATATATCTCTAAAAACAATGTGTAGCAGAACAGTTAAAAAAATTACAACTAAATAAGGTCTCTTAGGGTTTTTTCATCTAGCAACTGTAACAAAAAATAAAAAAAAGCAATAAATATCAACTAAAAAGTTTTGCATATCATTATCTCCAACCAAATTGAACCAAAAGAATCAAAGCATCAATTTTAAATCAACTGTGCACTTCTTCAAAGCGAAAGTAAAGTTATATTTTTATCCATCAGAATCATAATTGTTGAAAACACACACACAAGTTATATCGAATATAATGTCCAAACCATACCTCTCTCCCGCCTACTTTTGTTTTTATTGGTTATCCATATCACACACATGCAAATCAGCCATCTAAATATATACAATGTTTGCAATCTATACACAAAGAGTGTGTGCTTTTTTGAACGAAGAAAATTCAATAGTCATATTTTGCCACCGCAACTTTCGATCATTACCAAGCAATTTTTTAAGTCATTGTGAGTGATTTTTCATAGGACTGCAGTATTTAAATAATCATACCAGTTAGTCCGATTCACTTTTGGAACATGTGTTTGTTTTTCATGAGGTATGCTGCCAAAAAGTCGATTGGTTCGCTTGGTCTGCAAAAAAATACATTTTATAAAATTTTCCAAGTTGATTTTTTTTAACAGTCTATCAGTTTTTATTGCAAACGAAAAACTAATTTTACACACCAGAGTCTTGGTGTTTTCGGATGGGAAGAAAGCTATGCTTTGAAACTAGCTAAAATAAAAATTTGAAAAACTGCTATGCAGAAGGCATAGAGGAAAAGTCTTATTTGGAAGAGAAACTTCCTAAAAGACTTTTTTAGCTTAAAAATAAGTGAAATTATTAGACTCAGAGGGTAATTCTAGCCATCATTTGCAAAATTCATCCTTTCTGAAACAAATTGTTTTTCAAATTGAAGGGCAATATGCATTGTTGTCATTGAAATACTCTGAAAACAATTATGGCAAAATGTGATTCAGTTTTTTTAACTGAATAATTCGGAATATCTACCTCTCTTTTGATAAAGCTGTAAGTCCTTGTAGTAAAATCGGGACAACAGATTGGTCCAAATATTGGCGCGTTGGTAGTGATTGAATGTCAGTCCTGTTCTTTGGGGTTGTGGCAGCCTCTTTTTCTTCACTTACAATTTTCTAAAAAACATTAACAAGGATGATGTCAGTCAGTGTATGTATGGTTTTCATTTTGTTGTCTGGCCTATATCTAAGTTGTTTTAGTAGCATAAAGAATTCAGACCAAATTTGGTTTTAAAATTGGTATTCTTTCACGAAAGTCCACTTCAAGTGAAAGTAAAAATAAACGAGAAAAATGAAAAATACGTTTGCTACCTGAACATTTTCAGTAAGGACAACCGGAGTGCTTGGCTGTGGTGTTACTTTCGGTAATTCTACAGCAGCAGGTGCTGGGCTTTCTGTCTTTTCTGGGGCAGGAGCTGCAGCAGGTGTTTCGGCAGGTGTTTCTGTTTCTGCGGGTTTCTCTGGAGCACTTGGGGTGGGATCAGCAGGGGCGGCAGGAGTTTCTGTTTCTGCAGCAGGAACAACTGCAGGTGTTTCAGTTGGAGCTGCTTCAGCAGCAGGTTGTTCTGCGGGTTTGTCTTCAGCTAAAGATATAAAATATCAAATTATTGCTACTCCTTTAACCTATCCACTAGCAACCTTTTCAAACAAAGGATTTCTACCTAATTTCACCTATGGTCCTATGCATTTCCTTATCAATAAATTTAACTGAAATAAAGAATACAGAGCATATTAAAGAAAAATTAGCACCTACCTACTGCAATAATATAGCTTTAAAATATTTAAAAAGTACCTGGTTTGGTAGTCTCTTCAACTGGTGCTGTTTCCATGGGTTCTGGCTCTGCTGCTGACATTTTAAATAATTTTTCTATTTAGTACTTCTGTTAACAAAACAAAACAAATATCATTAGAAAGGAATAACAGCCTCGAATAAATCTTTTCAGAATAATCATACAGAAAGAATATTAAAACATAGATTATACTGTAATCTAGCTTTTAGAAGATTCCCTTAGAGTGAATAAATTTTGTTTTAAAATGTCAGACCATTTCAATCCTCTGTATGTACCTTACTAACTAAAATTTTTCTACTTTAATGGGATAAACAGTAACTGACAGTAAACATTCTAAAAACATTTTTCTAGATTTTCTCAAAATATTTTGCAGATAAGAAGGCCTTTTCAAATTTCCATTATTGAGACTTAATTTCGCAGATGACACCCAAATCCATGAAATCCAAGAAAGTTTATCCCCACAAAAATTTATCCCATTAAAATAGGTTGCCTGCCTTTTTTCAATAAGCGATTCTGACCTCCCTTTTAGCCCCATCCCTAAAAAGGGTGTCGGAATTACTTTAATGGGATAAACTTTTGCGGGGTTTAAACAAAAATTTTGCGGGGACTTAATTTCGCGGGTGGCACTATTAAGTGGCAATATTTTCACGATTTTGCGACTTTTACTATCAAATCATGCATTTTAGTTATTGAAACACACATTATTTACGCCTCTTTGAGTTTTGTTTAGAAATATTTCGCGGATGAGGCCCTTCCAAATTTCCATTGGGACTTAATCCACGATAATCTAATCCCGCGAAAGTTTATCCCATTAAAGTAGTTAAATACAATAGTTAAATAGTTTGAAATTAAATAGTTTCTAAACTAAGTAAAAACGAACAAAATTTAGATTTGCTATAAAGATTGATAACCAAACCAAAAATCATGCTTCTGTGTTTGAAAAAAAACCTTAACCATCTTTTAACCACCCACTAACGTCAAATGACATTTCTCTAACCGAAAATCGATAGTCAATCGGGAGAAAGTGAAAAAATTTCAGGGTGGTATAATACCATGAATAAAAAGAACATCAGTAGCGTGGTGGCAGGGCGATGCAACTACCTCCCCCAGCCAATTTTTTTTGGGGGGGGTGGTGCTAAAAGACAAGGGTTAGAAAAAGGCAACTCTGGTTACTAATTTTTGCACTCCTTTGCTGTTTTTTACACTTTTTCAGTAGCGTGGTGGGTCGACCAGAATTCAGGCCATGTGGGGAGGCAATTTTAGAAGATTTTGATTTTAAATGTAAGTATCTTTGTAAAAATAACGTGAGCCAAGCAAGCACAAAATACTTTGAGTATTTTCTCTCTTTTTGGCAAAAAACTGCAAATTCTAAGGTGTAAAAAATCAAAAGGGCACTGAAATTAGTAATCAGAGGCATCTTTTTGTGCCCTTTGAATTTCCATGCCCTTTGGCACCCTCCCTAAGATTGGGAAAGTCTGGATAAGTTCAGGAAAATGGATAGAATGACAGCACTGCCAAATTCTGCAACAAATTTCGGACTATGTTATCAAATATCACAGCTTTTCTGCTGTAAAATTTGGCAACAGTTGTCTTTGAACCAAGAACATGGTTGCAGGATGACTGTGAACAGGGTCTCAAAATCATGTGCATTTTCAAGACCAACCATCTAAAAGTAAACTTTTCACCATAGGATTTCAATTTCCTACCCAGGGATTTTTCACAATCATCTCTGTAATAAAACTACAGGTATATGTACCACAAAACCCACAGGTACTTTATTCAAAAAAGTGCTAATTTGTTCAAAAAAGCAAGAATTTTAACCTGATTTTGCTTGGGCAAATACCTTGGTTCCCGTCATTCCAACCATCAAAAAGTGGGTTGGTCGGTTGGTCAGAAAATATTTTCTGTTTGAACGAAACAGTCCAAGAGGGCGGAATTTTCCTTAGAAAAGGGTGGTAAATGAACGTTTGATCGCCCTAAGCCTCTTTTTCACTTCACAAAAGCTCCGCTAGTTTGTTTTGATGCTTCCACATGGTCCGCAATAAAAGATTGAACTTGAAAATCGGGAAAAAACAGAATTAACGGGTTTCGAATTGTTTTTTTGGGCGAGATTAGCGTTTCCTCTTTCTCTCAAAAAAGAAAACATGGAGGGTGATGGTGGAGTTTCAGCTGTCAGGAAAAATAGTTTCCGACTCTAATTTTTCAGTAGAAATCACGGTCGGTCGGGTGACGGGAACCAAACAATTTTGTGATTGTGATTTAAAGAAAATGCTTATAAAATGTATTCGTAATTTTCATTCATAGAACTTCGATTGGAAGCATTGGGTAAAAATAGCAGCACACCTGTTATGCATCCCGTGGAAGAATGCGAAAAACCACAATGTTGCAAAATTTTGTATGCAGGCTGTCATTCTACGCAACTTGCCAAACAGCTGCAGAAGTAGTAAATAATGTGAAGAAATCAGAAATCCATCAAAAATTAATCTTTTATGTCTAGAACATAAAGCTGGTAGCAACACGAACAAGAACATGAGCTGTAGTTAGTTATTAACAACATGGAAAAATTGTTATTCTTTAATTTCAACCAAAAACAAAAATTTACACAATTCTGCTGGTAAAATTCTGGAGTGTTCATAGTAAAAAGATATTTTATAAATTAATGATATTTACGCCATTTGTGTTTCTTGAGGATTGGAGAAAAGTTGTATCTAATTGCATATTGTTGGGCCATAACTGCAAATGCCATAATCCAGAAGGGCTTCATTCCAACTTTAGGGATGTGCAAGAATCTTTGAGACCATCGTCCAGTCCAGTGCATGTATCTTTGAGCCAAAGAAGCTGGGGTCATATTTTTGCCAACCCATGATCCAACATTACGAACTTTGGTCTCTCCTAATGCTTCGATCTTTGCTGGATCACTGCTCCATTTTATGGTTTCACCAGACATTGTGGCAGCAAGTAAATTTCAAAATCCCTGTCAATTTAAAGTGCTTTTTCTTTGCTGCTCACCCTATCAACAGGTTGGCAGACGATATCATCCACCAGGATGCAAGTGAAATTTTTCAATCTGCGGACCTAGACGGGGGTTCGGTTATTATCAGTTAGGGTTAGGGTTGGAGCTCGAGAGTCACAATATAAGGCCGAAGGCCTTCTTAGGGGCATCCGTACCCTGTGACCTAACTTAGGATCCCGTAGGGATCCTTGTAGGGGCACCGGTAGGGTTGGGAGCTTTCTTAATAAAGGTCTGTAAATTACACGCTATAAGTATTTGTGAATGACAGCTTTCTGCCGTGTCTCGTTGGGGCAAGCGGTTAGGCATTGGGTTTGTAAACTAAGGTAGCTTGTATTTGGTGGTTCGAGCCGGGGTCGGAGACCTATTTCACCGGTACGGGCAAATTTCAGAAAAATACTTAGAAAACAGTTAGAAACACTAGAGAAAGTCAGAACATGAGGATAGAAGATAGGAAAGTAGAAAATAGGGGGAAAATAAGAGAGGATGCATCCTGGTGGATGATATCGTTTGCCAACCCTATCAACAGGACACGAGAAGAGCTAATGATGGTGATCGAGGCTGTTTGAAAAGAGTCCGATTGCCTCGATTATACAAACCATACACCCAGTTTCCGCCCAACCCGTAATTTCGTTTGAAAAAGGAGGTTGGAACGCGAGGGGCGGTGAATTACGATTTCTTTTTTTCTTATATACCCTGGGGCTGGTCCTTGTATGGGCGATACACAGCATACAAGTTATCAACCCTCAAACTATTTTAGATATGTTCATTTCAGTAGTACCAGAGCTACATTTTCTGAAACCTCTAAATCCAGAGTCCGCCACTCCCGTTCTAACTTCTTGAATCTTGTGATTTGTGAATAATAATAATATTAGCCCTGACTATTCACCGGAGAAGACTGAGACTTTGCCATCTGAGCTGAGAAGTTGTAGTTTAGTCGTTTAGTTGTGGGAGTCTATTATTTGATCTAACGCCTTTAGCCCAAACTTACCAGACTTTTAAAACTGAGTTACAGTCTATTAATCAAACTTGATGTTGGTAAACCTGGGCAAAACCCTCCATCTTCAACCAGCCATCCTCTCTTTTGTAAAAAGGAAGACGATTTATTAGTCTTACAGATACCAGAATACGAAAAAATCTCTAGAATTTGAAAAAGAAATGTTTGGAAAGTGTTACTTTTTTATACCATACCAACCAAACGTAATTTTGAAGTTGTTTTTGTTTTAGCAACAGAGCTTCATCACAAAATTTCATCGTTAAAAAAATTGCCGTTTTCGGCAATAATTTCCGAAAAGAGCAATAATTGCAGTTTTTATCTTAAACACCCGACTGGTAAGCATGATTCTGCAGATTTCTTGGCAAGTTTTAGATCAAAACTTAATTTCTTTGATGGAAATGATTTGTTTAAATGAAGAATAGACTCTACAGAAGCCATAAAGTTGCTGTACATTGGTTATGTTGCTGGATTTCTACGAAAAACATTTAAGTTGCCGCCATTTTGTTTTGAGGAGCATCATAGGCGGTGAGAGGCGGTGTGTGCTTTTTGGTGGCTCACATAATGTTTTGTAGTGGATTTAAATGTAACTGACATATTTCCAAGCACAACATGATGTAACAGAGATGGAAATGTGCATTATAATGAACTGGACCTAACTTCTGGAGACGCACTTTCTCATCTGACACCCGCCACTCATAACAGCCTTCCTTCGGTCAAGAAGCCAGCTCATTGCTCATTGTCATCTAGTCTATGTGAATAAAAATATGCACACAAAAAGTTTTCATGCCTACAGAGAGTTATGCTGGACTTTCAATGAACATTTTGACACACTTATGTGGCTGTTTTCACCCAAATTTGATGTTATCGCAAGATTACCGCAAACTTTGCTATGTATACATGACTTTAGCGCAACATGTTTTTGTTGATTTTTGGATATTTTATCAATTTTTGTGAAATGTTTTACTTTAACTTTTGAAACCTGACTGGTTGGATGAGTATTCAGTGAAGAAATTTTTTGAAAAGAGCTTTCCAACTTAAAATAATACCCATTTTTGCAGACTTTTCCAGACGGTGTCAATCGAACAAATCGAACGCCGAATCAATCGAACGCAATTGAACGCAATCGAATAATTGCAATTCAATTGTCGAACGCAATCGAATGGCAATCGAATATTACCCAGGATTTGCTGTTCAATTGCTTCGATTACGTTCGATTGTATTCGATTACGTTTGATTGATTCAATTGTATTAGATTTTATTCACTTTCGTACGTTACTTAAGCGCTCGGCCGCCCACGCTAAGAAGCTCTAACAGAGTGATCCAATTTAATTTAATCGCAATCAAACTCATCGTACATAATCGTAATCGAACGATATCGAAGATTAATCCAATGTAATTGACAATCAATCGAACCAATCGAACATCATAGCCAACAATCAATCGAACCAATCTAACCTTACTCGAACGCAATCGAATATTACCCAGGAATCGGCCGTTCGATTGAGATTCGATTACGTTCGACAATCGAATCGCAATTATTCGATCGCGTTGGATTACGTTCGATTGGTTCGATTGCGATTTTTGTTCGAAGTTGTTCGATTGACACCGTCTGGACTTTTGCCTTTTTCTTTGATTTTCTCAAAACGCGTTTCCGGGGGTTTGCATTCACCTTGTCAGAAATATCTTAGGATTGAGAGTAGCTACAGAGTTGAAATTGTCAGGGAAGTTTCCTTACATGATTTTTAATCTCAAAAAAGCGTTTTTTTCAGTTTCTTACCCCCTGGAAAAAAATTTTTTTTCACTCATTCCAGACCTTTTCTAAATATTAGTCATCTAAAAAAAAAACTAACTTCATAGGTCAAGCCGACTATTCAGAAAACCTGACACAAGCAAAATTACCCCCTGGCTGATTTTACCCCCGTCTTTGGTTATTTTTAGAATTTTTTTTTATTTTTAGAAATGTTAATAGTTGATATACATTTCCTGAAAATTTCATTACGAAATGTAAAGAAGTTCTTGAGTTATTGCAAAAAATGTGATTTTTTGACTTTTGAAATCTGGCGGTAGACTACCACCTTAAGTTTCGAATTGTTATTATCTGCAAAGCGGTCTATTGTGAAAGGTCCGAAATGACGAGAGATAAATTGAAAACATGAATGATTGACTGACCAATTGTCTGAATCGTTAACGTGAGTGAGATAATCGGCAAGTTCATTTTCTTCTCGAGGAATCCACTTAGGACTTAAAATGATGTCGTTTTTCGTTGTTAAATGTAAAATATCAAGAGATAGTTGATGCAAATCTGTTTTTGTACTTCCTATAGTTAAAATTCTTGAAGCGTTTTGATTGTCTGTGTTAATCTGTATTGTTTCTCCTGTCAAGAATCGTGAAAAACTTTGAAGCACATATTTTTATTGCTAAGAGTTCTCTGTAAGTTGAGCTTGATGATGACTCTAAAGACGAAAAACTCCCTGCGCAAACCTTTCTGTTCAATCTTTCGCATACAAAACCTCCAAAGCCTGAGTCGCTTGCGTCTGAAAAAATCACCTTTGTATGAGCTGGGCTGTGTTTCATAGAATAACCATCGTGGTTTTTAAGATTTTTTGACCAAAATTTAAGTTCGCTTTTTGTGTCTGTGGAAGGCTCGAAAAAATTATACCATGAAATTCTGCTCTCGATGTCGCGGTAGATCCCTCTAGTAAACATTCGCGTGCTTGGTCCTATTGCGGCGTGCTTTGAAGAAAGGTGTCCTGCGATATATGATAGTTGTTTGGCGCAGACCAAAGCTTGCGAAAGAGCCGTATTTATACACCTCCAGATTCGGTGATACACCTCCCCTAAATGGAGGCTAAAGTCGACTCCGTAGAGAAATATCGTCAAAATCAACAGTTTAGTCTCATTCTCACCTTCGACAAGCACTAAATTATGATAAATTGAAACTGTTGAAGTCATCATCAAGTGGCTTACTTTGTCCAAGGTGGCGTGGAACACGTGAGAAGTTCGTTGAAACTGAGCAAGTACTACAGCTTACCTGTAACCTGAGTTCGTTTTCAATCAGTTCGCGATTCTTGACGAGAAGTTTGGAAACTAAAGAGAAGACTTTCACGTTCAAAATGAAGATAGATACAAGGAAGCCTACATTTCTTTCATAACAAATACGATTTCAAATTAACGATTTTTTAGGATGTAAAGTGTATTCCAAAGGGTATAACACGTGGCGTTAGAACTTCTATTTTTTCTTCAAAGAGGAACTGATACCAGCTGGCCATAAACACGATATTTGCTATGACTATGTAAGTGCCCTTTCGAAACTCTTTTTTTTTTTTTTTTTTTTTTTTATAATACTGTAGGATATACTGTTAAATTTCACAATGGTTTTGGACAAATTTTAAAGATATTTGATTGTTGTCACCTAACAAAATTCGTTATATCTTATATTCGAAACTCTTTTTGCGTCTTTTCAGATGGCACAAGTTGACTGGGGAATACATAGTACCCAGCCGATACTAAACATCGAAACAGTTTTCATGTTCAATGTTAATAACATTCGAAAACATCAGAAGAATGTTGAAATAACGTTGTGCTTTAGACATTAACTACGGTTTTTTGTATCGTTCAGAAACCCGACGAGAACGTCAAAGAAAAAGACGTTATAAAGTAAAATAGATCGAAACGGTTTCGCTCCACTTTTTTCATCGGAACAGAACTGTTCCGTTTCGTTATTTCTAAAGGTTCCGAAATCAGAATGAACACTTTTTATCTGCAACAAAAACAATATCGGAACGATGCGAAACCGTAACGTCAGAACATGGTCTGTGCATTGTTTTCAAAATATGCCAATTTTGCCCTAATTGCCAATTATTTTGCATTCGATTGACCAAGATTTGGCAAATGTGGCAAAATTTTTGAAACAAAAATGCCAAATAAAAAAGATGTGGTGAATCTGGCATTCTTGGCATTCTTGGAACTTACCTCCATACAAAACACTGCTCCCAATTTTGCCACTTTTGGCAAAGGTTTTGAAAAATAGAAGACCTTCTTATGCTAAAGCAAAACAATGCTGATCGGCAATTTGATTGGTTAAAATATTATCCGCTCGTATAAACACTTCGCGCTCTACTAACGCCGACAGAAAACTGCTGACGAAGCGTCACACAACGGAAATCAAAATGGCGACGTAGCGGTGTAACATTTTGCTACAAAAGTGGGATCTTTTGACATCGAAACTGTGGATTTGGCAAAGTTGGTCAGTATGGCAAATTTTGAAGTCAATCGAATTGGCTGTAACCTTTGTACTGGAGTAAATGGGAAAAGAAAGGAAATCTGAAATTAGAAACCTGACAAAGAATTGAAAACGTGGATTGTACTTAATACACGTGAATATCAAACCAAGAACATTCTAAAATGACGACAAAAACAAGGACCCCTTACGTTAATACACTGTGAAAGGAGGAGTGGCTAATGTGAAAAATTATGAATAGGATCTGATAATTTCCTCTGCTTTTCCAAATATAATATAGAACTTTACAATTCTCAATAATTTTCCATGTATCAAGTTTTATTTCACTATTTCAAATGAACCAAAATAACCATAGGAGGTCCAAAGACTCTCCAAAATCTGAACTTTTTTTCTTATTGAAATCACAATCTCTTGGAAAGTCGAATTATGGAGAAAGAGCCGACCTTACAATTTTGTATTGATTTCAACTTAAGGGACAAAAATAAGGCTGGTCACGTGACGAATGTGATTCCAAAGTCAAAGACAATTTATACAGATTATGTGATTGCAAATTTAAACAGATGGAAAGTTATCTTACGTCCAAAATGTAAAAGACTGAGGTGTCACCTGGCTAGTGTAATGATAAGTGTGTGATACCATACAGAAGCCTTAAAGTCACCGTGCATGGTGTTCTCGTGTTCTCCAGCTTTTCAACCCCCCCCTTTGGGGCCTAAAACCCCCATTTGGTGCACTTTCTTCCCCCACTTCCCATGAAATTTCCTGAAATCCCCCATTTGCATAAGTCCCCCCATCAAGGTGAAAATATTCACCCCCTTCTCCAGGACAAAACTTGATCCCCCATCTTCCTGGGGGGATCCCATGCTGTGTAACAAGTTATAGTGCATTGTAAACTAAATCATAAAAAGATTTGAAGAAAAGAACTATAAATTAATTTTTTTCTTCGCGTTTACTTGAATCAGAAAATTCACGAAATTTCAGCAAAATTACCAATGAAAAAACTTTTTCAATTCCGAAGTTACTCATGAAGTTATCTGGTATTTCGATGGCGGATTAGTGGCCATCGACGCAAATCTTTATTCCGTCAGCGGTCGAAACCCAGCCTTAGCAGCCGAAACCCAGCTTATGTCATGAAATTAACTTTTTAGCGACCGAAACCCATTACATGTAAAGGGTGGAGTTCAGGGTGGCAGTTTAATGGCGTCTCATTTCGTGCATTTCGTACTTGAGCCTGCCTAGGCTAAATTTTAGGCGGGAACAAAAAAACAAGTGGAAAATGAAGGTTGACAGTGCAGGACAGTGAAGGATTTGTGAACCTAAAGTAAAGTAAAGAACTACCTATGTTTCAGTCAACACTGTGTCGTCAAACCAGAAAATTGTCGTTTCAGTTAATTTTCTGAATATAAACGAGATTCAAGGATCTATTACTAAAATAGCAAGTTTTTCGGAGTAAATTTTCAATTTGTTCAATTGATTCCTAAGAATCGATGAGAGTCGAGAAAGGCTAGGAAAAAACAAAAAAGAGCTGTCATTTTACTTACTAAATTTAATATCTACAACATTTCAGTAAAACAAAGTCTAAGATGGCAGATCTTACTATTAAAATGTCCCCTAAAGGAAAACAACTTGAATTTTAGGTCAGAATTCAAATAAATAAAACAAATCAGCATTCCTTGTTATATTTTTCAAAAGAAATTTCGAAATTCTGAAAAGTCTGGTAAAATTCGGAATTCCGAAAAATTAAAATAATTCTGAATTTTGAAAAATAAAAAACAATTCGGAATTCCGAAAAATCGAAAAATTCGGAATTCCGAAAAATAAAAAAATCGGAATTTCGAAAAATAAAAAATTAGAAATTCCGAAAAATTAACATCCGGATTAACATTAAAAATTACTACACTTGAAGATGCTGTAGAAATCTTTGGACAGTAATATGCTTGTAGTTATTTTCAACAATATAATAAGATATCTATTTATATAAAACAATATTCTAAAGTATAATTAGCTTCTAAATTGTTCTAGAAATATCAAAATATCCAAACACTTCCCATATTTTCTAAATTTTACGAACAAATTTGGTCATTGTCGTCAGGGATCATAAAACTTTTTATACCTTGAATCACTTAGCATAGAGAATTCAAGTCGAATTTTGCTACGCCACTCATATCTTAGAAAATAATAGCTTTCATGCTTTTGAATTTTAGGTTACACGTTTTTTTTTTATAAGAACAAACTATATAAGAACATGAGGCTTCGAGGCCCAAAAATTTAAGAACATTCTAAGAACATACTAAGGCTTTGGATACTTAAAAACATGCAATTTCTTAAGAAATTACATCAAAATTAAAAAAAAATGTTGAAAATAAGAACATTTTAAGAACATTTTTAGGCTTCCAATCCAAAAAACTAAGAACATCCGAAGGCTTCGAAAATTTTTGATGTTCTTATTAAAAAAAACGTGTATTTAGGTTAACTTTCAAGAACACCTGTACAAGTTCTTTTTTTAAGAACATCCAAAATTTTGGAGCCTTTGGATAATCTTAACTTTTAAAGCCTAAAAATATTCTTAATATGTTCTTATTTTCCCAATTTCGCGTTTATTTTTGTCCATTTCGAAATCGGGCGTTTTAGAGTCCGCAAACCCTTAAAATAAAATGTTCTAAGCATGTTTTGAACATTTTGGCCATCGAAGCCTTATGTTCTTATATAGATTGTTCTTACAAAAACGTGTACTAACATAAGAATTCTGACAGCCTTTGAGAGTGCATTAGTTCAGGCTTAGTTTTCTAAGTAATAATATTTGAACATTTCCAACAATTCAAGAATCAAATGTGGAGCAAGATCGTTGTTTGTTATTAGCCAGCTTGTACCCATCACACGCTGTTTTTATTGTCACTACATATCCAAGAGTTTACAAGAAACACGACGATAAAGAATTGGCTAGGTTGTATACTTTCTTCAACATAATTCTTTATTTGTGAATTATTAGTAAAGCTTTATCTTTTTTTATCTATTTAAGTCAGAAAAGAATTACACCAAATAGCACAGTGTTCACTCTTTCTAAAAAAGTTAACGAATCTTCAATCCGCTACTTTTTTTATTAGAATTATGACTTAAAAAAAGTATGAGAGTCAGATTTGCATATTTCTATGAGAAAGTACCTTCATTTTCAATGTCTATTCAGGTTAATTTCTTAAGACAATTATTCAAGCTGAACATCCGTCAAAAGTATAACTTAAATCCGAGTCTTAACTCAAGTATTCTTAGGCTGATCTTCTTCGATTTTCAGAAGCAGTAAAATAAATAGGAGTCGATTAGACTTCCTTTATTCTGTGCCGACATTTTCACAGTAGTATAGAAACAAATGGATACGTTTTTCCTAAATTTTTAGAAACGACAATTTTCTGGTTTGACGACACAGTGTTAGTCATGTAAGGCAGGTTTCTTATTCAAACTTACTTTGAGATCAAATTGTGTGTATATCTCCCAGAACTAGGGGGGGGGGCGTACGGGTTTGACAGTGTGACGGTACTAATTCTTTTTTCTGTCGGTGTTTCGGTGTTTGAAGAAAAAAGTGACGGTATTTCGGTGTCAAACATGCCATGCGGTGACAAAATAAGGATTTTTACCAAATTTTGCTGTCGGTGTTGACGGTAATCCAAGAAATATGCGTCGGTATATGCGTACGCCCCCGTCAGTACTAGCTAGAGAAAAGAGAGAAGAGAAAGAGAAGGGGTGACTTTGCAATACAATGCCATCATACAGAAAGCAAGCTTAGCCTGGGTTTCAATAATATTTCGGTTGGACCCGCCAAACCCTGAAAACGAGGGCTGGGTTACATGGCCTCCCATTGCTTGACGCGGTCTTGAAGAATTCCGTAATCTAAACCTTCAAGATGTTGAAAATTTTCCCGACCTTCAGAGCTTTAGCGTGTCTGATGAAAATTTCTGCATCTGGGTGCCAGATAACTTTCATGGACGAGTGTAGATTTTCGGGATTTGAGCCCAATGTTTATTGCAGATTATGATAACAACGGAAAGAAAAATGAAAAATGTCGCACTCCATAAAGGCTTGGGGACACGAGAAGTTTTTTTTCGCGTTGGTGCAATGCAACATGCTCCATCCCACCAACACAAAAAAGTGCGTGCGTCTCATGGTTTCTTTTTTTGTTTCATGGGACAAAAAGTGAGGGAAATACCCAAAAGACACCCTGATTTTGTCCCAGGAACAAAAATGAGAGAAGTATTGTATTGTTATTATATATCAAATGTTATTAAAAGAAAAATGGGGTGGAGACACTAGAAAGCGTTTCAGGTTGATGGGGTGGAGCATATTGCATTGCACCGACGCGAAAAAACGTCTCGTGTCCCCAAACCTTAAGAAAAGAAATCATATAAAGTACCAGGATGACGTAGCCAGTGACGCCGACTTTAAACTGTGAATTTTTAGTAATAATGTATTTTTGAAAAACTTAACATCAATGAAATTCTCTTTGAGTTTTTCTTTTCGTCCGAATGAAGTGAAAAATAGGGGTTCGTCTACAGGCACCCTCTGTGAGAGTGCGACAGTATCTCTTATTAGTTATTCTGTTTTTCTTTATCGCCTTTTTATTTTGGTTTCTGTTCCAGTTTTTCTTTTCTTCTTCTTTATACAGTTCTTTTTTTTAATCCTTTTTTCAACATTTTTTTTCGTTGAAAGGTTATTTTTGTATCGATTTTCTTTATCTTAAGGCGGGTTTAAAATATTATTTAGTCTTCACAGAACATAGGGGCACTTCAATGTTTCAACAGAGAAGTTTTGTTACGAAGCCAAGAATTCTACATGAGTTGAAGCAAAGTTTTTATACATCGATGAGTGCTGAATCAGCAAAAAATTTGAGAAAATGGCATTCAAGCAATAACTTGTTATTCGAAAATGAAGAAACAATATTAAGAGATATTTACGCTCGGAAGGAAGAATTTGCGAAAGAAAACGCTCGTCACCGTAAAAGGATTTTCGAGTTGCGACGTAAGCAGGCGGAAGAAGAAGAGAGAATGCAGGAGATTTTTAAGTATGGTATCGATCTTTGGCATCACCGGAAATTCGCTCATTTAAAAGAAAACATTCGTGAAGAGAAACAGCCACTTAAAGCTGAAGTAAATCAAGGAAAAATCGAAAGCGAAAGTATTATAGATAGGACACCACCACCTTTTCTCCCACCACTTTACAGACAAGTGAAGAACGAATTGAAACGAATCGATTTTGGATGCGATATGACGAATAAACCTTTAAATATCCGGAACATCTGTATGACTAGATATTTAAGATTGCCAGAAAAATATATTCCTAAAACGTAAAGCTTTTGTTAGATAGTTCAAGAATTGTGTCCCTTGTTTAAAAGATGCTGAAAATATAATCTTAAAGGTAACATAAAGACCAGATTTAGTTCAATAGGACACTCAAAGTTTTATGGTTTCGAAAGGAATATGCTATCTTAAATTTTACAAATGATTCAATATCAAAAGCGATTTCAACTGATTTCAATTTAAAGACTTGCTAAGGGTTTTGATACTGGAACGGACGATATTTTTTTGTCATTTGACCAAGATTATGTTACAATTTTTGACTCATCCCAGTTTGAATATCCGAAATAAAGGTCAAGAATTTTAATCGTTCTGAAGAGGAATTTAAATGATACATCTGAAGTTTGCTTTTGCTTCTTTTTATATATCTCTAAAAACAATGTGTAGCAGAACAGTTAAAAAAATTACAACTAAATAAGGTCTCTTAGGGTTTTTTCATCTAGCAAAACTGTAACAAAAAATAAAAAAAAGCAATAAATATCAACTAAAAAGTTTTGCATATCATTATCTCCAACCAAATTGAACCAAAAGAATCGAAGCATCAATTTTAAATCAACTGTGCACTTCTTCAAAGCGAAAGTAAAGTTATATTTTTATCCATCAGAATCATAATTGTTGAAAACACACACGCAAGTTGTATCGAATATAATGTCCAAACCATACTTCTCTCCCGCCTACTTTTGTTTTTATTGGTTATCCATATCACACACACGCAAATCAGCCATCTAAATATATACAATGTTTGCAATCTATACACAAAGAGTGTGTGCTTTTTCGAACGAAGAAAATTCAATAGTCATATTTTGCCACCGCAACTTTCGATCATTACCAAGCAATTTTTTAAGTCATTGTGAGTGATTTTTCATAGGACTGCAGTATTTAAATAATCATACCAGTTAGTCCGATTCACTTTTGGAACATGTGTTTGTTTTTCATGAGATATGCTGCCAAAAAGTCGATTGGTTCGCTTGGTCTGCAAAAAAATACATTTTATAAAATTTTGAAAAGTTGATTTTTTTTTATCAGTCTATCAGTTTTTATTGCAAACGAAAAACTAATTTTACACACCAGAGTCTTGGTGTTTTCGGATGAAAAGAAAGCTATGCTTTGAAACTAGCTAAAATAAAAATTTGAAAAACTGCTAAGTGTCTTATTTGGAAGAGAAACTTCCTAAAAGACTTTTTAAGCTTAAAAATAAGTGAAATTATTAGACTCAGAGGGTAATTCTAGCCATCATTTGCAAAATTCCTTCTTTCTGAAACGAATTGTTTTTCAAATTGAAGGGCAATAAGCAGTGTTGTCATTGAAATACTCTGAAAACAATTATGGCAAAATGTGATTCAGTTTTTTTAACTGAATAATTCGGAATATCTACCTCTCTTTTGATAAAGCTGTAAGTCCTTGTAGTAAAATCGGGACAACAGATTGGTCCAAATATTGGCGTGTTGGTAGTGATTGAATGTCAGTCCTGTTCTTTGGGGTTGTGGCAGCCTCTTTTTCTTCGCTTACAATTTTCTAAAAAACATTAACAAGGATGATGTCAGTCAGTGTATGTATGATTTTCATTTTGTTGTCTGGCCTATATCTAAGTTGTTTTAGTAGCATAAAGAATTCAGACCAAATTTGGTTTTAAAATTGGTATTCTTTTACAAAATTCCACTTGAAGTGCAAGTAAAAATAAACGAGAAAAATGAAAAATACGTTTGCTACCTGAACATTTTCAGTAAGGACAACTGGAGTGCTTGGCTGTGGTGTTACTTTCGGTAATTCTACAGCAGCAGGTGCTGGGCTTTCTGTCTTTTCTGGGGCAGGAGCTGCAGCAGGTGTTTCGGCAGGTGTTTCTGTTTCTGCGGGTTTCTCTGGAGCAGCTGGGGTGGGATCAGCAGGGGCGGCAGGAGTTTCTGTTTCTGCAGCAGGAACAACAGCAGGTGTTTCAGTTGGAGCTGCTTCAGCAGCAGGTTGTTCTGCGGGTTTGTCTTCAGCTAAAGATATAAAATATCAAATTATTGCTACTCCTTTAACCTTTTCAAACAAAGGATTTCTACCTAATTTCACCTATGGACCTATGTATTTCCTTATCAATAAATTTAACTGAAATAAAGAATACAGAGCATATTAAAGAAAAATTGGCACCTACCTACTGCAATAATATAGCTTTAAAATATTTAAAAAGTACCTGGTTTGGTAGTCTCTTCAACTGGTGCTGTTTCCATGGGTTCTGGCTCTGCTGCTGACATTTTAAATACTTTTTCTATTTAGTACTTCTGTTAAAAAAAACAAAGCAAATATCATAGAAAATAATAACAGCCTCGAATAAATCTTTTTTCTAATAATCATACAGAAAGAATATTAAAACATAGATTATACTGTAATCTAGCTGTTAGAAAATTCCCTTAGAGTGAATAAATTTTGTTTTAAAATGTCAGACCATTTCAATCCTCTGTATGTACCTTACTAACTAAAATTTTTCTACTTTAATGGGATAAACAGTAAACATTCTAAAAGTAGTTTATAGTACATTTTTCTAGATTTTCTCAAAATATTTTGCAGATAAGAAGGCCTTTCCAAATTTCTATTGAGACTTAATTTTAGCAGATGACACCAAAATCCATGAAATCCAAGAAAGTTTATCCCCACAAAAATTCATCCCATTAAAATAGGTTGCCTGCCTTTTTTCAATAAGTGATTCTGACGTCCCTTTTAACCCCATCTCTAAAAAGGGTGTCGGAATTACTTTAATGGGATAAGCTTTTTCGGGGATTAATTCGCGGGGACTTAATTTCGCGGGCGGCACTATTAAGTGGCAATATTTAACGATTTTGTGACTTTTACTATCAAATCATGCATGTTAGTTATTGAAACACACATTATTTACGCCTCTTTGACACAAGTAACTATTCAAATAGTATTTGCTTGATATATTTTGAGTTTTGTTTAGAAATATTTCGCGGATGAGGCCCTTCCAAATTTCTATTGGGACTTAATTTCGCGGAATTTCGCGGATTTCACCCAAATCCGCGAAATCTGCGAAATTTAATCACAAAAGATTATCCCATTACACAAAGTAGTTAAATTCAATAGTTAAATAGTCAATCGGGAGAACGTGATGATCTATTGAATAACAAATTACTCCAAACAGTACAAACAGAATAAATTAAAATATTGTACCTTAGTAACAGCTGTATTGTAAAAGACAAATTAATTATATATATGACAACCATTATAAAATTTTTGCTGGAGTAATTAATTGCGGTTTTTTGCAGCGTTTCCCTAGGGTTGCGCTGCTATTTTACGCAATGCTTTCCAATTGAAGCTTGTGATTTAAAAAATTATGAGCGCCTACCAATTTTCTTCTAAACACATGCAAAATCAGGCAAAAACTTGCTTTCTTGAACAAAGTAGCGCTTTTTTGAACAAAGTAGCATTTTTCCAAGAATGATTGTGAATAATCGCTAGGTAGGAAATTAAAATGCTAGGATGAAAAGTTTCCTTTTGGGTTGTTCTTCAAAATGCACATTATTTTGGGACCCCGGTCCACCCGTTCCAGGCCCTGCAATGCCGATTTTGGGCCAAAGGCCAGAGCTGCGAAATTATGCAGAAGTAAAGCTGCGGAATTTCGCAACGTTGCGGAATATCACAACGCTAAAGATGCAGAATTTCGCAGCGTTGCGGATCTGTGCAATTTGCCGAACTGCTGTGAACAGGGTCTCAAAATCATGTGCATTTTGAAGACCAACCATCTAAAAGTAAACTTTTCACCCTAGGATTTCAATTTCCTACCCACGGATTTTTCACAATCATCCCTGCAATAAAAGTACTTTATTAAAAAGGCGCTAATTTGTTCAAAAAAGCAAGAATCTTAACCTGATTTTGCGTGTGATTTTTAAAGAAAAATGCTTATAAAAGGTATTCTTAATTTTCAATCATAGACTTCGATTGGAAGCATTGGGTAAAATAGCAGCGCACCTGTTATTCATCACGTGGAAGCATTGCGAAGAACTGCAATGTTGCAAAATTTTGTGTGCAGGCTGTCATTCTACGCAACTTGCCAAACTGAGTAACAGGCAGAAGTAGTAAATATGTGAAGAAATCAGAAATCCATCAAAAATTAATCTTTTATATCTAGAACATAAAGCTGGTAGCAACACGAACAAGAACATGAGCTGTAGTTAGTTATTAACAACATGGAAAAAATTGTTATTTTTTAATTTCAACCAAAAACAAAAATTTACACAATTCTGCTGGTAAAATTCTGGAGTGTTCATAAGTAAAAAGATATGTTATAAATTAATGATATTTACGCCATTTGTGTTTCTTGAGGATTGGAGAAAAGTTGTATCTGATTGCATATTGTTGGGCCATAACTGCAAATGCCATAATCCAGAAGGGCTTCATTCCAACTTTAGGGATGTGCAAGAATCTTTGAGACCATCGTCCAGTCCAGTGCATGTATCTTTGAGCCAAAGAAGCTGGGGTCATATTTTTGCCAACCCATGATCCAACATTACGAACTTTGGTCTCTCCTAATGCTTCGATCTTTGCTGGATCACTGCTCCATTTTATGGTTTCACCAGACATTGTGGCAGCAAGTAAATTTCAAAATCCCTGTCAATTTTAAAGTGCTTTTTCTTTGCTGCTCACCCTATCAACAGGACACGAGAAGAGCTAATGATGGTGATCGAGGCTGTTTGAAAAGAGTCCGATTGCCTCGATTATACAAACCATACACCCAGTTTCCGCCCATCCCGTAATTTCGGTTGAAAAAGTAGGTTGGAACGCAAGGGGCGGTGAATTACGATTCCTTTTTTTCTTATTTACCCTGGAGCTGGTCCTTGGATGAGGGATACACAGCATACAAATTATCAACCCTCAAACTATATTAGATATGTTCATTTCAGTAGTACCAGAGCTACATTTTCTGAAACCTCTAAATCCAGAATCCGCCACTCCCGTTCTAACTTCTTGTGATTTGTGAATAATAATAACAATAATACGAGCCCTGACTATTCACCGGGGAAGCCTGAGACTTTGCCATCTGAGCCGAGAATTTGTAGTTTAGTTGTGGGAGTTTATTATTTGTTGACTAATGCCTTTAGCCCAAACTTACTAGACTTTTCAAACTGAGTTACAATCTATCAATCAAACTTGATGTTGGTAAACCTGGGCAAAACCCTCCATCTTCAACTAGACATCCTCTCTTTTGTTAAAAGGAAGAAGATTTTCTACAGTCTTACAGATACCAGAATACGAAAAAATCTCTAAAATTCGAAAAAGAAGTTTGGATGAAAATGTTACTTTTTTATACCATACCAACCAAACGTAATTTTGAAGTTGTTTTTGTTTTAGCAACAAGAACCCCATCACAAAAGTTTCTTTGCACTTTATCACGTTTCATTAGCAACCAAACATTAAAAAGGGTTTTCTTTTGTCTCCCCTTCTGATTTCGTAATCCAAAAAAATTGAATAAAATAGGGAAAATAGCAAAATCTTTATAGCAAAGTCAAACATTGTGAAACCAAAACCCAGCACTTTCTCAAGGAACAAGTATTTTAAAGGAACACAAAAGAAGATTCAAAGAATTGCACATAATATAATATTTTAAGAATTCTTTCTAATCCGAATTACCTATTTATACTAAAAATAATCTAAAATCTAGAAATACTACACATAGTATCCCGGGGGGGGGGCAGCTGGGCAAAAGGACCGACGGGTATGTGCGGGTCCTAAGGGTACCTTTTCCAATATGTTTAAAATGCACTGTAAGGGTCGGAAAAACTAGAGATGCACTGTAAGGGTAGAAATTTCAGAAAATTCTTGAAAAATCTAGATATTTTGACCAAAAATGCTAGAATTTTGACCATTTTTTGCACGAAAGGGATCGAAAGTTTGGGGGAAAATGCACTCTAAGGGTATGATTTTCACTGATTTTTGCTGCACTGTAAGGGTGCAATTTTAAAAGCCAATTTTTGGCCCGCACATACCGTCAGTCCGCAAACCCAGTGCCCCCCCGGGCATAGTATATACGTTATAGACTTAGGGGTTAGTTACAGTGAAAGTTAAATTAATCAAAAACAAATCTATCTACAAGAATTCAAAATTCGCGGAAAGAAAAAAGTTATACTTTTAAAAGTGAAATTAAAATATATTACAAAAATTATCAATAAAATACTGTAAAATCAAAACAGTGCTGTGAAAAAGCAGGTAAAATTTCCACCTTAAAAATAGACCCCTTTTTTACGGACATAGATGAATCCTATTGGAAATTAGAATAATTGTCATTTTCAATTGTTGAGCTGCGGAAGGACGTTAAATAATAGCTGCAGACTGATTTAGATGACGTGGCTTAAAAATTGAAGGTGCCTAATTAACAGCCTCCCCACTTGTTATATTTTGACGATTTTTTCCAAACCTCACTGGACCCTATTAGGATCCCCCCGTTTACTAACTTTCGAAAAATATTTCCAACCGTTGAAAGAAGAGCCCTTATTGTGCTCTAAATAGTCTGGTTTCAGTATGTGTAGGTATATATAGGTAAAGGTAACTTTGAGGTATTTAGGGGTCCGATTTACAAATACACGGCACTTGTTAGGGCTGCGCGAATCACTAGAATTGATTTTGACATAAATCAAAACATATCAGAAGGGATGTGTGCAGCCTAGGCAATAGACCTTTTCATAAATTACGTGACGAACATCACTTACCCCGTATCCAAACAATAACCATGGTGATTATGTCCCTTGAGACATCAAATGATTCTTTTATGAATAGGAAGTATAGTTTTGATAAAATTCGCTGGGAGTTAATCACCATGACAATAATTTCAAAACGAGGCAAGTGATGTTCGTTACGTAATTTATGAAAAGGTCTACTGTCACCCCGGTTATTAAATTTTAGACAATCCGAGTCTTGTACTGACTAATTCTTAGGAAATTTTCCTAGAAAATCTCAGGCCCAGAGTAGGAACTTTGCTTAGGCTTCCACAAAAGACTAGACAACGGCAATCTAATTTTAATAAAATCTGACTGAAGATTGCCCAAATATCAGAAGAATTCTAAAATTCTGAATTCATTTTTGATAGATAGCTCTACCGTATATCAACAAGTCAGACTCGCAATTAATGTTATATGAAGGTTGAAACAACGTAATCAAATCAATATAGCAATCACTCAAAAAAAAAAAAAAAGATTTTATAAAGAGTTGATACCTCCATCCAGTTCAGTTCATGTTTAAAAACTACAGTTTAGCTTTCAAAGTCGGTAATCGTTCAAAGAGAAATACCTCCGGTGTAAAAGAGCCGTGAAAACCATACGGTACATGATGTTGAAGTTTGATTCGAGCTATTGGTCCCCTTTCCACGTGTTTAGCGTCCAGTATGCAGAAATGTGTTTTGTGTGTTTGGAAATGGTAGAGTTGTACAATGACGTAACCTTCGTCTTCGTCGCCCTTGTAAGTTGACTGGTAACCGTACTTGGGAATAAAACAAGGTTCACCGATGATTCCATCTGAATACCAAACTGTTTTCTTAGACGTCGCTGTATCGATCTGGAAAGAACAATTTAGTGATTTATACGTTTTTCATGAAGTATCTTGTAAAAACTCCAGCTCATCCCGATAGTTAAGGTATCTTTTTACAAGAGTCTCTATAAAGTGCTGAAAAAAACTACCTAAAAGGGCCCGAAAATGATAAAGATGTCCACTGAAAGACCCACAATTCATTCGGTTCGGTTCGGTTCGAATCGAAAAATCGAATTTTTTTTTTTTGTTTCAGGCATATTCTATGCCTCGTAAACGTCGAAAACCTTCTATTATCATTAATTGAAATACATGTTTTGTAAAGATTTAAGTTTTCAAATCCCAGTTTGTAAGCTTTCAATGAAGACCATACTACAGCTTACGCTCTTTTCACATTGAAAGATCGAATTAAAGAGTGTCAAAGGTATACATAAACCATGTCAAACTGAATTCTTTTAGACTTTACATGCTGACTATCGTTCAAGTATGAGCAAGCGAAAAAACCTGTAATACATCTATGTAGTTTGTTTCCCTTGATAAAAGGTGTCTTTAATATTGTACTACCCCTTTTCATTAAATCAAATTTTACGAGACACGAGAGCTATCGTGACAAATATCCAATGTCACCAAACAAGCTATGAAAGCTGCTCCTAATAATTCAAAAAGTTAATCAAAAAGTTATAATATTACTCTCGGGTACCTAATAGCCGGGGGGGGGGGGTTGGAATAAGCAGGGGTTGGAAAAAATATCAAAATTTAATAAGCGGGGGGGGGGGGTTGGAATAAAAATGTCCTGGGTGGAAAATGTTTGAAAAGGAGGCTAATACAGCAGAATTAAGACAAAAAAAGGGAACTTTCAAAAACATTTTCCCAAAAATTAATAAGCCGGGGGGTTGGAATAAGAATGTCCTGGGTGGAAAATTTTCGAAAAATTAATTAGCGGGGGGGGGGGGACGGCTATTAGGTACCCAAGAGTATACATATGGCACACGTTGTTGAAAATGGCGAATATCAAATATTGTACGAGGTATGAAATAATTATACTTATTTTTTACACACTTTTAATGCCCGCCAGAAGAATGCTAACGAGTGATCTTTTTGTTTTCAGTTTGACTTTGACTTTTCTAAACATACCAAACAGTGTTTACTATCTGGACATGTCGTTGTACCTCTTTTATCGTACATCAAGAACCCAGCAATTAGTGTAGAAATCAGAACCTACTAAATCACCGAAAAAATAAAAAAATGCGCCTGCACTTGTTTAGATATTAGCGGCGGGCTTATGTGCATTTTTCTGCGACGGAAAACAAGCAATATTTACGTCATCTACTTTCCAGGTCAGAAATACGGGCTAACCCAAATCGCTTCAGTCATTCCGCCGTCAAAAGTGCGAATAGATAAACAACACCTTATTTTGAGAAGATAGTGATTTTTTTTGATAATTAAATTCATAGGAATTATATCTAACCTTGACTACGTCTCTGAAAGGGAGATGTTCTTTTCGATCAGAAGCCATGAGATAGATATATCGAGTGCCTTTCATTCCGTTTCTGTATGGATGCGACGTCGGAAATTCCGCACAACAAGTATCAATTCTTTTGTGTGTACCTGTAGAACAAAAAAAGGGGTTTAATTTTGAAAAGGAATGAATTGGTCGACTTTTTAAAATTTATTTGTCCAAATCCAAAACTCGTACCAAGTCCCTTTGTTCGCTGCAATGTCATCATTATTGCGATATCATTTTTGAGACTCCGAAAAGAGGGACAAGCTGGAGTTTTTACAAGCTCTTATTTGATTTGGTTGGTCGTTAAGATGTAATAAAATAATCTTATTAATTTTTCTAAAGAACATGTCATCTCTATCACTTTAAATGACCAATCAGTGAAGTATCTTGTAAAAACTCCAAGGCATCTCCGAAAAGAAGGCTACTTTGATAGTCACAGTGACCAGTAAAATTAAATACAATGGAGTCTCTATAACTCGAGCCTGCACAAAATTGTTCGATTTAAGGAAATATTGAGTTATGGAGTAAGATTTATAAGGCATTGTTTACTGAAGGGACTTGTAGAGGTTCGAGTTAAAGAGACTTCAACGTATACACATTAAAAACACGTCCGAGTTCCGGAAAAAATAGCCCTGTTCGTAAATCTTATACTGTGTATTGAGTGACATCGACATCCGAATTATGATACCTTTCAGCGTTTCCAGATCTAACTCGAACTGGAACGGATAACCGGGGCTGATATCCATGTTTGACAACCAGTAATTCGTAAAATTCATATTAAACTTTTCATCCATACATATTGTGTTGAAGCTAAGTTTTGTCTTTGAGAGCTGCTGGCACGTGCCGTAGTGAAATATCTGAGACAAAGATATATTGAGTTGATGAAGAACTAGATTCAAGAAGTTAAAACAACTGATGAGACCCCTGTTCAAATTTCAATAATAGTTGTATTTTAAATGTAGTATAAAGTGAAGTGAACTTATAATGAAAAAGAAAAGATTGGATATAACTTGGAATTAGATAGGTTTTACATGTTCAGATATGCCAAAACTAGCCATACCAAAGAAAAAAAATTTGAGCTTCTAAATGTTTACGAGTAAACCATTTTTCTTTGGTACAGAATGTACATCCACTATTAAATAAAGAAGTTTAAAAAGAACTCGAAACCTTACATGATAACGGCATGTATCAATTTTCATGACGTCACTTTCAGATTTCGCATTTCTGGGTATAACCACAAATTGCGATGGTAATGAGGGATAGTGTCTCATCGATTCTCCTGGAGATTCCCAACCGCCCAAAATTTTCATGGCGCCCCACATTGAGACGTGTGTGAAGGGCGTGATATGGAATAAATAGTAGTCAGGAAATAATAAGAAGTCGTGCGCGTAATTCAGGAACGGGATGTGTAACTTCATCTCTTTCGTGAGATTCCATTTTTCATCGAACTCGTAAATAACGAGACTTGGCAACTTTTGTAAACCAGGACGAAGGGAAAATAATACGAGCCTCTGAAAAATAAGAGGAAATAAAAATTTATAATTCACACAACTACGTTGCCTTGGGGGTTCAGTTTTTTTTCAGTTTCATTGATTTTTAATATCATTTTTGAATCTGTGAAATTGTGTGTACTGAAATACCTCTTCTCTAAATTAGGGTCGTGGTGGTATGCGGGGAGACGGAGGGACTAATAGGCAGCTGTGAGCACATGAATCAGAGTCGTTCTGGAAACTAAAGATGTCGTTTTTAGCCGATGAAAATTTTTAAAACTTACCTTAGTATGAGGATCAATACGAAAATGAACAGCACAATTCCCAAGTTTCAAATTTCCACCAAGGTTATCCAATCCCAAAGTTTCCAAAGTGTATGGATCCAAAGAGTGTGGCAAGTGAGTTTCGTACAGTGCCAAGATCTAAGTTGGTAAGAATTGGTAGAAAATATAAATCATTTAAAGCATAGCGACCGTAGTGCAGTGGTAGAGCATCCGGCTACGGTTAGTAAGATTGTGGGTTCAAACCCCAGCCGGGTCATACCAAAGATCCTCAAAATGGTACTTAATGCCTCTCTGCTTGATGCTCAGCAATTAAGAGAAGGATCAAGGGTAAGTGGAGAAATCCAGGGAGAAAGAGTGACGCCCTCCCCTACCTTCGGGTAGATAGCTATCGAAGCAGTCACAGACTTAATTACTCACTAAAGCATTACTTATTATCAAAACTCAGACCTCACAAACTATAGTTTAGAATTGGAAAGCTCAGAGAATCGATTTTTCAACACAAACACACTTTCTGTTGGCCCATATTTCCAATTCTTTTTTTTAATTTATAGCTCAAACGGGTATGTGAATTGATCTGGGCACAGGGGTGTTTCAAAATACAATTTTAAGGATTGAACTTGAACTGTTGTAATGGGCTTTTCCAGAAAAACTATTTACCCCCACTCTTGAGGATATTGACTTTTCGAAGTGTCAAACCCCCTGGATAACCTACTTTATTAGTAAAGGATATCCACTCATAAAAAGATGCTTACCCCTGGATATCGTATTTTTTACTTGAAAAGACACTTTACCCCCTGGATATCCGCTCCCTTGTAGATATTTAACCCCCTGGATATCCACTTTTGAACAAAAATCGTTAACCACCTGGATATCCGATATCCTCAACAGGGGGGGACGGACTATATCTGGAAAAGCCCAATACTAGTGACATTTCAAATAACGTTTCACACATTTCACAAGTTCTTCAAAAAGGGATTGAATTTTATAATTACAAAAAAATGAGCTAACACATACAATAAATCCAAAATGATTAGAAAAAGATAAAAACTTTCTACCTTTCGACCCCAATAAAAAGCATTTGTATTAGATGGATTACGAAAGATGATGGCACTTGGGTTGCCAGTAGCAAGAGAAGAAATGGCTCCAATGGTGTCTTTGATTTTGCTTTCATTGCGTGTTCCCATTTGTCCAGGATAAATGAATTTCCGCTCTTCCTGCTCTTTTCTTCTGTGTTTTGATTTGACAAATTTGGAACAGAAATGCACTTTCCCATCCACGATACTGACTTTACAGACCATCCCATCCCCATCAATAGCTACAAGAAAGATTGAGATAAAACAGTATGTATATAAGCAGGCCATGTCAATCGAACGGAATCATCTATCGAATCAATAGTCATTAGATTAGTAGATTTTGATGGCCGAATTCACAATCAACAGTCAATCGCAATATTATTAGAAAAATAATAACAAGCATTGCTCATAATTACAAGATTGACTGTTAAATTTCATAATCGACCAAAATTATTCCATCTCTCAAGTTTTGATTGAGAGTTCAATGATCTAATTTCAACAAGTATTCGAATTAGATTGTTTGAAATAGAAAGCTACATTAAAAAATAATATTTTCAAAATTCAATTATACAGTATAGAGCTTGTTTTAAGTGAATCACCCAAAAATGTACATATTATAAAAATTGTAATTTTTGATCATTTTGATCAATTTTTGTCATTTTTGATGACGTCAACGTCAATTTTGACATTTTTTGGATTTCCTAAGTCTTTAGTATCATATTTTATAGAAGCTTTCTACAAAATTTGAAGGCTGTACCTTGTTTCAATCCCGACTTACAATAATGGAAGATTTTCGAAAATCCTTAGAAACTCATTGTCGGTATTTTGATTTTTACCACCTGTCACTCTTTTGTCCATAACTTTTTTGACTCTACCCCACATTCGAAAGCTGATAAAATTATCTTTCCAACGGTATATAGAAACCTTTTATAAACATTTTTTATAGGTCGACTCTACTGGACTATCAGGATATTCATGGTTTATTCAGCCCTCCAGATTTCAAAAGGAGACCTAGGCCCACTAGTTAGAAGGGAGCTAAAATCTAGCCATTTGACGGGGTTAGCCATTTGGTTAGGGTTAGCCATTTGGTCAGGGTTAGCAATTCATTGGGAGTACCTAGTTGAAATAATTTCCATTTTATCAACTCTGGGAATTGGTTGCCAGTAATTTTCAAATTGAATATTGCAGACGATTTTTCATTCCAGTTTTTCACCTTTGTTCGAATTCATAAATTTTTATTTTTATTTGTGACTGTCATTTTAACTTATTAAATAGCAACAGGTCTTTGTACAAGGTGGATGTGTTCCCATCTCCACACTAACAAATTTTAAATTTCTAAGGGGGACCTAAATCGTTGAGGATACGATGTTTTCCCATTGCATAATGTATGTTTGGCATTAATCGTGAAAAGGCTTTTAAAAAGTGAACTTACCATGTTTAAGTTTTTTACCATACACCTCATTCAATCCTGGTCCGTTCCTAATGAATGTTCCATGAAGGTCAGAAGGAACAACACCCTCGATATCACATTCAGGAACCCAATAGGAATATTCCTCTTGATTTTGCCATCCCTTTTTGATGATGTTTGGATTTATTGACTCACTGGTTGTCATTATTTTCAAAACAAGATTATTAAAAGTTGAAAGTTTCTTGGTTTCGTTTATTCAATTTCCTAAAATAAAAGTTTTTAAATTACGACCTCGCCGATTCTCCTTCATCAACCAATGAGAAAAATCCGAAAGAGAAAACAAATAAATTCCTCATATTCATAGATAGACTGTAGACATCATGAATTTAGAGAGAAAAGTATCTGATTAACCCTTTTGTAGATCATTGTTCATCCCAGCTGGCACACAACGTTGTTTCAACGTTCATCTAACGTTATATGGACGTTGTGAACGTTAGAAAAACGTTGAAACAACGTTGTGTGCCAGCTGGGATAGTTCGCGCAAAAATTTAAGGTTGCACGAACTGGCAGGAATATTATCTTAGCGCTGTTTTTAAGAAACGAGTTTGCATGGTGGAAACCCCCCAGGGTTGCAGGTTTTCATATCACACAAGTAATAAAGATTATCTTTCAATGTTATATGCATGTTACATATATATGTTATATACAAATAACACGTATTAAAAAGTACTAATCACATTTTGCTTTAAACAGCTCCTTTAACAGGAAAAGAGCTATTAATCATAATCACTATGTCACTTTGTCATATATCTCATTCTATCTCCTGCATCACCTTGATGAGTATGGAAGCCTGTCGAGATTTCGTTCAAGTTGTCGAGATTTCTTTCAAACTGTCGAGAATTCTTTCAAACTGTCGAGAATTCTTTCAAACTGTCGAGATTTCTTTCAAACTGTCGAGAATTCTTTCAAACTGTCGAGATTTCTTTCAAACTGTCGAGATTTCTTTCAAACTGTCGAGATTTCTTTCAAACTGTCGAGCTTCCTTTCAAACTGTCGAGCTTCCAAAAAAGCGTCGAACATTACACTGGGGGAATCACCCTATTATTATCCACTTGTGAAAAGTCCACGTGCCAAGCTTTTCTTTAACGATGTTTTGCCATAGATGTGGGATTAGGGACATCTTTTGTGGCAATGCAATTGTGGCACACAAAAGCGGAACATTATCGTCAACACTCTTGAAACAGAAAGGGATATAATTGAGTACTATTTCAGAAGGGGCTTTCAATCCGAATCAATTTTATTGTTTTTGGCTCATAATGCGTTGAATATAAGTCTATGCACATTGAAAAGAAGATTGAGAGATTAAGGGCTAAGTAAAGCTGGTGGTGAAGTCAGCGACGATCAACTTCGGCAAATCATAAGTAATGAGATTGAAGGGCCAGGTTCACAACTTGGCTATCGAGGAATGTGGAATAAATTACGGACTACGTATGGGATAACAACTCCTAGAGACGCTATGATAGACTCTTAAGAGAGATCGATCCTGAGGGCACCGAAATGAGGAAGGCTGGAAAGTTAAGAAGACGTGTTTATTAATCTAATGGCCCTAATGACGCGTGGCATATAGATGGCTACGACAAGTTGAAACCCTACGGACTTCCCATTCATGGTTGTGTGGATGGTTTTTCCAGAAAGATCATAATTATGGCTCAAAGTTTGCAAGTCAAATAACAACCCAAATATCCCGGCTAACTTTTTCATCAATGCGATTAAAGAATTCAAAGTGCTTCCAAGGGTTGTACAAACCGATCGAAGTACCACTGAAAATGGTGTCGTGGCTACAATCCAGTCCCACATTCATAACGATATCAATGCCCACCGTTATGGTAAATCTGTAAATAACTAGAGAATTGAAAATTGGTGGTCGCATCAACACAAATTGGATTATCAATTACTTCAAAGAAAGATGATAAAGCCATTATCTTCGGAGTAGTTTACAGTTAACTCCGACTGGATTGGTGCTTCCTATTTTTCTTTCATGCGTGTGGAGGTGATACCCATGTCCTGCGTTTAGTTTATGTTTCCGCGGTTTTGATGAGGGAATCTCTACATTTTTTCTGGAAACAAATGAAATCGCAATTCTTTCGGGAACGCAACACTTATTGGAAGGGGCCCCCAGCGGTTTGCGTGATTGCATGAATGGGCGTTTTCGGTTGAGTGAATGTGTGAAAATTGAAAAAAAAATGGGTGAATTGAAAAAACTTGCGTGAACGTGAAAATGCACTTTTTGATTGCGTGAAAACGTGAATCTGGGCTATCTTGTGTGTGAATACGTGAATTTTCCCCTTTTTTCCACCGATTATATGCAGTTTTCCCGATTTTCCAATGTTTCCCCGATTTTTCCCATTTCTCACATTGATTGGACATTTTCCATATTCATGGAATTTCAAAATGGCGGATTTTGAAATTTTTTGAAATTTTGATGTCTTCGAACATAGGCATATTATATACCGTTGAAAAGGATTTTTCATACTGAAAAACTTTTCTGCTTATATAAAAGTCTAAAAATGTACTCAATGCGAGGTAAAAAGCAGAAGGTGTCAAAATGACGTCATCATTTTCCAAAATATTGACATTTATTTCAAACTATTGAGGGCCTATTTGTTTCATCACTATTTTTGCTATATTTACTACAAGTGCACTCATTTCAATTTTTTCTGTCCAGAACTTTAGCACTTTTGGTAAATCAGATAGCATCTACAGCATTTCTTAAGTGAAACAAATAGGCCCTGAGTCTTTGAAAATGTACCCAAAACGAGTAAAAGGCAATGAAGGTGTCAAAATGACATCATCTTTTCCATATGCTTGACATTTTGCTCGGAACTATTTTGTTTTATTTATGCTGTTGGAAGTGATTTATCGTGCTGAACAACTTTCTTTGCTTACGAAAAAGTCTGGAAATAAACGAGTACCATAGTGTGACCCCCTGCAAAGGGGGGGTTACATTTTTAGGCCTAAAGCTATCAGATGGATCTTGAAATGTTGGACTTTTGGGTGGTGGAAATAGAAAACTTTAGGTGGGACTTTTTAGAGATTTTTCAAAGAAAGAATCATTTTATACTTCTAAACTTTTCTGTTTCTTCTTCCAAAATCATCAAGGTATTTAAAAGTAATTTATGAATTTTTCTTTTTGGTTATAATTCCAGCCGCTATTTTCAGCTTTTAGTCGCACAATTATCTGGTACTCGATGTAGAAATTTTCTTCCGACACGCTAAAGCTCTGAAGGTCGGGAAAATTTTAACACCTGGAACCTTTGGATTTCGGAATTTCTCCTGACCGCGTTCGTAAAATTTAGAAAGAGTCTGGGGATGGTAAAAAGTTACTAGTGCCCCGAACTAATAGTACACATGCTTAAAAAATTTCCCGTGCGATTTCTACATAGTGCTCCACAACTGAAAAATGTAAACAAAGCAGGACGCGAACTAAAAATTTATTTAGAGTGGCTCTAAACCCAAACCCAATTACAGTTCAATTTATAGCAATAAAATGCGAATTCTTTGCTGCTACTAGAATAAATAAGTTTATCTCCTCACATCGAATGACAATTTCACCTATTCAAGATCTTTCACTGCCTAAATAAAGTAAACATGCAATGTCACGAACCAAACAATTAGAAGAGAGTGGCCATGAGCCAAATTTCCCTCAATCTAGTCCAATTTATACAGCAATATGTGAACTTTTTGCTATTTCCAGAATCACTAAGCTTGCCTCAACACACCAAATGAAAATTACACCTGCACTAGATCTTTCACTACCTGAAATATGCATGTCAGCCTCTAAAAATAGAGTTTTGGCGAATCAGGCAAAGATGGTCCTATTACCAAAAAATAAAAGCTTTGTCCCCAAGATACTGATACAATATATGGGAACCTCCCTCCAACTTTGTTATTGATGAAGGAGGATTCTGGCTTTTCCAAATAAACTACACACAGGTCATGATCAACAAGATTGTTGATGTCGGTTGGGGTTGGGCGGTCCGCTGCTCTGCAAGGAGGGCGGTCGACAGGCTCTAAAGGTCTAAATTGGAATGCAGCAGTTTAAAATTCCAGCATAAAAATTATTGGTAAAACTAAATAAAACATATCTGATATGCTTTCTTTGATATAACCAGTCAATCACGAAAAACAAATAAAGAACAAAAGATAATAATCAATGTCAAGCATTTTTAACTTGGTGCACTTACTAAGAAATTCGGCAAGTACAAAACGCCTACTACCTACTACTTAATACTTACTACCTACTACTTACTACCTACTGTAAAATAGCTCAAAACGGCTCGAAATTACCTTTAAAATATTCAGCATGTTAAAATTAGCAAAATCTGAAACTTTGGTGGCAAAAAAGTTAAAACTTCTTCATTTATCGTACTTTGAAGACTTCAAAATATTTTCTCTCTTTCATTTTGTTTATGACTTTTTCCCGCGCTTTTCTATAAAGTTTACAGACGCACTTCTTCGTAGAAGAGAAAAATATTTCCTTCGCACACTTACTTATTCATGTCAGTTTTTTTTATAAGAATCAATCGATCTAAAAAGTACATGTTTTTTTTATAAGCAAGCGTATGCTGAAAATTGTCCAAAAAATAAGGAATTGTTTAGGAACTGCTCAGGCTGAGAATAAGAAAACAAGTTTTTAAGGAACAGTAAGAGATGGTTATCCAAACTTAGCAGCTATGTAAATAAGGAACTCGATAAGGAATTTTGAGGCTTAAATTTCTGTAAAAGTAAGGAACTCCAGGCTCAGAGCAAAGTTAAGGTTCCTTATTAAAAAAAAACGTGTATTATGCTTTTGATTCATCCAGCCAAATTTTTAATAAAATCTTTAAAATTTTGTTAATATTCGATTCAAAAAGCATTTAAATTTTTGAGCAGTGGAATGTGGCTAGCCGTGAAATGTCTTTTTTTACTTGACCACTTGCAAACCTTTTTGAATAGAAAGAGATTGACTACTTGAAAAATATTTCAGGCTAGCGTATATGCTTATGTTATGCTTAGGAAATCTGCAAATCTGAGCCTTCATATGCTTATAAGCGTCATGCTTATAAAAAAAACATGTAAGTAGAGCCTTATGTTTCACTGGGTACTTGCTGAAAATCCTTTGACATGTCTTTGACATTTATTGACAAAATGACCCTTTGAACCAAACTATTGACAGGGTCGTAAAATATGACCTTTGTAGACTTCATTTTATGTAGCAAAATCAGTAGGAAAATACTACAAAGAGCTGTTTTAGAGGTGTCAATTTGACCATGTCAAAGTATTGACGAAATGAAATTTTTGATAAAAATATTGACACAGTTTTTGAATATTAAAAGCTTCGCAAACGTTGTTACTAAAAGTGGTAACGGTAGGTAACGATAGGTAACGACAAGTAACGGTAGGTAACGACAGGTAACGATGAAGTAACGGTCGGTAACGATGAAGTAACGCAAGTAGCGAGGGGTAACGAAAAAGTAACGAAGTAACGATGGGGAAAAAGCTGAAAATGGTGGCCCTGAGGTGTCGAACTATTAGAATTTGTAAATTTGTGCGCCAGAGCTAATGGTTCCGGTGATTTTGGGAGAACCGAACGACTCGGGTAAATTTATTCAAGAATTTGGGAAATCTGATGATTGTACAGCAGTATCTGATCGTTCTGGTGAATATGACTGTGGAGATAATAAATCCAATTGTTTTTATTGTAAATTGGTGTTTGTGAATAAACTGAAAGATTTGACGGCTTTGGTGAATCAATGGTGCTGGTCAATACAATGATGGAATTAATGGTGCTGGTCAATGCAATGATGGAATCAATGGTGCTGTTCAATGTTATGATGGAATCAATGGTACTGGTCAATGCAGTGATGGAATCATTGGTTCTGGTGAATTAAATGGTGGAATCGATGGTGGTGTACTGGTGGATGCAATGCTGCACTCATCAATGGTACTGTTGTGCAGGTGAATGCAAGTTAGAGATTGTGCATTTTTTGTAAGCATCATCTTTATAAGAAATCTATCGATAATTTTTTATTCAAGGGGTATTGACTTTCGGTGATGGGTTCTTTCAAAGCAAGTTAGGGATTGTGAAAAATGTGAGCACTTTTATTTTTCTTATAAGCATCATCTTTATAAGAATACAATCCATAACTTTTAATTCATTGGATATTGACTTTAGGCGATTGGTTCATTCAAAGCAACTTGGGTTTTGTGCAAAATGTGAGCATATTTATTTTTCTTATAAGCATCATCTTTATAAGAATCCAATCCATAACTTTTAATTCAAGGGGTATTGACTTTCAGCGATTGGTTCATTCAAAGCAACTTGGGGTTTATGCAAAATGTGAGCATATTTATTTTTCTTATAAGCATCATCTATATAAGAATACAATCAATAATTTTTGATTCAAGGGGTATTGACTTTCGGCGATTGGTTCATTCAAAGCAATTTGGGGTTTGAGCAAAATGTGAGCATATCTATTTTTCTTATAATCATCATCTTCATAAGATTATAATCCATAACCTTTGAAGGTTTTGAATTTTGGTGATTGGTTCATTCAAAGAAAGTCAACGATTTCACATAAGAATAGTGTTTTAATTTTAATTTTATTCGGTTTCGTTTTTTTCCAAATTGAAATATTTAATCAGCTTATGATTAAGCTCTTAACAATTTGATTGCCATTCACTGATTGCTCGTTTCTTAATTGATTCTTGTGCAATTGACATTGCAGCAAAATTTTAGCATTCCATTCTGCAAATCAATTTAACAAAACAATATTACATCGAGGATAAGATGCGTTTTAAAATGAAAAGTCCAAAATTCCATTCACCAAAATTCGAAACCTTCAAAAGTTATGGATTGTATTCTTATAAAGATTATGCTTATAAGAAAAATAAATATGCTCACATTTTGCACAACCCCTAGCTTCCTTTGAATAAACCAATCGCGGAAAGTCAATATCCCTTGAATCAAATGTTATTGATTCTATTCTTATAAAGATGATGCTTATGATAAAAATAAACATGCTCACATTTTGCACAAACCTCAAGTTGCTTTGGATGAACCAATCGCCGAAAGTCAATACCCCTTGAATCAAAAGTTATTGATTGTATTCTTATAAAGATGATGCTTATAAGAAAAATAAATATGCTCACATTTGGCACAAACCACAAGTTGGTTTGAATGAACCAATCGCCTAAAGTCAATACCAATTGAATTAAAAGTTATGGATTGTATTCTTATAAAGATGATGCTTATAAGAAAAATAAAAGTGCTCACATTTTTCACAATCCCTAACTTGCTTTGAAAGAACCCATCAACGAAAGTCAATACCCCTTGAATAAAAAATTATCGATAGATTTCTTATAAAGATGATGCTTACTAAAAATGCACAATCTCTAACTTGCATTCACCTGCACAACAGTACCATTGATGAGTGCATCATTGCATCCACCAGTACACCACCATCGATTCCACCATTTAATTCACCAGAACCAATGATTCCATCACTGCATTGACCAGTACCATTGATTCCATCATAACATTGACCAGCACCATTGATTCCATCATTGCATTGACCAGCACCATTGATTCCATCATTTCATTGCCCAGCACCATTGATTCCATCATTGTATTGACCAGCACCATTGATTGCACCATTGATTCCATCATTGCATCGACCAGCACCATTGATTCCATCATTGCATTGACCAACACCATTGATTCCATCATTGCATTGACCAGCACCATTGATTCCATCACTGCATTGACCAGCACCATTGATTCCATCACTGCATTGACCAGCACCATTGATTCCATCATTGTATTGACCAGCACCATTGATTCCATCATTTCATTGACCAGCACCATTGATTCCATCATTGCATTGACCAACACCATTGATTCCATCATTGTATTGACCAGCACCATTGATTCCATCATTGCATTGACCAGCACCATTGATTCCATCACTGCATTGACCAGCACCATTGATTCCATCATTGTATTGACCAGCACCATTGATTCCATCAATGTATTGACCAGCACTATTGATTCCATCATTGCATTGACCAACACCATTGATTCCATCATTGTATTGACCAGCACCATTGATTGCATTATTGTATTGACCAGCACCATTGATTCCATTATTGTATTGACCAGCACCATTGATTCCATCATTTCATTGACCAGCACCATTGATTCCATCACTGCATTGACCAACACCATTGATTCCATCACTGCATTGACCATCGTCACTGATTCCATCATTACATTGACCAGCACCATTTCTTTCACCATTGCATTGACCAACACCATTGATTCACGTCAAAGCCGTCAAATCTTTCAATTTATTCACAAACACCAATTTACAATAAAAACAATTTGATTTATTATCTCCACAGTTATATTCACCAGAACGGTCAGATCCTGCTGTACAATCATCAGATTTCCCAAATTCTTGAATAGATTAACCAGCGTCGTTTGGTTCTCCCAAAATCACCGGGACCATTAGCTCTGGCGCACAAATTTACAAATTTTGATAGTTCGACACATCAGGGCCACCATTTTCAGCTTTTTCCCCATCGTTACTTCGTTACTTTTTCGTTACCCCTCGTTACTTGCGTTACTTCATCGTTACCGACCGTTACTTCATCGTTACCTGTCGTTACCTACCGTTACTTGTCGTTACCTATCGTTACCTATCGTTACCAACCGTTACCACTTTTAGTAACAACGCTTCGCAAACAAATTTCCAAGAAATATTTTGGCACCATTTGATATGATGCAGATCATACAATAGGATAGAGATAGATTCAGTAGATTTACCCCCTATTTATATTACAGAGCTTTTTTTAGACATTTACCTGTATTCTTATCGTCTTATCGACCGCGGAGCGGTGTATTCAGAGACGTTTTGTATGGTGAAAAATCTCGCATATTTGCGCGCGGTAATCCGTTCTCTAAAGTCACGGAAAGCTGACGAAATCAACAATCTCGTTCCTCTATCTTTGAAGTCTCTGAATAACACTCGCTCGGAAAAAGTAATTATCTTCCTTATATTTCTGTATTTGCAAAGTATTACGGAGATAAAACAGTTTTAAAGGAAAAAATACAGTATACTCCATAGTCTTTCGACCCGACTGTTACAATAAAACTTTCTATAGTACAACTATAATATAGCTGTAACATATAACATATGTAATATAGGTCGCCTAAATGTAGCCTTACATGGAGACCCAACCTTTCTATATGTACTGTTCATATTAAACGGTAAATGGTATACAAATTCATAAATTTCATAAGATTTGACCGCGGTCGCCTCAGTGTGTTACACTGTGACCTAGTAATAAGAGTCATAAGAGGGAGTATGTTTAAGAAAAAGGAAAGTTCTTATCGACCGCCGGAGGCGGTTTCTTTCATAGTGGTACACTAATCTCTTTTTGCCTTGGCTCATTACTTTGTCTAACATTTCCTTTCCGTTTTTTTAACTAGATTACCCAGGTGTTTCTCTTTTTTACCCCTGAATGTCTTATATTCGGAATTGAATAATCGAGACATGAAAAATGACTATATTGTAATCTGTTTTCAATGAATAATCTAAAATGTACTGGAGATGACATGTTTATCTGGTAGATGACATGTTTATCTGGTACATGACATGTAAGCGTTAATAATGTGCGCGCGCTCTTTCGCGAGCGTGATGCGCGATTGCGTGATGGAAGGCGGTCGTTTCAGTGTGGTTTACATCCACACTGTGACCTAGTAATAAGAGTCACAAGCCCGGGGGGGGGGTACTTAGGCAAAAATAGGTGCTGGGTATGTGCGGACGGTAAGGGTCAGGTTTTTCACCTTTCAAAGTCTCTCTAAGGGTTACAAAAATCAGGAAATTTCAAAGCAGTCTCTCTAAGGGTGGGAAAAATCACGATTTTTAGAAAAAAATTTTGATTTTGAGAGAAAAAATTACAAAAAAGTCTCACTAAGGGTAGGAAATTTTTGAAAATCAGAGAAAATTTTTCGAAAAAGTCTCTCTAAGGGTCACTTTTTCACTAAAATTTGGTCTCTCTAAGGGTCGGTTTTCGGAGGTCCCGTCCGCACATACCCCTCATTCACCAACCCTAGTACCCCCCCCCCGGGGTCATAAGAGAGAGTAGGTTTAAAAAAAAGAAAAAATCAAGATAATGGCCTTTTGTTTTATACTTCAGTATACTTATATGAGGCGAAGAGAATATTTACTCACTACGTAAATATGCTGAAATATGCTAAAATTTGGGCAGTCTATATCAACCCGACCTCGACCCTGACCCTTGAAAAAGACCGACCCTCGACCCTTGGAAAAAAGCCGACCCTGGACCAAAACACAATAAAAAGCCGACCCTGGGTAAAATAACGCTTTAGCGACTTTTATAAGAGTTTTTTAATCATTAGAATAGAACACTTTAAAGAATACTTTAAGAATAGTCGTTGGGGGGGGGGAGGATGAGGGCGACGGGATGAGATCATTCTCCTTTACAAGCCCTCCCCACACCAGGGGATCATATTATTGACCAACATGTATAATCAGCCTTGTATCCATATATCCCAGGCTTAACTTACCTTTTGCGTTGACGCATGAGAGATTATCATTAATAATAAATAACATTATCTCCCACTCACAATAAAACATTAAAAAGCAAACAAACGGCCGGGAGGGCGACAAGGTTGACTACCCTGAGTATCAGAGGCCAAGTTTTCAAAGAAAAAAAATTATATTTACATAGCTGTCAACTTCACCTAGCAAAAATGCAGGAGAGCTTCAAGTCGGAAAAATTCTCCCCGGTAATCCAATTTTTCCGAAAGTGGAAAGATCAGGAAATCGAGGGAATTTCCCTGCAAAGTCCGATTTTATCATAATTTTTTTCGATAAATCAGGGAAATCGGGGAATTTTGCGTCCCAATTTTCCAAATTCAGGAAATTTTGCCATGTCACTTTTACAAAATCTGAATTTTTTTTCAGGAAATCGGATAATTTTTGAAAATGCGGGAGATGCGGGAGAAAATCCTGAAAATGCGGGAGATTTGGCTGAATTTTTTTCCAGCGGGAGAAAACGTTGGCATGTGTGGGAGTTGACAGCTATGTATTTATTCGAGCTGTGATCTGATATTCACGGTAGAGGTTTCAAGACATAATTCATTATTCTTATAAAAAAGGCGTGTATCCCACCCCCTGCTTGTCTGCTCATTTCTTAATATTATGATATCTCAATCTCATTTTAAAACACTGCCAAAAAAACTGTTTTTTTACCCGGGGTCCGCTTTTTATTGTATTTTGGTCGAGGGTCGGCTTTTTTCCGAGGGTCGATGTCAGCCTTTTTCAAGGGTCAGGTTCGAGGTTGAGGTCGGGTTAGTTAATATAATATATTGCCACCATTTTGAGCGCCTCCTTCACAGGCTGACGGTTGGCAAAAGATATCATACTCCAGGATGCATCGTCTCTTATTTTCCCCCTATTTTTTTATCCTATCTTCTATCCTGATTTTCTATCTTTCTCAAGTGTTTCTAACTGTTTTCTGAGTATTTTCTGAAATTTGCCCGTACCGGTGAAACAGGTCTCCGACCCCGGCTTGAACCATCAAATGCAAGCAACCTTGGTTTGCAAACCCAATGTCTAATCGCTTGAGCAAAACGAGACACGACAAAAAGCTGTCATTCACAAATACTTATAGCGTGTAACTTACAGACCTTAATAAAGAAAGCTCTCAAAGTGTTATCGCTGCTATGGCTAAAAATCATGACTTTGATAGCATAATCATCAGTCAGTTACATCAAAATGCCTCGAAAATGTCAATATGAAAATTGCGTAATCAGAGAACGTATGTCTCGCTCATTATAAAAAGGCCGAGACAAACTTTCAATAATTGGATTGTAACATCGAGTTAAGTCTCTTTTGTTAAGTCACCAGGGGGTAAATAAAACAGACCTTGATACTTTTATCGTTTGTTTCGATTTGTTTAAAACTCAGCCTTCCTAAATATTTGGGGTAGGTAAAATATGTACAAAGAAATTCATACTTTTCCAACCCGGCGAATTTAAAAAAAAGAAGCGAACAATAAAATATCATTACCCTTTCCAAATAAACCTCTTCGGTGGCGTGAGGTAATTGTAAAATTTATGTGATGAGAGTTTGACATAGTAGTGTAATGTTATTTGGGGAAATTTATGAAGTTCTCTGGAATTTCGATTGCATTTATTCAGGTTGACTTTTTATGACATCTAATGGTACTTTTTCTAACGAGTTTGATTACTCTGTTCTCACACTTATGTCTTTTTTTTTTGCGTCCTTTTCCGTGATTACTTTTATTTATATTTTTAAAGACAGGTAAGAAGGCATATTGATGTATAACTGTCAGTCAGTGTCAATTTATTAACCACTTTAACAATGCAAATTTTTGGGTGACACTCCGTTTCATGGAAAAAACGGCACTTTTTGAGCTTTAAAATGCCATAACTTTAGTTTCGCTTGTGCTACAGACTTGTAAGAGCTCTCATTTTTCAGCATTTTTTATTGTGCATCATCTGAAATTAAAATCATTCAATGACAATCTCCACTTTATGCACAATATCCTTTTGAAATCAAGGTGGTCTCTGGTTCCCTTTAAAATAATTTTGCCCCTTTATAGTTGGAACGAATTTTTAGACAAAAGTGTAGAATATTACACATGCATATTATATACGATCCACAATTGCAATTGATACAGATTTGCTCAGGCCATGTTCGGGCCATATATAACCGCAACTTCGATCCCTCGATTTCACTTCCCTATCCGCCAGATTTACCGCAGGTTTAGTGAAGTAGTTTTTAACATTAAAACAAATAAAGTGAGACTGTTAAATTTTTTTTATAAAAACGTAAGCTATACGAACAAAAGGCTTTGGTAACCAAAGTGACAAAAAAGCAGGTTAAGGACGTCCCCGTAAAGTTCTACTCTAAAACCCTCAAACAATTTGTGTTCCTAAAGAATTTTTTGTAAATATAATAAGTACTATTATAAAGGCTCCACCAGCGGTAAGTCTGATCACGATATCGCGCAAATTGTTTTCTTTAATCACGATTACACAAATCAACAACAAAATGGATAATCACGCATCCCTTTGAAAAGTTCTAAAATCACGCCTCACAGCTCAAAAATCTTTCAAATCACGACCTTTGATCACGCAATCACGAAAACCGCTTAAAGGGCCTCATTAGAATTTAAGGAAATTTCCGTTATCAATTGAAAGTTTTAAGCAAATGTGAACGCAATTTCCCCGCAATCATTATTATACCAATTATCTATTCTCTGTCTATTCTCGAAAATATTGATTCAAACATTTGCCGAAAAAAATTGTTTCAAATTCTGCTTTGAATAGGAAAAGACCACGAGAAAAGGGAACGGGATAAAGAATAAAAAGAAGACCATATTATGTGTAAGATCATAATCATTCTTTTTAATAATTTTCCTAACTTAATTGGAAAATAGATGATTAACTTTTATATTTGAACAATATATATACAGGGTTACAGGGTTACATGGTTACAGGGTTACACAGTTACAGGGTTACATGGTTACAAGGTTACAGGGTTACAAGGTTACACAGTTACATGGTTACAAGGTTACATGGTTCCAGGGTTACACAATTACAAGGTTACAGGGTTACAGGGTTACAAGATTACATGGTTACAGGGTTACACAGTTACAAGATTACATGGTTACACAGTTACATGGTTACACGGTTACAAGATTACACAGTTACAGTGTTACATAGTTACAGGGTTACACAGTTACAGGGTTACACAGTTACAGGGTTGCATGGTTACACGGTTACATGGTCACAGGGTTACACAGTTACATGGTTATAGGTTACAGGGTTACACAGTTACAGGGTTACATGGTTACAAGGTTACAGGGTTGCAAGGTTACAACAGTTACATGGTTAAAAGGTTACATGGTTACAGGGTTACCAGTTACAAGGTTACAGGGTTACAGGGTTACAAGATTACATGGTTACACAGTTACAGGGTTACACGGTTACAAGGTTACACAGCTACATGGACGACCCTCGACATGGCGCGAGAATTCTCGGGCCTCTTCGGGCCATGTTCGGGCCGAGACCCTATCAATTCTTTTGGCTCGAACATGACCCGAGTCATTCGGGCCATGTTAAATGTTAAATTGATTCAGCATGTCCAGTCAAACAAAATAGTACAAAATAAGATTTGTCTGTTTTGTTTATATCGCTCAAAAAAACTTTGCGAGCTTCCCGTGGACACGCCTTCAGTTTAAAACCAGGACCAGTTTACTAGCAAATATTTCCAACCTAAGTATATTTATAGTTATGTTTTCATACCAAATAAGACATTTAATATTTATATGAAAATACAAAATATATTTAATATAATTAAGAGAAACCAAGTTTTTCTCAAAGAAAATGTTAAAAAAATTCAGTCCTGAAATTACACGCCTGTTTAAATCATGTTTTCAAAAATTGGCCCGAGTGTGGCCCGTGCGTGGCCCGCGTGTGGCCCGAATTCTCGGGCCAGCTCGGGCCATACTCGGGCTTTACGCGAATTCCAATAAAAGTTTTGGCCCAAGAATTCTCGGGCCATGTCCAGGGTTGTCTACATGGTTACAAGGTTACATGGTTACAGGGTTACATAGTTACAGGGTTTTTCTCCAAAACGCCCCTAATAAACGCCTTGAAAGCCCGCCAGGCATAATTTGCTATGCCATTTGGTGTGCCATTTGGTGTGCCATTTGGTATACCATTTGCGGTGCCATTTTGGTATGCCATTTTGGGGCGCCAACTTATGTCGTAACCCGTATTGATGTTATGTTATGTATATGTTATGATCTTATTTTTTTTCCGGTCTGCACTTTGTTGACCTGTGACCTGCGACCTGTGACCTGCGACCTGTGACCAGCGGCCTGTGATATGCGTTTTACACTAACCGAAAGCTTTAAGTGGACCCCCGGGCTAAAATTGATACGATGGAAGTTATTTGATTATGATTCATTATTCGATTAACTTCGCTCTCTTGACTTGAGAGGATCCTACCGACACACCGGACTGTCCAGTGTATTTGTTCGTTGGCAGAAAATCCTTTCGCTACACCGGACGCAATAAGTCCGGCGTCAGTCCGGTGTTGCATACGGGGAATTCTGGCCGCACGGACATTTATGTTTTGATTGTCCGGTGGAAAAAAGTATCCTTCTTCGACACCGGACAACCGACTTCCTTTATTTAGTCCAGTGTAGAGATGGTCCGGTGGTAAAAAAATTCTCATAATACACCAGACATTCGCGTGTCCGGTGTTCGTTAAGTCCGGTGCGTCGCAGGGTCCTGACTTGAGTCTTGTTGGTTCGACAAGTGTACAATTGAATACCGTGAGATTGAGTAACTTGCATCAGTGGAGGCTAACATGCATAGCCCTCAAATGAAAGACCTGGCTGGTCATTAAAATACAACTACGCAGCTCCGCTCACAGCTCTACTCTACCATTTTTGTTTTGATTTATTTTGCATTTTAATGACCAGCCAGGTCTTTCATTTGAGGGCTATTCATGTTCGCCTCTCCACTGACAGTTAGTCACACTAGCGTCCCGCCAAAATGCGTATCAAAGATTAATGCTGCGAAAGCGCTGTATTGGGCCATTCCAGAAAAAATTACCCCCTAATGGATGACATCAATTTTTGAAATAAATTTTGGCACGGAATTCCAGGCAAACTTTAAAGAGAAAGTATCGGAATTCCATGAATTTTACTTAATTTTGCATTAAAGTATTGGAATTCCATGATTTTTTTAGGTTACAGTAACGGAATTCCACGGTTTTGATAGGTATTTTGTAAATTTGTTACGGAAATTCCGAACTTTCTTGAAAGCAATTTGCTACGGAAATTCCATGTCGTCCCAAGAGCAGCCACCGGCTAGAAATTATGAAATATCTGTTCTTGAGGTCCCTTTCTCCTGGAAAAAACTATCTGTTCTGTATCCTGGGCTCTCCTGGATTATATCATCTGTTCTGGGAAAAAATGGGGACTCCTGGAAAATGTATATCTGTTCTCTAGAAATATTATGCTCCTGGAATATAACAGCTATTCTTTAAGAAAGTTATAATGCTCCTAGAAAATGAGACCTTTTAAGAAAATTATGAAGCTCCTTGGAAAAAAATGTGGCATCTGGTTGTGTTTTTGATTTTACCTAGGTGTTTTGAGGAAAGTCTCTCCTAGATTAATCCATTAAATTTACTCTCCTGGAAAAAAAGAACAGATATTTAAAAAAAATCTGCCGGCGGCTGCTCTTGTCGTCCATTGGGGGGTAACGAATAAAAACTGGAATGGCCCATTGTTTACTTGACTCTCAAGCAAAAAAATGCGCCGCAAAACTTCTAAAGGGATTCATGAAAAAATAACCCGGCGCTTTTTAATGAAATTAACATTTTCAAAAACTTTGAGAAATTGCCTAAAATTTGAGCCAAGCCAACCTTGAAAACTAATTTGAAGATCAACTTCCCAAGAAAAAGATCTACGGGGGAGGCGGAACCCACCTAGATCCGCGCACCACCGGATGGCGGTTTCCCGGAAATTTTGCCGGAACTTGATTAAGTTAACTCTCATCCTTGTTGTGCAAATACATCCTGTAGATGACTGATGTTGTTTTTTCTGAAAGCTAGATTTCCTAGTGTGACTAACTGACTGATGCAAGTTACCCAATCTCACGGTAGACAATAGACAGATAGAATAGATAGCCAGTTATCTGGTCTGGGAGATTGAAGAATCTCAAAAAAGATCTACTCACCAAATAAAAAAGTCAAAAAGTTTAACCAAGGATAGATAAAGTATAATATAACCATCAAAAAATCAAAAAATTCGTGCTGCTGATCTGGGTGTCTTGTGATGAAGTACTTGACCAACAATGAACAAGTAATAAGGGTTACTCCGCTGAACGTATGACGCTTTTGAGTCTAGATACGCACCAAACTCTTTGACTGGACGTACGGCGTTTTTAGCCGGTCAAATTTGGAACGGGACTTAAAACTCTTCAGAAAATACGTTACAGTTTAGTCAAAGTGCTCCTTACTGTATATACTTTCGCTTCCGAGCACTAGAGAAAAACTGTGTGGGTGTGAAAATTTCAAGGAAAAAGCAAAATCGCCGTTTTTATTTAGTACTCTTAACTAAGCCATTAGAATTTTTGCTGAGATGACACTTTCAGTTTGTCGACTTTTGTGGCAAACCCAGTTAAAAAAAACATGACAAATAGGAGGAGATGATTGATGAAACCTTCTCTCTGTCATGTTGCAAAGCAGACACAATTCATTTTGGAGAGGTAAGTTGTTTGTTATTGATACGGTACAAGTACAAGGTAGTCTTATTATAGAGAGAGGGAGGATGCATCATATTCATGTTTGTGGCTCCTGTATTTTCTGGTAGAAACACGTAGAAAATTAAATGGTAGATTTGTTTTCAGATTCTAAGCCTTAAGTTTCCATTTAAAGCAAAAGTAAAGTCTATATCCCAATTTACCTTCTCTCACCCTCATGTTTTTAAAAAAGACCTCAACCGTAAGTTGGTCTAATGTCAACATCCCTCTTCTAATAACTAATTCCGACACCAAGTTTTCGGTTTGTGTAAACCACAGGTCACAGGTCACAGGTTACAGGTTACAGGTTACAGGTCAGTGATGACAGGTTGACTCTAATCAATGTCATTGCAGAGGAAAATATGTTTGGAAAACACAAAGAATTATCAAAAAAATAATTCTCAAGCAATTTCATCCATATAAAACCATTTCAAACATCAAAATTTAACCATGTGCTTTTATCAATCTTTCGCAGAGAAATCCAGTGGTGGGTAGACAGGGTGTGCAAAAGTACATACTAACCAGGGGGTTTAAGCATCTGTGTACGCTTATACATAAAGGCGGGGAGGGGTTACTCGATTTTTAACCTTTTAGTGCATACCTACTATGTATTTAAAAAAAGGTCAAAAGTCAGAATGTCACTAATCCTCTCCTTAAGGGAGATTTCAATTTGTTTAAGTCTAATGAGATTTGAACTGTAGAGGTCATTACAAGCAAACACTGCAAAAGAAAGAGATCTGCATCACATCAGCATTACAAGCCCTAAATACTATATCGTTTAGCAGCATGAGAAAAATGGTGTGCAACATAATCTAGACCTAGGGTGTAGCAGTGGGAGGCAAACACTGATAATACAGTAGCATTTATAATTTGTAGCTTCCACCATACCAATAAATTAAAGTCAGGCTGCTTACTGGCAGAATCTGTTTCGTCTCAGAGAAAATCCCTCCTCGAATTAGAATGTCTACATGCAATATTATAGGTTTTTCGCAGTTTTTGCCCTTACAAAGAAGTGTTGAAAAATTGAAAATCATTCTGTAAGTTACACAACAACTGCAAAATGCATAATTATGATTATGCATTATGCATTTTATTTTACGTATTTTATACCTGCTGTCCACAACAAAATTATCATTCATATTAAAACCTATTCACCACCAATTTATTCTCATTAGTGTAAAGTAGCTCAAAAGAAGAGAAAAACAAGTGGTTTATTTACAGAAATAATACTTAACTTTATAATGGCAGATTTGGCTGAAAAATTGAACGAATTAAAGTTAGAAAAAAAGAATCCAATAAACCCTGTGTTGCGCACCATTTTACAAGGTGTTGCTGATGAGAATTGTCAATTTTCTAAACTTTATGGTATGCCTCATGTTGTCAAATTGATATGGGAAAAGGTTTTAATAGCAATGAGCATGCATGTCAAATTTGGAAAGGATGAGAACTATAAACAGGATTTCAACCCACCTGAACCATTCGAAGCACAAACTGGTTTTCAAGTTCGTTTTGTAGTTGAATTCCCGAAACCAACTGATATCAATATCAACATGATGCCTTTTATCATGGCACAAGAATTTGAGGATACCAAATTGCCTGACTATCTTGAACCATATTTTGAACTGATAAGCTCTTCATTATTCAACGAGTATGACTTTCGTAACATGGAGGAAATTGGTAAAGTTGGTTATCTAACAATTCATGAAAGTTTGGTCAAGGAAAGTCAATCTCAGCGAAGACCTGGTTTACATACTGAATCTCCTGGTTATATTTATGTTAAGAATGGTTTAAGTGATGAAAAGTGTGAGGAGTTATGCATTGAAAAGGGTTCTGGTTATGATGAAATCAATCCTTTTCCTGTTTGGTGGGGAAAGCTTGGTTACACTGGTAAGCACTGCCCTAATGGTGGTATTTATATGGCATCCAATGTTGATGATTCTTGTGAAGTTTGGGATTGTCAGATTGTTGCTGATAATAATGGTGAGGAGTTGATTCGCAAACATGGAGATATTGAGCATTTACGATGTTTCTTGCCAGAATCAACACTTCTACCATCTAATGTTCTCTATTGGATAACTGATCGTACACCTCACGAATCTCTGCCATTGAAGAAAGGAACATACAGACAGTTTTTTAGGCTTGTAACACACAGAGTTTCAGTTTGGTATGAAGATCATTCAACCAAAAATCCTAATGGAGTTGTCCCTGATCCGAAGATGACTAGGATAGTGAAAGGGTCAAAATTTGATGAGGACTATGTCACTGTTGTAGGTTAAGAAACCCCTTGGTTATCAACTCTTTGTGTGATTTTTGAAAGCTCAATTTGTATTTAGGGTTATCTCTAAATTTTTTATTGCCTAGAATAAATGAAATTTTTTTTGTATTTTATGGCTTTTTTTTAGACCAACTATGAACTAATTGCAAGAAAATCATGCCATTTTATGGAGTATTATGTTATGTTAATAAAGTTATGTTTAAAAAACTGGAGATTTTGAGTAGTCAAAAAATGACAAAATTCATGCCAACTATACTGATGCGCCTTAATTTAAAGTCTTAACCAATGGTATAACATTTATTTTTTGCATCAAAGATTTTGACCCAAATTTGGGGGTCGAGAGTTCCTTTTGTAATGTCAGTCTTTCGACTATAAAAAGTTTTGTCAGGTGTAATTTGCAAGACTTCTCTCCAAGTAATATTTTTTTTCTAATAAATCAATTGTGGTAATTTCCATTATTATTTCATGAATCCCAAGGGCCCGCAGTCCCCTACTATTTGATATTTTTATGGATTTAACATCTCTGAAAGCATTCTTGTTTTTGATATTTTTACGCTATTTTTTTTTACTATAATCAAAACTTCTTCTCAAACTCTGTCAGTCTTGAACAGATATATAGATTTCTAAAACAAACGTTCAATTATCAAAAATCGACTAAATTTTTGCTTACAATTCTGTAGCATATAAAAATACTAAAAATCGTTTTTGAGCTCGGCAAATATTCTTCTAAAAAACTTTTGACAGATATAACCTAAATCTCTTTGTGATACAGACATCACTGCATTCAAGCTTTTATAATTGTTTACTTTTTTTTGCTTTTATATGAATATAATTATTTATACTGTATTTTATTAGAAATCTTTTTGTAAAGAAAATTTTATGACCTACCTGGAGGTCCTTTAATTTGACCGTTGTCCGTCTGTTCGTTTGTCTGTTATAAGCTTACCTCAGGATTGCCTCATTAGTTTGTTTTTATTTTTTGTACAGTGATGCAATGCCTTAAAAATGTCACGGAGCCCAATTTTTGAGAAAATAAATTTGGGCAAATTTGGGCCAAAAACTGCCTAAAGATATGGTTTTTTGTACTTTGCGCAAAATGGCTTCATTAGCTTTACCTGATTTTTTGCAGAAAGATCGAGTGCTAGTTGGCTTAAATGTGGGTGAAGTGGTTTTCCTCAGAAAATTTTTTTTCGTCGTAAGGCAATTACTTTTTTATTTTCTGGTTTACGGAATCGCCGACGGTTTTTTTTGCAAAAATAAAATAAAAATAAAATTGGATTTTACAGTATTTTATTTATTTATGCTCTTCCGACCTTGTACTGAACAGCCATAAAAAGGAAACTTTATAGAAAATTACATTTTATAAAAGCAAGAAGGGCAAGTAAAAGGGTCAGTGTCCAGTTCTTAATAACTAATAACTTAAACACAATTTCCCTACTAAAAACGTTCTTTAATGTATGTAAGTTTTCTCAAAACATATTTTTTTTAATTTTTTACAACATTAAAGTTTGAAAAGAGCAATTTTATTTTTATTTTTTTTCCATCCTCCGGTCCAAAAGATCATCTCCAAATGTCCGTAAACCAGAAAATAAAAAAGTAATTGCCTAATATACGGATTTTTGTTTTTTTGGGAAATTCCCTTTTAAATTTTTCCTGTTAACAAGCTTATCTCGGGATCGGCTCATTAGCTTTTTCTGACTCTTAGCACAAACATACAAAATGGTAATTCCAAAATGTAACAGAATCAAAAAAACGCTTTTTCTTTTTTTCGGGGGTGGGGGGAGAATTTGGGCCAAAAATGCCTAAAAATAGGGTTTTTTGGACTTTAAGTAGTTTTTTTTTTCAGGAAAATTTTTTTACCGTAAAAATCAGATTTTCTTATTTAGGGAAATTGCCTTTAGTCACTTTGAGGGGAAATGAGCATTTCTCGCGATTGGCTTGGTATATTTTTCTAATATTTTCCTTAGTGATATAAAACGGTAATATTTATATCCTGGAAATGTGATTCTCGAAAATATAATGTTTTTCTTTTTGGGCAAATTTGGGCCAAAAAGTGCCTATAAATGGGGTATTTTGGACTTTTTGTGAACTGAAATTGCTTCATTAATTTTTTTCTGATTTTTTTTGCATAAACATAAATGGGAAAGGTTTTCAGGAAATTTTTTTCTTGCCATAAAATTCCGATTTTCTTATTTTAATGAAACAAAAATACCCTTCAGTAAATTTATGGGGAAATGAATATTTCTCGCGATTGGCTTGGTATTATTTTCTGATTTTTAGTTAGTCTGACAATTGTTGCCATTTTTTCTATTTTTTTATTACACTATAGCCTTTAGGTAGGGATGGCTATTCAGTATGTAACTTGTTATTTTTGAAATATCTATTTCTCCTGTAATTATTTTATCTTCATTCTTATTCTTCTCACAAAACAAATCATAAAAGTGATCGAATTCGAATTTTCGAATCATGGAAAGAAAAATGTTACAATCTAAATTTATTGGTTTTACATTGTTTCTTTACTTTCTATGATCAAAGAAAATTAAGTTAATTTTTTTATTTGTGTATACAAAAAAGAAAGAAACAAACAAAAGAATATTAAAAAACAAATTTGATTCAAGACCCTTCAACATTGTAATGGCAGAATTAGATAGAAAAATGGATGAATTGAAGTTAGAAAAAAAGAATCCAATAAACCCTGTGTTGCACACCATTTTACAAGGTGTTGCTGATGAGAATTGTCAATTTTCTAAACTTTATGGTATGCCTCATGTTGTCAAGTTGATATGGGAAAAAGTTTTGGTAGCAATGCATATGCATATTAAATTTGGAAAGGATGAGAATTATGTGGAAACTTACAACCCACCTCCACCATTCATAGCCCAAACTGGCTTTCGGCTTCGATTTGATGTGAAATTCCCTAAACCAACTGATATCAATATCAACATGATGCCTTTTGTCATGGCAAAGAAATTTGAAAACATGCAATTGCCAGATTATCTCAAACCATATGCTGATATGATTGAAACTTCGTTTTTTAACGAACTTCCCTTTTTTGACATAGAGGAATTTGGTAAAATCGGTTATCTAACAATTCATGAGAGTTTGGTCGAGGAAGGTAAATCTCAGCGGAGACCAGGTCTACATACTGAATCTCCTGGTTTTATTTATGTTAAGAATGATTTAAGTGATGAAAAGTGTGAGGAGTTATGCATTGAAAAGGGTTCTGGTCATGACAAAATCATGGCTCTTGGTGTTTGGTGGGGAAAGCATGGATACAACAGTCATCATTTCCCTAATGGTGGTATTTATATGGCATCCAATGTTGATGATTCTTGTAAAGTTTGGGATTGTCAGATTGTTGCTGACAATAATGGTGAGGAGTTGATTCGCAAACATGGAGATATTGAGCATTTACGATGTTTCTTGCCAGAATCAACACTTTTAAAATCTGATATTCTCTATTGGATCAATGACCGTACACCTCACGAATCTCTGCCATTGAAGAAAGGAACATACAGACAGTTTTTTAGGCTTGTAACACACAGAGTTTCAGTTTGGTATGAAGATCATTCAACCAAAAATCCTAATGGAGTTGTCCCTGATCCAAAGATGACTAGGATAGTGAGAGGATCGAAATTTGACGAGGGATATGTCACTGTTGTAGGATAATAATCTTTGTGCACTCATTAATAAAGATGTCACTGTAAACACCTCTCACTCCATTGTTTCAATGTTGATGGGATGCCAGGCTATATCAAGATTTTCATGTTATTTTTTTCTTTACATAAAAACCAAAACATACCTTTTATTTTACATTTTTTACTGTCCAAGTTGGTTCATAAGTAATTTGGTGTTCTTTAATTTTATCAATTTTGGAAATAACTTAATTAAAGAATTTGTTAAAAAACTGGATTGCTAGCCCTTTTCCCGCCTAACATTTTTGGTTTCTTTGCCTATGGGGGCAAATACCGACATGAGTACCTTCCATTTCTTTACTGTTTTTTTTTTAAGTTTATTAAAAGTTTGATATTGCACTTTGCAGATTTCATTAAATGGCAAAGTTGAATAATTACGATTTTTTTAAAGACATTTTTTAACTCAAAGTAAACACATACCACTTATATTTCTGATCTTATTCAGAAGATAAAAGCTAAATGTGATAAATGTGATAGTTGCTCATGTTGGAATAATGGACATTTGGCAAATAGGTCCAACCTTTATTTTTTCCCCTGCAAATTGGTAAAACCTTTATTTTCCCCGCGGCAAAAAAAACGCATGGCAGTTATAAAAGGGTTGATAAAAATATTGAATTCACAAATTTGTTTAGAAATCTTATATAAATAACATATTTATTCACATATCTTATTGACACAATACATTTAGACTATTTATTTTTTTGATATAATAACTTTTTGTATATAGGGCCGTCCATATGGTATATACGCACTAAGGGGGGAGGGGGTTTCTTCTCAGGGGGAGGGGAGGGGTCAAATGAAAATGTACGTACACAGAGAAAATTTTTTTATAGCTCTTTTTCGCTTGTTTTTTTGTCGACTTTTACGCTTATTATACGCATCAAGGAAAAGAAAAAGTATCTTGATAAACATCGAGTTTCATGCATGAAATAAAGATCCGAACCAAACTATTAATTCGAAATTCTTTATAACCGAGGGGGGGGGGTGAAAGAAAAAGTATGTACTTACCAGATGGGGGTATAGCCATTTGCGTACGCTTGTGTACAGGGGGATGGGTACTCTATTTTCGACATTTTAGTGTGTACATATGTGGACGATACCTTTGTATGATCTTTGTAATTACATTCATATTTTTATTTTGTTTTTGTGTAATATTCTTTTAAATGATATTTAATACCTAAGCACTGTGTATTTGTATTTTTATACTTGAAGCTTATCTTGTTTTTCAACACATTAAAAAATGCAGTTTAATATTGATAATTTTCACTCCAAAACTCAATATTCAATCAAACTACAAATAAAGATTTTGAGCAAAAACATTCAATTAGGACCTGCTTTTTTGACCAATCTTAAATTGATTTCTCAAACATAATCCTCAGAATTGAGGCTCTAGCCTCTAGCTCTTTTGCTAGAGCAAAAATAACTTACATACTTCTCAAAAGATTTTGGCCCCATATTGCGAAATTACATTTAAAATTTGCCATACATTTGAAATTTTGAATTTAATTTACTTTCTTTTATTTTTAAAATGTAGATATAGATTTAGAAAAACTTATAAACATCCCTGATCAGACACAATGGAATATCAAAGATTACAACACATTCAACTCGATCAACATTTGAACCCAATCGCCAGAGCCATTTTACAAGGAGTTAACGATGAAAACAGTCCATTTTCAAAACTCAATGGTATTCCCCATGTTCTACAAATGATTTGGCGATATATAATTACAACCATGAAGCAGCATATTAAATTTGAACCATCGTGGATAGATTATTTAGAAGATCCAGTTGATCCAAGTATTGGTGTTTGTGGCTACATAGAATGTGAACCTATTTCTATATCTTTTCCTGAATCTACTGATATCAATATAAATATGATGCCCTTTATTATGGAACAAGAATTTGAAAAGACTAAATTACCAGAATATTTGAGAAAATATTTTGAAACGTTTTTGAGCCCTCTTATATCAGAGTATGAGGAAATGGGAAAAGAAATTGATAAAATTTGTTATCTAACTATACATGAGAGTTTGGTTGAAGAAGGAAAATCACAGAGGAGACCAGGGCTACACACAGAATCACCTGGTATAATTTACGTTAAAAATGGAATGAAAAGTGAGAAAATTAGAGAGCTGTGTATTGAAAAGGGTTCCGGTAGGGGTGATACAGAAATTCCATGGGTTGTTTGTTGGGGTGGACAATACGGTATGCATGGTGAAGTTTTTACTCCTTCTGGGGGAATCTACATGGCATCTAATGTACCTAATTCATGTGAAGTTTGGGATTGTCAAATTGTAGCGAATGATAAAGGAGAAGAAATTATTGGGAAGTTTGGAAATATTGAGCACTTGAGGGGCCTTCTGTCTGGCTCCAAGATTATGAAATCTGATAAATTGTATTGGATAACCGATCGTACACCTCACGAATCTCTGCCATTGAAGAAAGGAACATACAGACAGTTTTTTAGGCTTGTAACACAGAGAGTTTCAGTTTGGTATGAAGATCATTCAACCAAAAACCCTAATGGTGTTGTCCCTGATCCTAAGATAACAAGAATTCTAAGAGGATCAAAATTTGATGAAGGTTCTGTAGCCATTGTTGGCTAAAATAACTTTGGTTTCAGGGATAAATATTGATAAATAGAAAGGTAGAAGTCATTTGAAAGGATTAAGAAACTCATCTATGATTCAAAACTATAAATTTAAGTGATATATTATAAAGCTAACTTAAGTTATATCAAATGATCAGCTCAATCTTATATACTCGATGGTATTCACTTTCATATGTACTTTGAATTTGCATTTCAGTTTGCAATTGACATATACTGAATTTTCCCACTTTTGCCGTTTTTCAAATAGAATACTTTACCAAAGTGGGGTTAATCATATGCATTTTGCCTGGGTGTAAAACAGTTGAACAAATGATAAACAAAATAGTCTAATTTGCATCATTTTATAATGATTTTATAGTTTGAATCATTTTATAAAATTTGATTTCTTACGTTTGTATTTATTTTCATGAATTTAAATCTTTTCAATAGTTTTTACAGTGTGGTAAATTTTGCAAAATTTCATCAAAATTCTCACGAGAATAAAGTGTGCCAGCAAAAAGTAAATGCCTTTTAGATACCTTGGCCTTTGATAGATACTTATTATTGTAAGGTGTGTCCCTTGAACCTATTTTTTACGTGTCGCACATTCTCGCAGTTTTCCTTTTACACTGCTTAAAATTTATTTATTTTTGTAAAATTCGCCATTATAATACCAATAATACACATGTAATTCTAAAGAGTTTAGAATGGAAGAGGAATACATAACTTCAGCTATCATGCTTTAAATTTGGTCCAGAAGTTCAAAAGTTGTAAAGATTTCTTTGAAGCACCGATGCGCGATTTAATAGTTTTCTTTGAACTTGATTTTTGTTGTAAATAAGAATATTATGTATTTTATATTTCATTTAAAATTGTCTGGCTTTATTGTAAATTATTAATAGTAAGTGTATCTGGCCCATCTTCAAAAAATAGAAATTTATTTATTTTCACTTTATTTTTATACCTTGAACAGGTTTACGTAGTCAAATATAACAACATAACAATATGTTAAAAACACTAAAAGAGTATAAAAATATTAAAATACAGTAGACAGCTTGCATTGACAGTAGGTTTTGACATCCTGGACTTCTGACATCCTCGACTTCTGAAACAAATCATTTAGTGTTCCAAGTGATCTTATTACCTTTGTGGTAATTTGCTTCATGCCGAACCTGATCTGAAGTCAAAGGAGTTAAGGCAGACTTTATTTTTCGGAAAAGGAAGTTTATCCCTTGAACCGCACCATATTTCAAGTTTTTGGTATCATTGTCAGGATTTTTGTGATCAATGAATTGGATTAAATGAAAAAAGTTCGTAGAAATTCGATAGTTGACACCCCTGTTAAGTGAAATTTTTTGAAAAAGGGCTGAAAACAACGAAAGAGAAAGTACTCTTATTGACCGTCATTTTTTTTGTTGACAGCCGTTTATTATGTATTAATGTATTAATAAAGAAACATTTAATGTTATAAATAAATGTTTCAGACATTCAGTGAAAAACATTGAATATGTGCCTAATGTAGAATATTTTTTGACTTGATAAAATAATTTTTTCCATTTCATCTTGAAGCACTTTTCTTGGCCTAAAGATGCATCAGTTATTATTTTATTTTTTTACATTTTAGAAAAATACTGTAGAAAAAGGGGCTAAAATAAGAAAAATAAAACATTGACATGAAACCAACTTGACACTCACTATGGATTACCCAAGATTAGAAAACCTCCAGCTTAATCCACCATTGAATCCTATTGCCAGAACCATTTTACAGGGAGTTAACGATGAAAACAGTCCATTTTCAAAACTCAATGGTATTCCCCATGTTCTACAAATGATTTGGCGATATTTGATAGCTACACTAAAACAGCATATTAAATTTGAACCATCATGGATAGACCTTGTTGAAGATCGAGCAGACCAAATTGAACCTGATATGACCGTCTGTGGATATATGGAATGCCCCTTTGTACAAATACACTTCCCTGCAACAGATAATGATATTAACATTAATATGATGCCTTTCATAATGTCAAAAAGCTTTGAGGAAACTAAGTTACCAGATTATTTGTTGGAATATTTTGTGGATATGTTATGTCCAATCTTTAATTTTTCTCAGGGAATGTCAGTTGAGTTGGGTAAAGTTGGTTATCTAACCATTCATGAAAGCTGTGTTTATGAAGGAAAATCTCATCGGAGACCCGGACTACATACTGAATCTCCTGGAATCATTCATGTTAAAAATGGCTTAAGTGATCAACAGTGTCGAGAGTTGTACATTGAAAAGGGCTCTGGGTCCTCTGAGGATTTTCCATGGGTTGTTTCCTGGGGACGACCTGGACTTTATGGTGAACTCTTTTATCCTACTGGTGGAATTTACATGGCATCAACTGAACCTAATTCTTGTGCAGTTTGGGACTGCCAGATAATACCTAATGAGAAAGGTGAAGAGGTTATTGGAAAGCATGGAGATATTGAACACATAAGGAATCTTTTACCAGAGCCAAAAATAATGGAGCCTGAAATACTTTATTGGATCACTGATCGAACACCTCATGAATCTTTACCTTTGAAGGAAGAAACTTTTAGAAAGTTTTTTAGACTTGTAACACACAAAGTTTCAGTTTGGTATGAAGATCATTCAACCAAAAATCCTAATGGAGTTGTCCCTGATCCTGAGATAACCAGAATAGTAAGAGGATCAAAATTTGATGATGATTCTGTCACTATCGTTGGATAAAAATGTCACTGTTTTTGATTGAGTTTTATTTTTGCACTTGATTGATTTATTGGTGACGAATTTTATAGTGACCCTCGCGATGTTGAATTGGCGTCAACATTCATAGCTTGAATTCTTCTTAGTTACATTTTCATTAAGTCGAAATCTAAAGGTTTAAAGAACAAGACTATGATCATGCGTTTATCAATGATGCATGAAGCCTGTGGTATTGGTAATGAAAAATAATGCTTCTTTTATTGGTGCAATGCTTTTTAACACGACTTTATTCATTACTTCTTAATGGAGTGAACTTTATGCTTGAATATTTAAATTGTTTTTGATTCATGATTGCAAAGACGCTTTAATAAGAGTATTTGGTTTATCTTTTGAATACACAATGATTATTATTTCCAGACTTATCATCAATTCAACCTACGTATTGTCTGAAATAATATTATAGAGAATTATTGATTTATTCATTTGAACTTTTGATTGTATTTATTGATCACTCCAGTTTTTCATAATCAAATGTTCAAAGAATATGACCAAGATACTTTATAATTATTAAACTAAAATACATCTTTTATGTCGTTTTAGGGCAACAATATCAACATCAAAATAAAATAAAATATAGACTTTTGATGTTTTGTTTTCGTGGTTGTTCCATGTTTATTTGAAATTGTCGTTAAATATTTATATGGTTAATGAAAATCAAGAAATTTGGAATTGATAACATCTATGATTATGATGGAAAATCTCTCACTTGACGATCAATCAACAATTCACCCAATTGCCAAAACCATTTTGCAAGGAATAAAAGATGATGGCAGCCCATTCTCTAAGTTAAATGGAATACCTCATGTTTTGCAAATGATTTGGCGACATGTGCTATGGGATATGAAATTAAAAAAGTGGAAAAAGCACATTAAAGTAGGCCAGGAGTGGTTTTTTAAAGGCCGAGATACACCTTTAGTTAGTGGTGCAATTTATAATGGTCTTATTGAGATTGAGGATATCGAGTTTCCAGAGCCAAAAGATATTAATATTAATATGATGCCATTTTTGATGAGTGAAGATTTTGACAGCACATGCCTTCCCGACTATCTGGAAGATTACCATGACAAAATCTTATCTAATATTGATTATAGAGGGCAGGAAGGGGAGATTGGATATCTAACCATTCATGAGAGTTTAGTAGATGAAGGTCAGTCTCAGCGGAGACCAGGGCTTCACACTGAATCCCCTGGTATAATTTACGTCAAGAATGAAGGGAAAGCTGAAAAGGGTGATAAATGTTTTGATGAAAAGGGTGGTGGTAGTGCTGTGGTTTACCCTATGTTAGTTGAGTGGGGACGAGGTGGTTATGACAGTGAATTGGAATTGGATGGTGGTATCTATATGGCATCAAACGTGAGTAATTCATGTGAAGTTTGGGATTGTCAAATCGTTTCTGGTGAAAACGGTGAAGAAATTATTGGCAAACATGGAGATATTGAGCATTTGCGTAGTCTTTTACCAGAATCAACCAAGTTGAAAGCAAACATGCTTTACTGGGTGACTGACCGTACACCACACGAATCTTTACCTTTGAAGAAAGGTACTTATAGACAATTTATAAGGGTTGTTACCAAGGATGTTTCTGTTTGGTATAAAGATCATTCGACTGAAAACCCTATGGGTATACCACCTGGTGATGCTAAAATTGTCAGAGGATCCAAATTTGATGGTGATGTTTTGACAATAGTAGACTAAAGGGCAAAGATGTCTGCATTTGGATAATTTATAGTCAATCTTATTGTTATATTTTGATGATATTTTATTAATATCAAATAAGTTGATAATTATTGTCAACAACAATTGATATGTTTTAATTAGATGATTTATAATTTCTTCAAACTAAGTTAGTGAGTATATTAATCAGGTGGCTATCAGCAGAGCCAGAAGTGTGAGGTCTATCCCTTTTTCAATTTGCGCTTTAGGTGGATATGAGGTGGCGTGCCTCGCCTACATTCAACCCCCAACTTACCGCCTAGATCAGATTACCCAATTTAAGTTACTCTTTCGCTTAGTTGGCAGTGATCGGGGATCGAAGGAAGGCGAATACTCTACGACTGAGCTAACTGGCTACCCGCTATGATGATATAAAGTTGAAAAGCTTGGTACCTTCTTGCTTCATTTGCGAATGATACTATTTTCTTTCAATGGCATTTACTGAAAGATATTCAACATTTACCTTTTAAATCGTGGTGACTTCGTTTAGACTCCTTTATTTCTAAACTATTTTGATATGATTTCATCAAGAATATATTTACCATTATAATATTTTTATAATACATGCATAATTATTTCAATTTTAAGTTCTTCATCTTTTATAAGTCGTATACAGAGTCTACATTAAGACTGATCTTATTTATTTTAAATACAAATTTAGAATTATTGTTACCTACACTGACCTACATTGTGTTAATATGAAGTTTGGGTACAAACAACCACTTACGTTTGTATATCCCTGGACCAAACTATATCCGCCATCTTTGATCGGAGTTGCAATGTTAAAAATTAACGTCTAACGGCGCTACATCATCAAAAGTATTCGAGGAAAATTAGATCCTAGCGCTCGATGCATTTTCACCGCTATCGAGTAGTGCTGCCATTAGGGTACCAATTTCCAAAAAAACTCCGATCAAAGATTTTTGGTGGGCAGGGATTGAGTAACTTGGTCCAGGGATATATGAAGGTCAGTGCAAACAACACTACTTTAAGAAGCTTGCAAGATTTTCTACAGCTTTTGGCGGAACCTTTTTGAAGTGTTCACGCATGAATGGAGTTTTAGTTCACCTCTGTATTTTAGTGTTTTTTCCTTTGTACGTCCTAATAATAAATTTTGTATTGAATTTGTAAAAAGTTGAGTTTTGCTTGCGAACCTTTTATTTTCTAAAGATATCTCCAATCTGAAGTTTCAGTCGGCTTGTTCCTCAACCAAAATTGATTGATTGAAGAGAGGATTTAACACTTGTTACACTTGTAACACTTAACATTTGTGCATTTAGACCTGTTTTTAGGGATTCACAGCCCGTCGTTTTTCATATAAATTACTAAACTTTGACTATTTCATTTTAGAAGAATGAAATGTAAACTAAAAAGAATATTTACTTTGCTGATTGTTTTTATTTGGTTGTTGGTGTTGTTGTCTTACTTCCAAGCTCCTAAAGTTCAAAAGGTATACAGTTTCAACCATATTTTTTTAAGTTTTCATATGCAACTGTTTCCAGCAAACTGTTACAATATAGTTTTTCACAAAAGACACAAGGATAATGCTTTTCCTTTTAAACTTCTTTTGATTTTTTCGTTTTAACACGAAAATTACCTAGCTAGGCTGGATCAATTTTTGTTTGATGTTTTAGAACACTATATTAGCTTCAAGTACATTGGACGAGACAAGTTATATATCAAAAACAAAATTATCTGAATCAGAGGATCCATACCATAGACACAAATTCAACCAACAAATCAGTGATGAGTTGGACAGCGATAGGCCAATCCCTGATACGCGCCCGCCACAGTAAAGTTAACAATTTATTTTTTTACTAAATCGGAAATCATTTATTCAAAAAATATGAAATGCTTGGGGGAAGGAATGTGTGTTTTTTGGCTACAGAAGGGAAGTCTGCTTTTGAAACTGGCAACTTGAGAACCTTGCATTACATATTTATAACTCTTACATTTTCAAAGATTAAATGACAGATTACCAACTTTCTGCCTGTCCTTACTTGGTTTCTTTACTAACCTAACTTCTTATGTTTTGTATCTAGATGTTTAGAGGAGAGTTATGACAAGCGGGTGTCCAGCACTTCGATTATCATCACTTTTCATAATGAAGCCCGGTCAGCTTTGCTACGGACTATTAAAAGGTAAATCAAAATACAGTTGTACAGGCAATATGAATACAGGTGTTTTGCTTACAGTTGCCTTTTTCTCTATTTTTATCCTTACACATTGCTCAAATTTTGCGGCTTCGTGCTAAGGATCGTTTCTCATGATGATATTCTTACATTTTGATATTTTTAGATTTGTTGTTCTTATACAGTATACGGTGCGGCCTCCGTAATGTTAATGAGCGTAATATCTTTTCTTGATTATCATACATTATTATATCTTATACTTTCAGCGTACTGGATAGAACACCACCTCGCCTACTAATGGAGATTATCCTGGTTGATGATTTTAGTGCCAATGGTAAGTGAATGCAAAATTGCGTTCGGAACAGCCAACTAAAAACTTTCTGGTGCAATTGATGTTTCCATCTAGCTTATTTTTCAATTTTTAACCGTTTCTTCCATAGAAAAAGATGGTGCTTTGTTGAAAGACCTACCCAAAATTGTTTTGATGCGGAACGACAAACGAGAAGGTGTGTATTCATTTCTTTTCATGGGAACCCATTCTCCCAGTGAAGTTTATTAAAAATTCGGAGGACGGTGGTTGAAGTAGGAGCTCGCTTTTCTTGTAGCCTAAAGAATGTAGGTTCAAGCCCAACGTGTATCGACTGTCTTAGCGAATATCAAAATGACAATATTAGATATGCGTTTTACTGAATTCTAATTGGAGGAGGCAGTTTTAGTGTTGATGTTAGTTCAGACCAATCAATAACTCAGAAAAATGCGTGAATTGGTTGAATCCTTCAACTCATTTCTAACTTTCCCCTTTCTTCTTTTTAGGGTTGATTCGTTCACGTTTGAAAGGTGTGAGCGTCGCCAAGTCATCCATCTTAACATTCCTTGATAGCCACTGTGAAGTGAACGTCGGTTGGATTGAACCATTGCTAGCAAAAGTTGAACAGGTTCAAAGATTATCGCCGTAAACCCCCAATCTTGTCAATATGTAACTTTCGATTTCTATCGAATACAGTTTGTAGCAAAGCAAAAAAAAAGACATTATGAAAAAAATTAAAATATTGTGTTACCCTTGGGACGTAGAATCCAATCTATTTTTGTTAATTCTACATATTTCTAAAATTATAGGATCCACTTGCGATAGCTTCACCGGTGATTGACATCATCAAAACGGATACGTTGGAATATAAAGCCTCTTCAAATTACTTGAAAGGAGGTAAACACTTCGGAGAAATCTTTCCTTGAGATGAACATCTGGAGAATGATAGGGTGAATGTCTTCATTGCTTCTTAATACAGTAACCCTAACCTCTGATTAGCCATCTTAGAAGTTGACTACATAGTAAAAAACATAAAAATGCAGTAATAAATTTACTCATTAATTTACTGACTCTATCTCTGCTAATCAAGATTTTCAAGATTCGCTTTTTCTTACTGTTTATTTACTGTACTTTTTTCAGTATGAATTTCTGCATTCACCTTTCAACTAATGATTTAACATCAACTCACTGCTCAAAAAACAGTTACAACTAATTCGCAATCTTAATCGATACAAGGTGAGTTTTTTAAGCCAAAGTCAATGTTGGCCATCACTTTAAAACGTGTTTTTAAAACTTGGTTTACGAAGTTAGTTTGCTTGCAGTTTTTTTTTTAATTATGACTCATTCGGCATTACATCCAGTATTAGTTATGTTTTATTAAATACTACATAGTAATGGAAATTAATCGTATAATCAAAAGTTTGCTTTCGGTTTGCTGTTTTGAGCAATCTTTGTCTATCTCTGTCAGTTTTTTGTTTTTACTTACTACCTACGAGATCCTTATTTTATGTGTCTTGCTGTCTGGAAACCATTTCACTGGTTTCATTCATCCCTTGATTTTTTTCCCAAAAAAATTCAATATATTATAAAATGTTTTTGATGGATTAAACACAACGATTTCTCAACGAACTGCCACTTGCACAGAAAGATTCTAAATATGTACTATACGATTTCATAGGATTTGACTGGAACATGCATTTTATTTGGGAACCATTACTTGAAAAAGAAATGAAAGAACAAAAAGCTGATTCAACTCACCCAATCAGGTAACAACTTAGAAAAGAAATTCGCTGCTTTAGGGGTATGCGAAGCCTTCAAATGTTCTCAACAAGTTCTTAATATATTTGGTAATCGAAGCCTTTTTGTTCTTTTACAGTTTGTTCTAAAAAAACAACGTTTAGCTGGCGTTGTTGTCTTAAAGATATTTAGTTATGTTAATATTTTGTTAAGATGAAATAAACTTGTCCCAGTCTTGGGAATAATACATGTATGAACCCTTAAATGTCGAAGGTAACTGATTTCTAAAACCTTTTTGAACTATCATTTGTGAAGTTTTTAAAATCTTTCCCATAGTACACCAGTAATTGCAGGTGGTGTATTTGCTGTTCAGAAACAATGGTTCAATCAACTTGGACAATACGATTCTTTGCTAGAAATATGGGGTGCGGAAAACTTCGGTAAGATAATCTTTCATAACGTTCTTTTGGCCTGGACTTCAATCAAGAATTACTTCAGGACATAATTTGCGATTCTTTGGATTCAGGAATTCTCAAAACCTTGACTTAAGTCAGAAATAAAGAAAGTTAAAAATTGATAAATCTAGAAAGTCTTTCTTTCTTTGCTTCCCTCTTTATATAACTAAGATAACTTTTCTTTTTCTCAGAAATTTCATTCAAAACCTGGATGTGTGGTGGAAGTTTGAAAATCATCCCTTGCTCACGAGTTGGTCATATCTTTCGTAAATCTCATCCTTATGAGTTTCCTCTTGGTAATGGACACACGTACCTTATGTGAGTATCATTGATCGGATTCATTTAAAAATTATTATTCGAGTTCCTTGTCTTGTGCTTCCTGTAAATCTTTAGTCGATCAAGTTTGACCGATTGTCTATTTCATGCAGAATACAATTTCAAAATTTTTTATCAATAGGAACGTGCGACGTGTTGCCGAAGTGTGGATGGACCGTTATAAAAGAATATTCTATCGAGCACGTGGTGGAAATATGAACGAACCCTTACCGAGGTAAAAATTATACAATTTAGAATTTCCCTAAAGTAGACAGCATTATTCTTGATTTGGTTCCCATCCTCTTCTCTTTCCTAAGAAGGTTTGTGGTACGTTCATTGTAATGGGTTTCTTAGGATTAATGAAATTTCTGTTTTCTTTTTTAGAATCAAAGAGCGACGTTTAATCAGAGAAAGACTGAAATGTCGTCCTTTCGATTGGTATCTGATGGAAGTCTATCCAGAGTTGAGGTACCTTTTACGGCTTTGTTATATTGATGATTAAGTGATGTTGATTTCCATTGACTGCGAGAATCGTCAAATATGTTTTTAATACTTGCAATAATCATTGCCTGAACGAGTCTTTAAAGAGTATTAATTACAAAAAATTCTCTTTAAGAGTGAATTAACCTGCTCATAAAAAGATACTGCCAATTTTGTTGGTAGTGCTCTAAGTCTAACAGGAATTATTCTGAACTGAAGAATTGAAATGCTAATAATGTTTGAAAGTGGTAAATTTCAACGTCAGTTTTGTAAAATTGGTAATCTAATAACATTAAGAAGTAACATTAAAAGATTTATGAATCTTTTGGAATGTTTAAAGAATAAAGAAAGAGAGGATGGAGAAAATATTCCTGAAAACTGTATTTTGGTGCTCCTCTTCCCAAAGAAAAAGTCTGCCGCTGGGTGTGGTGGCTTTAGTTTCCCCTTCTGCCAACACGCTACAGTCTCGAAATGATTTAGAACAAAGCTTAATTTTTTCAGGGTTCCAAATGTTGACGAGTTAGCTTATGGGGAGATCAAGCAAATTTATAAGGGACAATCGTATTGTTTATCTGAGTCTAAAACTTCAAAGGTTTTAGCTGTAAAATGTATTCCCAAGGATAAGAAAATGGTAAGACTTTTCATTGAAATTATTTTCTCCAGCTGGCATGATAGATTGTGGGAATCGAGGAACCTAAAAGCTTGTGAACTAGGCAAAGAGATATATGCTGGAATTTGAGGCCTTTTTAATCTATTAATTTAGTTACAGACTATTGTTAACTTTAAGTTTCAATTCATACGTTATTAACTCTCATAGAATATTGTATTATGTATGACGATCTTCTGTTATAAACAGTATTTTCGTAGCGTAAGATGCGTCTTTTCTTGCACTATTATTTTTCGCATTTTTTCAACTGTTTTTCTATCGTTTGTACAAATAGTCAATTTCATTTTCCAAATGGATAGCTTTTTTTTCAACTTCCATTTACCATGGCTTTTTGTGTTGGCCGTGTTTCCAGTAGTTTCCAAGATTAGAGACACGACCTTTTATGAACGTAAGATGACGTATCAGCAATGTTGCGAGGCCAACTGATATCTTTAATATTGCCTAAGCATTCAATGTCCGCATTTTCATTTCATTCGATATCAAATTTAATCGTCACTGTATCATTATACTGAATATTCGATAATCTTCCTTGATTGATGAAGAAAATGGCTCCAACACTACCACTTATGATGCATTCTCCATGGGGTTTTTCGTAAAGCTTGAGAAACATTTGATCATAGGAACTTTTAATAATATCCCAGTCCACCAATATACCATTTAAACAAAAGTCTCATTTTGATTGTTTTGAATTGCATTGGCCATTGGGTCGTGTCATCAAAAGGTCCCTTACTTATCCACAATGACACAGTAACGTGAGTCTTCTTCTCGGAAATTTGACGGCTGAAATTCAAGTGCAGCAATGCTTTGTATGTACCAAAAACAAAGAAAGACGGTGATTCTGTAACGTTGTTGAATTCTTTGAATTCCTGAAATTTCTGCTTTAGGTTGGGTATAGTCCAGACTTTTTTGTCTTTTCGTTTATTTCTTGATTTCTCTAACATTCATAACTCCTTTACTGAACTGAATTGATATATATGGTAGGAGTAGTCCTATACTCATCAAGTTAATGTAGTTATCTTTTCCCTAATATGCAAAAACTACCCTTACCATATAAAAAATCAATAAAAATAACCGGTAGTTACGGTTTGTTTATTTACTTAGGAATAAATAGTTTGCTAATGTGTTATTTTCAAAATACCCACGATAAAGTAACAAAAATAAAACTCAGGGACTTTGATAGTTCGTAGTGTATCACTTCAAGCCAGTCCATAGTAACGACAATTTGTCACACATTGTTGCGAAATCACCCTCACCATTCACTGTTTGATTTCATTTTTCCCACTTCAAATTTTTGTAAATAAGGTATTTTAGATTTTTTTAAAGAAATCATCTCGTTGCAGTGGCGTTCTGGGAAATTTTTTCTAGAGGGGCCAAAGTCAATTTTTTTAGAATGGTGCCCCCAATCTTTCAAAGTGGTGCCCCCACCCACCAGTTTTTAAACTTTTATTTGCCTAGGCATAATGAGGAAGGAAATATTAAGTGGATAAGAGTAGAGTAGAAAATTTTTGAAAATTGACTGCCAAGATACCCTAAATTACTAAACAAAAATAGAAAAATTTGACACTTGCTAGAGTGAAAAGAAACTTAAAGAAACAATGTGTAATGCGAGCGAAGCGAACAGAAAAATTTGATGTTTATTTATTTCAATATTGTAATTAGATTTTCATTTAATAATGCTATATTGTACACACAAAAAACTTGTAAATTAGGTAGATTACAAAAAAGTTACCAATCAACTTTATTGCCAGTGAATCAAAAACATTGCAAGTAATTTAAAATTATCTCAGTAAAATTGCTCCTGGGGCGCAATTTAAGGCGCATAAAGTATGATTTTTAAGATTGGGGCGTTTCAATAATCTCTTTTGGCGCCCCTTGCTCTTCGGCGCCCCTTCAAAATAGGTCCGCTGACCCAACTGCCAGAACGCTACTGCTCCTGTAAAAATTTGCGTGATAGATAGTTCTATACCCTGGGAAATTATTTAGAGGGACAAATCAATTTTATTCCATAAACCCAAATTTTTAATTAATTTTGTCTCGAAGCGCCTTTAAAAGATTCCGTGTGATTGAAAATCTATATTGGACAGGTCAAAAAACCAGTAGAACGATAGATGAAACCATCGGAGAGGAGGGGCTTTTTGTCTGGGTTACCATAGATCTGTGGTATTTTCAAGACCAACGATATTTTTTTATTTCACTTGCCAGCAATGGGTAATGTCAGTAACAGGAATGATTCAAAACGAAAAAGACAAATGTTTATATGCTTCAAAGAAGAGTAAAAGAATATCTCTCAAAGATTGTAACAACTCCGATTTTAATCAGGTAAAGTTTTTTTTTTTAAAGAAATTTATCCTTTTGAGCGAAAGGTATCCCTCTAATATAAATTTGAGTCGCAAAAATGTGACTCCCCAAGCGATTTGAAGTACACAAAAGATCGGCTAAAGCGGGTAAAAGACCGGTCTCATAGAGGGCGAAGTGAAATTTCAAGCGGCCTAACATTTTAGAAGATCGGCCATGAAGTGGCCAATGGAATTTTTCCAAGAACGGCCTCAAGGCCTCTATTAGAGAGACCGGCCAAGCGGCCAGCGGCCTATTTAGTGGCCTTCTTTAAGGATCTTCTCGAAAATATAATATATTTTCGTTTATGAAGTTCGATTAATGATTCAACTATTTAATCACTTATACTCGATTATTTTTAATCTCCCATATTGGATTATTTAATCCTTGTATTCGATTAATTAATCCTTTTTCGCTTATATCTTAGGGATCTTCTCAAAAATATAACCGAATTTCAGTAAAATGGTTTCGGTTAAATTCGGCTGTTTAACCGAATCGCTTCGGTAAAAAGTTTAACTAATTCGGTAAAAGTAATTATTGAATTCGGCTTCAGCTTGTGGAATTTGGTTGAAGTTTTACCGAATTTCGGCTATAAATGATTTTACACTGTCTAAAATAATAATAGAGAATTCCACTGACTGAGACGGGGATATTAACAAAAGGATTGTTCGTGGTGAGACAGGTTTATTGTTCTTTAAACTACTTATTACAGATTCTGAATTTGTTTATCTAGTATTTTTGAATAGCGAGATACTTTGCTCTCTTACATTTCTTTTCAAAATATAGAATTGGAAAGCAAGAAAAATGTCTCGAGAGACAAAATATCTTGAGGTTCAGCCAAGCCCAGCATGACCCACAACGAACGAAGCAGAGTGCAGACTTTAACTATATTCTTTTTACATTTAGCTCCCTCTGCGTGCTTTCCTTCGTGTTATCACGTGAATTTTTACCAAAAATAGTGATGAAATACACTCCTTCTGAGTGTGTTTTCTTTCTTTTCACGTACGAAAAAATCTTTCTTTGTTCCAAATGTACTTGAAAATGTAAGTAAATTGAAAAAAAAAGCTAATGGCTGCTAATGTCCACTAAGGGCCGCTGTTAGCGGCTTAAAACTTACTATGTGGCCGCTTTTAATAAGCGTCCTCGCATCGGCCTTCTTCAATATCCGAGCGGCCCAAAAGGTAAAAAGACCGTTCGAGTAGAGGCCAAAGAAGATCGGTCTTTTTACCGATCGGACTTTTATGTATTTCAAATCGCTTGCGGAGTCACAAATGTTCATGTCGAAAACTTGATTTTTAAAAATGCTGAAAAGGCTAGTTCTTGTCTAACGGTATTGAATCTCACGTATTTCACCAATCAATTTCCTTGTGTCTATTGTTATTGAATCGGGAGTAACCTCTTGACTAAAAAGTAATACACGCCTTCTTCAGACATTTAAAATTGGAGGCTAATTCTTCCAGTTAAGTCGTCACACTTTATTGACCCACGTTTATTTTGCACGAGAGAGTATTTTTCACATTGCCATCGTGTCAGCCTTCAAAATTACAGCAAGGAATTATACTGACTATATGATAATTTGATGATGTTCTTGAGTGACTCTGATAACTACAGGGCTTTGTTTACAACTTTTTAACATTCAGCATTGGAAGTTTATGATTCGTGAACGGCTACGTCATCAAGCAACAAATCTATGCATCGAAAGGAAATCGGATGGCTCGTTATCATTTGAATAAATATTTCTTATTATTGCATCAACAATAATGTTGATTGCACCATCTTTTATAGTCAGTTTTACAAGAAAAAATATTTTTCTAGTGTTTTCTTTTCATGAAATGTTATTTGCTTACTTTCATAATTCTTTCTTAGTTTGATTAAGATCGATCAAAAGTTATGTTAAAAAAAGCTGGAGATTTTGAGTAGTCAAAACGACAAAATTCAGGCCAACTATACTGATACGCCTTTTCTTTCCATAATTTAAAGTCGTAACCAATGGTATCACATTATTTTTTACATCAAAGATTTTGACCCAAATTTTGGGGTGGGGAGTTTTCCTTTTTTAATGTCAGTTTTTTGACTATAAAAAGTTTTGTCAGGTGTAATTTGCAAGACTTCTCTCCAAGTAAATAATCTTTTTTCGAATAAATCAAATGTGGTAATTTCCATTATTATTTCATGAATTCCAATGGCAGTCCCCTACTATTTGACATAACATTTTATAATAATTTATTTGTATCATGGATTACTGTAATCACATAATATTTTTCAGTAAAATAATAATTTTATGGATTTAACATCTCTCGAAGCATTCTTGTTGGACCTACCCGGTGGGGGTATAAATTCCTATAAATTAACCTGTGTTTGTTTGTCCGTTTGTTCTTTCGTCTGTTACCAACTTTTCTCAGGATTGAATAATAGGAATCTTTTGATTTTTGGTATAAAGGTGCAAAATGATGGTGGCTAAAATGTGACGGAGCCCGATTTTTGAAAAAAAATTTTTGGGTCAAATTTGGGCCAAAAAACGGCAAAAAAACGGGTTTTTTGGACTTTGTGTAAAAATTGGATTGTTAATTTTTTCTGATTTTTTGCATGAAAGTAGGGTACCATCACAGGTAAAAGATGGCTCAGCAGATTTTTGCAAAAGAATTTTGTTGGCTCAAAAAACGCATGTTTATCTATAAGAATCACTATTTATAAGCATACATCAATATTCTTAGTCATATTATCATTTTTAAGATTTTTTACTTTTTTTTCAAAAAGTCTTTCTCAATAGTGTTGATAGTTTCTCCCAATAGATACGCTTTCATTTTTGGACCTACCCCGGTGGAGGTCCTATAAATTAACCCGTGTTCGTTAGTTAGTTAGTACGTTAGTTACCAACTTTTCTCGAGATTGGCTCATTCAATTTTTCTGACTTTTTGCACAAAGGTGCATTACTATAAACCCTCAAATGTGACGGAGTCCGATTTTCGAAAAAAAATTTTTTTCGGCCGGTAGAACCGGAAATGTCCCGAAAAAAGCGGTTTTTTGAGATTTTCTCGAGATTTTATCATTAGTTTTTTGCGTATTTTTGCACATAGATGCACATTAGTACTGCCGAAAAGGTGTCGAAAACCGTTTGCCGAAAAAAATTTTTTGCCGGAAATCGTCGTTTTTTCACATTTCCGTCACATTTTTTCAACTTATTTAATTGTTTCTTTACAGAAAAATATTCTTTATGGTGATGCCCAAAACTTAGCATCGTTTGATTTCCAAAAAAATCATCCTTTGAATCCGGAACAGCCGAAAACCGGCGTAAAACGGTTTTCCTTCATTTTTTCAACTTATACTCGACAGATTTTCATGATTTTTTGCACAATGATGTAAAATGGCAATACCCAAAATGTGACAGAGCCCAATTTTCGAAAAAGAAATTTTTCCGGCGGCTAGAACCGGAAATGTCCCGAAAAAAGCGGGTTTTTGAGATTTTCTCGAGATTTTCTCATTAGTTTTTTGCGATTTTTTGCACATAGATGCACATTAGTACTGCCGAAAAGGTGTCGAAAACCGTTTGCCGAAAAAAAATTTTTCCGGTCTGTAGAACCGGAAATGTGCCGGAAATCGTCGTTTTTTCACATTTCCGTCACATTTTTTCAACTTATTTAATTGTTTCTTTACAGAAAAATGTTCTTTATGATGAAGCCCAAAACTTAGCATCGTTTGATTTCCAAAAAAATCATCCTTTGAATCCGGAACTCCTTAAAAATCGCCGGAACAGCCGAAAACCGGCGTAAAACGGTTTTCCTTCATTTTTTCAACTTATACTCGACAGATTTTCATGATTTTTTGCACAATGATGTAAAATGGCAATGCCCAAAATGTGACTCCTCAATCTGTGATGAAATAATGAAAACTGAAAACTAAATGTTTTTTTTACTTCAGTTTTAATTTTCTCTGAATGATTGATTAAAGTGTCGATATTATTTTTCTTTCACCGTTAAACATCGATGCGTTTCTTAATTGCTTTCTCCGTTCCAATAGATATATAAATCGAAATTTAAAATTATACATTACTTCCATTAAATTCTAATTATTCGTTTTATAAATAGGTAGGTCCATTAAAGTATTACTTGTTCTTTATTTTTTTGTGTTTTGACCAGTTATGTCTTATGTGTTTCATTGTTTTAATGTTCATTGGTTAGTTTGTTTTTTGATATTTTTAATGCTGTTTTTTTTACTATAATCAAAACTTCTTCTCAAACTCTGTCAGTTTTGAACAGATGTATAGATTTCTTTAACAAACCTTCAATATTATCAAAAATCGAATAAATTTTTGTTTACAATTCTGTAGCATATCAACACTAAAAATCGTTTTTGAGCTCGGCAAATATTCTACTTAAAAGACTTTTGGCAGATATAACCAAAATCTCTTTGTGATACAGACATCACTGCATTCAAGCTTTTAATTTAATAATTGTTTACTTTTTCGCTTTTATATAAGTAAAATTATTTATACTGTATTTTATTAGAAATCTTTTTGTAATGAAAATTTTTGGTTTTGGACCTACCTGGAGGTCCTTTAATTTGACCGTTTTCCGTCTGTCCGTTTGTCTGTTACAAGCCTTTCTCAGGATTGGCTCATTAGTTTGTTTTTATTTTTTGTACAGTGATACAAAATAGCAATCCCATAGCAATGCCTTAAATGTCACGGAGCCCAATTTTTGAAAAAAAATTTGGGCAAATTAGGGCCAAAAACTGCCTAAAGATATGGTTTTTTGTACTTTGTGCAAAATGGCTTCCTTAGTTTTACCTGATTTTTTGCAGAAAGATCGAGTGCTAGTTGGCCTAAAATGTGGCTGAAGTGATTTTTCTCAGAAAATGTTTTTTCGTCGTAAAATACGGATTTTTGTTTTTTGGGGAAATTCCCTTTTAATATTTTCCTGTTACAAGCTTATCTCTGGATTGGCTCATTAGCATTTTCTGATTTTTAGCACAAACATAAAAAATAGTAATTCCAAAATGTAACAGAATCAAAAAAAGATGTAGGACAAGGTTCTCTGCAATATGGCTTAAGTAGTTTTTTTTTTTAGAAAAAATTTTTTAAATGGCTTGGTATATTTTTCTAATTTTTTGCTCAGTGATATAAAACCGTAATATTTATATCCTGGAAATGTGATTCTCGAAAATAATGTTTTTCTTTTTGGGCAAATTTGGGCCAAAAAGTGCCTATAAATGGGGTATTTTGGACTTCTTGTGAAATTGCTTCATTAATTTTTTCAGATTTTTTTTGCATAAACATAGAGGGAAAGGTTTTCCGGAAATTTTTTCTTGCCATAAAATTCCGATTTTCCTATTTAATGAAACAAAAATACCCTTCAGTAAATTTATGGGGAAATGAATATTTCTCGCGATTGGCTTGGTATTATTTTCTGATTTTTAGTTAGTCTGACAATTGTTGCCATTTTTTCTATTTTTTTACTACACTATAGCCTTTAGGTAGGTCTATTCAGCATGTATTATGTATATGTTTCATCATAGAAAGTAAAGAAACAATGTAAAACCAATAAATTTACATTGTAACATTTTTCTTTCCATGATTCGAAAATTCGAATTCGATCACTTTTATGATTTGTTTTGTGAGAAGAATAAGAATGAAGAAAAAAGAATTACAGGAGAAATAGATATTTCAAAAATAATAAGCTACATGTTGAATAGACCTACCTAAAGGCTATAGTGTAGTAAAAAAATAGAAAAAATGGCAACAATTGTTAGACTAACTAAAAATCAGAAAATAATACCAAAGAAAATTAAGTAAATTTTTTTATCGGTGTATACAAAAAAGAAAGAAACAAACAAAAGAATATTAAAAAAACAAATTTGATTCAAGACCTTTCTTCAACATTGTAATGGCAGAATTAGATAGAAAAATGGATGAATTGAAGTTAGAAAAAAAGAATCCAATAAACCCTGTGTTGCGCACCATTTTACAAGGTGTTGCTGATGAGAATTGTCAATTTTCCAAACTTTATGGTATGCCTCATGTTGTCAAGTTGATATGGGAAAAATATTTGGTAGCAATGCATATGCATATTGAATTTGGAAAGACCACTGAGAATTATATGGAAGATTACAACCCATTCATAGCCCTAACTGGCTTTCAGCATCGATTTAATGTGAAATTCCCTAAACCAACTGATATCAATATCAACATGATGCCTTTTGTCATGGCAAAGCAATTTGAAAACATGCAATTGCCAGATTATCTCAAACCATATTCTGATATGATTGAAACTGCGTTCTTTAAAGAAGTTCCCCTCATTTTTCACATAGAGGAATTGGGTAAAATCGGTTATCTAACAATTCATGAAAGTTTGGTCGAGGAAGGTAAATCTCAGCGGAGACCAGGTTTACATACTGAATCTCCTGGTTATATTTATGTTAAGAATGGTTTAAGTGATGAAAAGTGTGAGGAGTTGTGCATTGAAAAGGGTTCTGGTTATGATGAAATCGTCCCTTTTCCTGTTTCGTGGGGACAGTTTGGTTACACTAGTATAGATGTCCCTCATGGTGGTATTTATATGGCATCCAATGTTGATGATTCTTGTAAAGTTTGGGATTGTCAGATTGTTACTGACAATAATGGCGAGGAGTTGATTCGCAAACATGGAGATATTGAGCATTTACGATGTTTCTTGCCAGAATCAACACTTTTAAAATCTAATTATCTCTATTGGATAACGGATCGTACACCTCACGAATCTCTGCCATTGAAGAAAGGAACATACAGACAGTTTTTTAGGCTTGTAACACACAGAGTTTCAGTTTGGTATGAAGATCATTCAACCAAAAATCCTAATGGTGTTGTCCCTGATCCGAAGATGACTAGGATAGTGAAAGGGTCAAAATTTGATGAGAACTATGTCACTGTTGTAGGTTAAGAAAGGTTATCAACTCTTTGTGTGATTTTTGCAAGCTCAATCTTTATTTAGGGTTATCCTTAAATTTTTTTATTGCCTAATAAATGAAATTTGTTTTATATTTTATGTCGTTTTTCAGACCAACTAATTCAAGAAAATCATGCCATTTTAGGGAGTATTATACCGGGGGTGCGCCAAAAAAAGTATACAGTATTGTGAAGATATAGTGAGTTTATGGTTAAAGACTTTTAGTTGATTCTTTTTCTATTCTATAGAGAAAAGCTCAACTTAAATTTTGATCTTTAAAACTTTTAAAATCGGTTCACTCAATCAAAAGTTATGTTAATAAAAACTGGAGATTTTGAGTAGTCAAAATGACAAAATTTATGTCAACTATACTGATGCGCCTTTTTCTTTTCATAATTCAAAGTCGTAACCAATGGTATCACATTTATTTTTTTTATCAAAGATTTTGACCCAAATTTGGGGGTCGGGAGTTTTCCATTGTAGTGCCCGTTTTTTGACTATAAAAAGTTTTGTCAGGTGTAATTCCCAAGACTCCTCTCCAAGTAATATCTTTTTTCGAATAAATCAAATCTGGTAATTCCCATCATATTTCATGAATCTCAAGGGGGCGGTCCCCTACTATTTAATATAACGTTTTATGATAATTCATTTGTATCATGGATTATAATGTAATCATATAATATTTTTCAGTAAAATAATAATTTTATCGATTTTAACTTCTCTCAAAGCATTCTTGTTTTTTGGTATTTTTAATGCTGTTTTTTTTTTTATTACTGTAATCAAAACTTTTTCTCAAACTGTGTCAGTTTTGAACAGATATATATATAGATTTATTAAACAAACGTTCAATTATCAAAAGTTGACTAAATTTTTGGTTACAATTCTGTAGCATATAAAAATACTAAAAATCGTCTTTGAGCTCGGCAAATATTCTTCTTAAAAACTTTTGGCAGATATAACCTAAATCTCATTGTGATACAGACATCACTGCATTCCAGCTTTTATGATTGTTTACTTTTCGCTTTTATATAAATATAATTATTTATACTGTATTTAATTAGAAATCTTTTTGTAAAGAAAATTTTATGACCTACCTGGAGGTCCTTTAATTTGACCGTTGTCCGTCTGTCCGTTTGTCTGTTATAAGCTTACCTCAGATTTGGCTCATTAGTTTTTTTTTATTTTTTGTACAGTGATGCAAAATAGCAATGGCTTAAATGTCACGGAGCCCAATTTTTGAAGAAAAAAAATTGGGCAAATTTGGGCCAAAAACCGCCTAAAGATATGGTTTTTTGTACTTTGCGCAAAATAGCTTCATTAGTTTTACCCTGATTTTTTGCAGAAATATCGAGTGCTAGTTGGCCTAAAATGTGGCTGAAGTGATTTTCCTCAGAACATTTTTTTCGTCGTAAAATACGGATTTTTTGTTTTTTAGGGAAATTACCTTTTAATATTTTCCTGTTACAAGCTTATCTCGGGATCGGCTCATTAGCTTTTTCTGATTTTTAGCACAAAACATACAAAATGGTAATTCCAAAATGTAACAGAATCAAAAAAAAAAATTCTTTTTTTTTGGGGGTTGGGGGAGAATTTGGGCCAAAAATGCCTAAAAATAGGGTTTTTTGGACTTTTTGTGAAATTGCTTCGTTAGTTTCTTCTAATTTTTGCACAAAGATATAGGACAAGGTTCTCTGTAATATGGCTTAAGTAGTTTTTTTTTTCAGAAATTTTTTTTACCGTAAAAATCGGATTTTCTTATTTAAAGAAATTACCTTTAGTCGTTTTGAGGGGAAATGAGCAGTTCTCGCGATTGGCTTGGTATATTTTCCTAATTTTTTGCTCAGTGATATAAAACCGCGATTGCCTATAAATGGGGTCTTTGGACTTTGGAAATAGCTTCATTAATTTTTTCTGATTTTTTTTGCATAAACATAGAGGGAAAGGTTTTCCAGACATTTTTTCTTGCCATAAAATTCCGATTTTCTTATTTAATGAAACAAAAATACCCTTCAGTAAATTTATGGGGAAATGAATATTTCTCGCGATTGGCTTGGTATTATTTTCTGATTTTTAGTTAGTCTGACAATTGTTGCCATTTTTTCTATTTTTTTTACTACACTATAGCCTTTAGGTAGGTCTATTCAGCATGTAGCTTGTTATTTTTGAAATATCTATTTCTCCTGTAATTCTTTTTTCTTCATTCTTATTCTTCCTGATTCTTCTCACAAAACAAATCATAAAAGTGATCGAATTCGAATTTCCGAATCATGGAAAGAAAAATGTTACAATGTAAATTTATTGGTTTTACATTGTTTCTTTACTTTCTATGATCGAAAGAAAGAAAGAAAATGAAAGAAAATTAAGTAAATCTTTTTATTTGTGTCTACAAAAAAGAAAGAAACAAACAAAGAATATTAAAAAAACAAATTTGTTTCAAGACCCTTCAACATTGTAATGGCAGAATTAGATAGAAAAATGGATAAATTGAAGTTAGAAAAAAAGAATCCAATAAACCCTGTGTTGCGCACCATTTTACAAGGTGTTGCTGATGAGAATTGTCAATTTTCTAAACTTTATGGTATGCCTCATGTTGTTAAGTTGATATGGGAAAAAGTTTTGGTAGCAATGCATATGCATATTAAATTTGGAAAGGATGAGAATTATGTGGAAGATTACAACCCACCTCCACCATTCATAGCCCAAACTGGCTTTCGGCTTTGATTTGATGTGAAATTCCCTAAACCAACTGATATCAATATCAACATGATGCTTTTTGTCATGGCAGAGAAATTTAAAAACATGCAATTGCCAGATTATCTCAAACCATATTCTGATATGATTGAAACTGCGTTCTTTAAAGAAGTTCTCCTCCTTAATTTTGAAATAGTAGAATTTGGTAAAATCGGTTACCTAACAATTCATGAAAGTTTGGTCGAGGAAGGTAAATCTCAGCGGAGACCAGGTTTACATACTGAATCTCCTGGTTATATTTATGTTAAGAATGGTTTAAGTGATGAAAAGTGTGGAGGAGTTGTGCATTGAAAAGGGTTCTGGTTATGATGAAATCAATCCTTTTCCTGTTTGGTGGGGAAAGTTTGGTTACACTGGTAAGGACATCCCTAATGGTGGTATTTATATGCCATCCAATGTTGATGATTCTTGTGAAGTTTGGGATTGTCAGATTGTTGCTGACAATAATGGCGAGGAGTTGATTCGCAAACATGGGGATATTGAGCATTTACGATGTTTCTTGCCAGAATCAACACTTTTAAAATCTAATGCTCTCTATTGGATAACTGATCGTACACCTCACGAATCTCTGCCATTGAAGAAAGGAATATACAGACAGTTTTTTAGGCTTGTAACGCACAGAGTTTCAGTTAGGTATGAAGATCATTCAACCAAAAATCCTAATGGAGTTGTCCCTGATCCGAAGATGACTAGGATAGTGAAAGGGTCAAAATTTGACGAGGACTATGTCACTGTTGTAGGTTAAGAAAGGTTATCAACTCTTTGTTTGAAAGCTCAATCTTTATTTAGGGTTATCTCTAAATTTTTTTATTACCTAATAAATGAAATTTGTTTTGTATTTTATGGCTTTTTTTAGACCAACTAATTCAAGAAAATCATGCCGTTTTAGGGAGTATTATACCGGGGATCCGCCAAACAAAGTATACAGTGTTGTGAAGATATTGTGAGTTTATGGTTAAAGACTTTTAGTTTCTTCTTTTTCTATTCTATAGCAAAAAGCTCAACTTAAATTTTGATCATTAAAACTTTAAAAATCGGTTCACTTAATCAAAAGTTATTCAGAAGCTAAAAGCTAAAAGCTAAATGTGATAAATGTGATAGTTGCTCATGTTGGAATAACGGACATTTAGCAAATAGGTCCAACCTTTATTTTTTTCCCCGGCAAATTGGTAAAACCTTTATTTTCCCCGCGGCAAAAAAAAAAACGCATGGCAGTTATAAAAGGGTTGATAAAAATATTGAATTCACAAATATTTTGTTTAGAAATCTTATATAAATAACATATTTATTCTCATAATATCTTGACACAATACATTTAGACTTTATTTTTTTAATATAATAACTTTTTGTATATAGAGCCGTCCACATAGTATATACGCACTAAGGGGGGAGGGGGTTTCTTCTCAAAAGCGTATGTTTGCGTACAGGGGGAGGGGAGGGGAAAATTAGAGAGCTGTCTATTGAAAAGGGTTCCGGTAGGGGTGATACAGAAATTCCATGGGTTGTTTGTTGGGGTGGACAATACGGTATGCATGGTGAAGTTTTTACTCCTTCTGGGGGAATCTACATGGCATCTAATGTACCTAATTCATGTGAAGTTTGGGATTGTCAAATTGTAGCTAATGATAAAGGAGAAGAAATTATTGGGAAGTTTGGAAATATTGAGCACTTAAGGGGCCTTCTGTCCGGCTCCAAGATTATGAAGTCTGATAAATTGTATTGGATAACCGATCGTACACCTCACGAATCTCTGCCATTGAAGAAAGGAACATACAGACAGTTTTTTAGGCTTGTAACACACAGAGTTTCAGTTTGGTATGAAGATCATTCAACCAAAAATCCTAATGGAGTTGTCCCTGATCCTAAGATAACAAGAATTCTAAGAGGATCAAAATTTGATGAAGGTTCTGTAGCCATTGTTGGCTAAAATAACTTTGGTTTCAGGGATAAATAGTGATAAGTAGAAAGGTAGAAGTCATTTGAAAGAATTAAGAAACTCATCTATGATTCAAAACTATAAACTTAAAAGTGATATATTATAAAGTTAACTTAAGTTATATCAAATGATCAGCTCAATCTTATATACTCGATGGTATTCACTTTCATATGTACTTTTAATTTGCATTTCAGTTTCCAATTGATATATACTGATTTTCCCACTTTTGCCGTTTTTCAATTATAATACTTTACCAAAGTGGGGTTAATCATATGCATTTTGCCTGGGTGTAAAACAGTTGAACAAATAATAAACAAAATAGTATAATTTGCATCATTTTATGATGATTTTATAGTTTGAATCATTTTATAAAATTTGATTTCTTACGTTTGTATTTATTTTCATGACTTTAAATCTTTTGAATAGTTTTTACAGTGTGCTAAATTTTGCAAAATTTTATCAAAATTCTCATGAGAATAAAGTGTGCCAGCAAAAAGTAAATGCCTTTTAGATATCTTTGACTTTGATAGATACTATATACTGTAACGTGGGTCCGTTGAACCTATTTTTTTTTCGTGTCACATTCTCGCAGTTTTCCTTTTACACTGCTTAAAATTTATTTATTTTTGTAAACTTCGCCATTATAATACCAATAATACACATCTAATTCTAAAAAGTTTAGAATGGAAGAGGAATACATAACTTCAGCTATCATGCTTTAAATTTGGTCCAGAAGTTCAAAAGTTGTAAAGATTTCTTTGAAGCACCGATACGCGATTTGATACTTTTCTTTGAACTTGATTTTTGTTGTAAATAAGAATATTATGTATTTTATATTTCATTTAAAATTGTCTGGCTTATTGTAAATTATTAATAGTAAGTGTATCTTGTCCATCTTCAAAAAATAGAAATTTATTTATTTTCACTTTATTTTTATACCTTGAACAGGTTTACGTAGTCAAATATAATAACATAACAACATGTTAAAAACACTAAAAGAGTATAAACATATTATACAGTAGACAGCTTGCATTGACAGTAGGTTTTAACATCCTCGACTTCTGACATCCTCGACTTCTGAAACAAATCCTTTAGTGATCTTATTACCTTTGTGGTAATTTGCTTCATGCTGAACCTGATCTGAAGTCAAAAGAAGTTAAGGCAGACTGTATTTTTCGGAAAAGGAAGTTTATCCCTTTTTGGTATCATTGTCAGGATTTTTGTGATCAATGAATTTGATAAAATCAAAAAAAGTTCGTAGAGTGAAAAAGGGCTGAAAACAACGAAAGAGAAAGTACTCTTGTTGACAGTCAATTTTTTTGTTGACAGCTGTTTCTTATTCTCAACTTCAGTTGAGCTTGCTACAATCTGACAATGTCTGTCTGTCTGTGTCTGTCTGTGTCTGTCTGTGTGTCTGTCTGTCTGTCTGTCACAAAAACTTTAGGGCAGCCTGGAGACTTCAAAAATGCTTGTATTTGACTGAAATTTGGCACACTTGTTCCTTGGGTTAATATCTGGGGGCATTTTTTCATTTTTTGAAAATTTAGATTTTTGGGGCCTGGGGACGAGTTTTTCGTCAAAACGAGGCTAAAACTTTGGGGCAGCCTGGAAACTTCAAAAATGATCGGATTTGGCTGAAATTTGGCACACTTGTTCCTTGGGTGAATATCTGGGGGAGTTATTTTCATTTTTTGAAAATTTTGATTTTTTGGGCCTGGGGACGATTTTTTCGTCAAAACGAGGCCAAAACTTTGGGGCAGCCTGGAGACTTCAAAAATTGTTCGATTTGGCTGAAATTTTGCACACTTGCAAAAATTGTTCGATTTGGCTGAAATCTTGCACACTTGTTCCTTGGATGATTATCTGAGGACGTATTTCTTTTATTTTTCAAAAATTTTGATTTTTGGGGCCTGGGGACGAGTTTTCGCCAAAACGAGGCTAAAACTTTGAGGCAGCCTGAAATTTTGCACACTTGCTCCTTGGGTGAATATCTAGGGTTCTATAATTGGACCTATGAATAGTTTGAAGGCACTGAAGTTAAGCCCAGTGCGTTGCGCACGTTCGACTATGTATTAATGTATTAATAAGGAAACATTTAATGTTATAAATAAAAGTTACAGACATTCAGTGAAAAACATTGAATATGTGCCAAAGATGAATATTTTTTGACTTGGTAAAATAATTTTTTCCATTTCATCCTGAAGCACTTTTCTTGGCCCAAAGATGCATCAGTTATTATTTTATTTTTTTACATTTTAGAAAAATACTGTAGAAAAAGGGGCCAAAATAAGAAAAATAAAACATTGACATAAAACCAACTTGACACTATGGATTACCCAAGATTAGAAAACCTTCAGCTTAATCCACCATTGAATCCTATTGCCAGAACCATTTTACAGGGAGTTAACGATGAAAACAGTCCATTTTCAAAACTCAATGGTATTCCCCATGTTCTACAAATGATTTGGCGATATTTGATAGCTACACTAAAACAGCATATTAAATTTGAACCATCATGGATAGACCTTGTTGAAGATCGAGCAGACCAAATTGAACCTGATATGACCGTCTGTGGATATATGGAATGCCCCTTTGTACAAATACACTTCCCTGCAACAGATAATGATATTAACATTAATATGATGCTTTTCATAATGTCAAAAAGCTTTGAGGAAACTTAGTTACCAGATTATTTGTTGGAGTATTTTGTGGATATGTTATGTCCAATCTTCAATTTTTCTCAGGGAATGTCAGTTGAGTTGGGTAAAGTTGGTTATCTAACCATTCATGAAAGCTGTGTTGATGAAGGAAAATCTCAGCGGAGACCAGGACTACATACTGAATCTCCTGGAATCATTCATGTTAAAAATGGCTTAAGTGATCAACAGTGTCAAGAGTTGCACATTGAAAAGGGCTCTGGGTCCTCTGAGGATTTTCCATGGGTTGTTTCCTGGGGACGACCTGGACTTTATGGTGAACTCTTTTATCCTACTGGTGGAATTTACATGGCATCAACTGAACCTACTTCTTGTGCAGTTTGGGACTGCCAGATAATACCTAATGAGAAAGGTGAAGAAGTTATTGGAAAGCATGGAGATATTGAACACATAAGGGATCTTTTACCAGAGCCAAAAATAATGGAGTCTGAAATAATTTATTGGATCACTGATCGAACACCTCATGAATCTTTACCTTTGAAGGAAGAAACTTTTAGAGAGTTTTTTAGACTTGTAACACACAAAGTTTCAGTTTGGTATGAAGATCATTCAACCAAAAATCCTAATGGAGTTGTCCCTGATCCTGAGATAACCAGAATAGTAAGAGGATCAAAATTTGATGATGATTCTGTCACTATCGTTGGATAAAATGTCACTGTTTTTGATTGAGTTTTATTTTTGCACTTGATTGATTTATTGGTGATGAATTTTATAGTGACCCTCGCGATGTTGAATTGGCGTCAACATTCATAGCTTGAATTCTTCTTAGGTACATTTTCATTAAGTCGAAATCTAAAGGTTTAAAGAACAAGACTATGGTCATGCGTTTATCAATGATGCATGAAGCCTGTGGTATTGGTAATGAAAAATAATGCTTCTTTTATTGGTGCAATGCGTTTTAACACGACTTTATTCATTACTTCTTAATGGTGAACTTTATGCCTGCATATTTAAATTGTTTTTGATTCATGATTGCAAAGACGCTTTATAAGAGTATTTGGTTTATCTTTTGAATACACAATAATTATAATTTCCAAACTTATCATCAATTCAACCTACGTATTGTCTGAAATAATATTATAGAGAATTATTGATTTATTCATTTCAACTTTTGATTGTATTTATTGATCACTCCTGGTGAAATTCCTCGTCAAAGGAGTTTTTTCATCATCAAATGTTCAAAGAATATGATCAAGATACTTTATAATTATTAAACTATAATACATCTTTTGTTTCGTTTTAGGGCAACAATATCAACATCAAAATAAAATAAAATATAGACTTTTGATGTTTTGTTTTCGTGGTTGTTCCATGTTTATTTGAAATTGTCGTTAAATATTTATATGGTTAATGAAAATCAAGAAATTTGGAATTGATAACATCTATAATTATGATGGAAAATCTCTCACTTGACGATCAATCAACAATTCACCCAATTGCCAAAACCATTTTGCAAGGAATAAAAGATGATGGCAGCCCATTCTCTAAGTTGAATGGAATACCTCATGTTTTGCAAATGATTTGTGCTATGGGATATGAAATTGAAAAAGTGGAAAAAGCACATTAAAGTAGGCCAGGAGTAGTTTTTTAAAGGCCGAGATACACCTTTAGTTAGTGGTGCAATTTATAATGGTCTTATTGAGATTGAGGATATCGAGTTTCCGGAGCCGAAAGATATTAATATTAATATGATGCCATTTTTGATGAGTGAAGATTTTGACAGCACATGCCTTCCCGATTATCTGGAAGAATACCATGACAAAATCTTCTCTAATATTGATTATAGAGGGCAGGAAGGGGAGATTGGATATCTAACCATTCATGAGAGTTTAGTAGATGAAGGTCAGTCTCAGCGGAGACCAGGGCTTCACACTGAATCTCCTGGTATAATTTACGTCAAGAATGAAGGGAAAGCTGAAAAGGGTGATAATTGTTTTGGTGAAAAGGGTGGTGGTAGTGCTGTGGTTTACCCCATGTTAGTTGAATGGGGACGAGGTGGTTATGACAGTGAATTGGAATTGGATGGTGGTATATATATGGCATCAAACGTGAGTAATTCATAATAATAATAATAAAGCTTTACAGGTTTGCAGGCCACCGTGAAGACACATGGGCCTCTATAAACCGCTCGTACTTTTTACAATGATCTTTTTGAAATAGAGTTTTTTTCGCGGGCTCCCCCGGACTTTCCATTTTGTGTTGTCTTCCTTGATTTTAGCATTCATTTTTCGGCTTCCTTACACCATTCTTTGATTATCTGTCTTTCATTTTTGGTCAAATCCTCTGTCACTCGGTAAGGAAAGCGTTTTTCTTTTGTTATTGCTTGCAACACTGTGTTCTTGTCCTCTTCGTTCGTAAATGTGACTTTAATTGGTCGGTATCTCGCTTTATCTTTCTCTTCTTTCGTAAATTTCCCGATCCGCTGCGTCTCGGTAATCTTTATATTCCTCAGATGGAGCCGCTGACCAATAATTTTATCATGAATAAATTCTTCGTCCTCGATTTTTGTTTCTTCTTCAGTTTCATCTGTCGATTCATCAATCCCATGAAAATTAGGTTGCGTGCTGTAGATTGAATCAGCTGCTCCTCCTGTTTTTCTTTTTTCGAATCGCATCTCCAATGTTTTTCTCGATGTGTTTGGATGTGATTTTAGCGTAGCTCATTGGTGGTCTTTTCTCTTCTTTCTTTTCGATGATGCTTTCAATCTTCTTTTCAAGCGTGGTTATTCTGGTGTCCATAGTTTCTTTCATTTCGTTGACCATAACATTGACGTCTTGTGCTTTCAAATGGTTTATTTCTTCGTCCTGCCTTTTCATTATATTCTCACAGGCTTTGATTTCGTTTTTGAATCCTTCAATTTTTGATGTTTCATTTGAATTATACCTTTCCATTACCTGTGGCGCGATTTTGGTACAGTTTTGACACTGGAAACTTCTTGATTTGTATGACAAGCATATCTGGATCTGGTAAAGTGGCAGTTCTGTACAAAGATAATGGACTAAACGGTGGCACTTCCTGCATTGTAGGGTATCTTTTAGTGCGTTTTCTTCATTTATGATGCACTTTGACGGGCTGCAAAAGTCGTTTATTGATGGTGATTTTTGATTATTTTCTTGAATTTTTTCCGCCATCTTTGTGCATTTTTCAGACGACAACCGTTCAGTTTTGTATTTGACGTCAATATGTTTTGCGGACCGTAATGTGAAGTTTGGGATTGTCAAATCGTTTCTGGTGAAAACGGTGAAGAAATTATTGGCAAACATGGAGATATTGAGCATTTGCGTAGTCTTTTACCAGACTCAACCAAGTTGAAAGCAAACATGCTTTACTGGGTGACTGACCGTACACCACACGAATCTTTACCTTTGAAGAAAGGTACTTATAGACAATTTATAAGGGTTGTTACCAAGGATGTTTCTGTTTGGTATAAAGATCATTCGACTGAAAACCCTATGGGTATACCACCTGGAGATGCTAAAATTGTCAGAGGATCCAAATTTGCTGGTGATGTTTTGACAATAGTAGACTAAAGACCAAGATGTCTGCATTTGGATAATGTTAGTCAATCTTATTGTTATATTTTGATGATAAATTATTAATATCAAATAAGTTTACAATTATTGTCAACAACAATTAATATGTTTTAATTAGATAATTTATAATTTCTTCAAACTAAGTTAGTAAGTATATTAATCAGGTGGCTATCAGCAGAGCCAGGAGTGTGAGGTCTATCCCTTTTTCTATTTGCGCTTTAGGTGGATATGAGGTGGTGTGCCTCGCCTACATTATCAACCCTTACTCTTTCGCTTAGTTGGCAGTGATCGGGGATCGAAGGAAGGGGAATACTCTACGACTGAGCTAACTGGCTACCCGCTATGATGACATAAAGTTGAAAAGCTTGGTACCTTCTTGCTTCGTTTGCGAATGATACTATTTTCTTTCAATGGCATTTACCTTTTAAATCGTGGTGACTTTGTTTAGACTCCTTTATTTCTAAACTATTTTGATATGATTTCATCAAGAATATATTTACCATTATAATATTTTTATAATACATGCATAATTATTTCATTTTTAAGTTCTTCATCTTTTATAAGTCGCATACAGAGTCTACATTAAGACTGATCTTATTTATTTTAAATACTTAAATTTAGAATTATTGTTACCTAAACTGACCTACATTGTGTTAATATGAAGTTTGGGTACAAACAACCACTAACGTTTATATATCCCTGGACCAAACTATATCCACCATCTTTGATCGGAGTTGCAATGTTAAAAATTAAAGTCTAACGGTGCTACATCATCAAAAGTATTCGAGGAAAATTAGATCATAGCGCTCGATGCATTTTCACCGCTATTGAGTAGTGCTGCAATTAGGGCCAATTTCCAAAAAACACCGATCAAAGATTTTTGGTGGGCCGGGATTGAGTAACTTGGTCCAGGGGTATATAAAGGTCAGTGAAAACAACCCTACTTTAAGAAGCTTTTGCCGGAACGTTTTTGAAGCGTTCACGCATGAATGGAGTTTTAGTTCACCTCTGTATTTTAGTGTTTTTTCCTTTGTACGTCCTAATATAAATTTTGTAGTGAATTTGTAAAAAGTTTAGTTTTGCTTGGGGACCTTTTATTTTCTAAAGATAAATCTCCAATCTGAATTTTCAGTCGGCTTGTTCCTCAACCAAGATTGATTGATTGAAATTGATTGGAGAGATGATTTAACACTTGTTACACTTGTAACACTTAACATTTGTGCATTTAAACCTGTTTTTAGGGATTCACAGACCGTCGTTTTTCGTATAAATTACTAAACTTTGACTATTTCTATTTTAGAATAATGAGTTGTAAACTAAAAAGAATATTTACTTTACTGATTGTTTTTATTTGGTTGTTGGTGTTGTGTGTGTGTGTGTGTGTGTGTATTGGCTTCGTCAGTTGATTCTCGCTCCGAGGAGAGTCCTCCTCGCCAGAGCGATTGACTGTTCTGGTCGTTTCGTCAGCAAGCTTAGTCCATCGTCGACTTCCTCGCCAAAGATTTCGAAACGGGCCTCACGTGTGCCCGGGCAGTCCAAAAACCAGTGTTGGAGATCGTGCTGCTGGTGGTCACAGTGAGGACATTTTGGGTCTACTTCTTCGTGAAGTTGGTGATCGTATGCAGCGAAGGCAAGGTGTTTACCACATCTAATTCGTGCCAGGTCTACCTGGTCGTGCCTCGTCTTCACTGCTTTCTCTTTTGACATTGAATATTTTGAATAGACTTCTTTCAGCCAAGGGCGTTCCGGGTCCCCGTCTTTGATATTGGATTTTATTATTGTGCGGGCACACTTCATGCTGGTTGTCTGGTGGACGCCTTCTAGCTTTGTCGCTTCTTTTGCAGCTTTGTCAGCTGCCTCGTTCCCCGGTATGTTACTGTGTCCGGGCAGCCATTGAATTGTGATTTTTGCCTTCGTTTGGCTCAAACTTTGTATGATGGCATCTACCTCTCTGTTGTTGTGTTGGAGAGCTTGGCATAGGGATTGACTATCGGTCGCAATCACGATCGAATCATCATCGTCTTCTGTATTTACTGCAATCCACTCTGCTGCTCGTTCCATGGCACGGACTTCTTCTTCATATGAGCTCGTGAACTTCGCCCCTTTGGTCTTTATGATGGTGACAGGTGTTATTTCAGCAGGGTCATCTGTTGTCACCACTAATCCTGCTCCTCCATCGGTTGTTCCCGCCATAGCAGACCCGTCTGTATAGATGGTATATGTTGGGTTGAGGGAACGTAATTGCGTCAAGGTTGCTTCAAGGATTTGATCCTGATTTGCATGTTTATTCTTGATGCCAGGTAGTGAGCTGAATACTTCGATGTTTGGATTTGATAACCAAGGTGGGTGGGTGAAGTAGTCTAGAGGTTTTCTGTTCTCGATGTCGTCCGGGTCTGGGAGTCTGGTTAGCAGATCCCTTGCAGTCGTCCCCCAGCTCGTTCTTTTGATTCGTTTGGAACGATTTGTTTGCTCATACGCGAGTCGTCGTGGGTGATCGTGGGGGAGTCTGAGTGCCTTTTCTGCTGCGATGATGGTATTTTCGTTCGAATTGGGTTTTCAGGCTTTGTTCCCCAGATTCTAGGAGGAGTGCTTCACATGGTGTGTTGAGTGTCTGGCCCGTTATTTTCCTTAATGCGCGGTATTGGACCCTATCTAGGTTTTTGATTTGGGTAGCGGAGAGACATGGCTGCCATGCGAATCCTGCATAGTTGATGATGGGTTTGACGTTGGCGGTGTATATCTGTTTCAGGTAGTTTTTCTTCCACCCCCACTTTGTATTGGAAAGGTAGGAGATCGTTCTCAGTTTTGGTGCGGCTCTTTCTTCAATGCTTGCTACATGTGGGCCAAAGCTTAAGGATCTGTCTAGTATCACTCCCAAGAGACGGGGGGTTGGGTTGTATTTGATTGGTTTATCATCTATTTTGATAGCGGGTGTCCATTTTTCGGCCGTTTCTCTCGTTGAATTTGAGAAAAAGCTCGACTCGCTTTTATCGGAATTGAGGGCGATTTTCCACTCTTTGGACCATCTAGCTACGACATCTACCGATCTTTGACATATTTCCTCAGCTTCCTTTAGGGTGTTTGCTGTTGCCAGTAGCGTTACGTCGTCGGCGAATAGGGAGTTGGTTGTCTCTTGTGGTAGGATTTTAGCAAGGTTGTTGATGTAGAACAGGAACAATATTGGTGAGAGTACGGATCCTTGTGGGAGTCCTTGGTGCATGGTTACTGCCTTTCCTAGGGTCCCGTTCATGCGTACTCTTGCCACTCTGTTGGTCAGAAAGTTGCTGAGCCAGTGTACGTATACCGGGGGGGACGCCTTGGTCTTGCAGTGACAGCAGTAGTTTTTGCTTCCAGACGGTGTCATATGCCTTGCTGAAGTCTAGCAATACAATTACCGATCGTTTAAATGGTTTTTCTTGGAAGCCATCTTGTATCTTTTGGATTAGTCTACCTATCTGATCATCGCACCCTCTTCCCTTGCGAAATCCTGCTTGAGCTGCATGGAACCATCCTTGAGTTTCCGCCATGTGGTAAAGTCTGTCGTTCACCATCCTCTCGAGGGCTTTCACAACACACGATGTTAGTGAGATCGGTCTGAATGAGGCTAGATTACTGGCGGATTTTCCTGATTTGAGGAGTGGTAGGATATGTGCAAGGCGCCATACTTGGGGACAGAATGAGGTTGTGAAGCTGCAATTGAAAATGTCAAGTAGTTCTTTTTGGGCACAAGGTCCCAATTCTTTTAGGAAAGAGGGAGGTATGTCATCTGGGCCAGCGGCTCCTTTACGTTTCATCTTCTTTATTGCTCGTCTCAGTTCTGTTATGGTGAACGGTTCCCAATCTTTATCCTCTCTAGTAGATCTTAGTCTCTTCTTATATTCTCGATTAGTGTCTCTTTCATCTTTCGAGAATTGGTGGCGGCTTACGGACGCATAATGCTTCGCGAATATCTCTGCTTTCTTCCCATTTGAGGTGATTGTCTTTCCATTGTGTTTCATAGCTTCATTCGGGGAATTGGTCTCTGGGGTACCATTTAGCGATTTGATCAATCTCCACATCTTGTTGTCATCTGTCTCAGTGATAGTGTCCTCGAGTAGGTTCCTCCAACTCTCTTCTTTTGCTGCGTTGATAGCTTCTTGAGCCTCCTTGCATGCATTTAGCCAGGCTTGTCGATTCTCCTTCACGGATTTTCTCAGTTTGTTCCTCTTCTTGAGGGCAGCGCGAACTGTTGGTGTCATGAAAGGTTTCGTTCTTGATCCTGGTTTCGTTTTTCCGACGTGTCGGCTGGCTGTAGACTTCAAGGTGGAATTAAACCTGATTACTCTAGCTGTTAGATTGGGTTCAAAGGTGAAGGAATTACATGCGGTCTCTATCTCGTTCCTGAAAAGTGACCAATTTACGCCGTTGGACTTCCATCTGGCCAAATGTCCAGTTGCTGTTTGGTGGTGTACCTTTTGATTGATGGTGGTTAGGATGGGGAGGTGGTCGCTGTTTCCGATTGGATCTATCGTGGTCCAGGTTGACCGGTGTGTGACGTTTCTTCCACAGAAGGAGATGTCGGGGGTGCTCTCTCCACCGGTCGCTCTGTTAATTCTAGTTGGGCTTCCGTCGTTCAGAACGTCCAATGATTTCTCAATCATCCATTCTTCCAGTTCTTCGCCCCTCTGGTCTGGTGGTTGTATGAGATCCCAAAGCGGAGAGTGGCCGTTGAAGTCTCCAAGGATTAGCGAGTCTTCATTGGTTATGACATTGTCTAGCCTCAGTTCTACTGGTGTGGTCGTGTTTGATGGAGGGCAGTAAACGTTTGATATATTTATCCATTTTCGTTTGCTGACTTGGATCTTGATTGTTGTTGATTCTGTTCCAGTAAGGCTTGACTTTTGTACCTTATCAAGGATCAAGGATTTTTTGATGTAAGTGATAAGGCCTCCCCCTTTGCTCTCCATTCTGTCCGATCTATCAACCGCATAGTTCTTGATGTTGGGGGTCTTCTGGGATGGTCTTAGTTTTGTCTCTTGTACGAAACAGATATCTACATCGAGTTCTTTCATCCGGTTCTGGAGCTCACCGACTACTGTTGCGAGTCCATCTGCGTTCCATTGGAGAATCTTCAGTGAGTTCGCGTATTCTTTTGGTGCTTTCTCTGATATATCCGTTGTTGTAGCGTTGTTGGTTGTGAAGTTCGTGTCTGTTGGGTTTGTGCATGAATCACAAGACCATGGTGTGTTATTGAGTCTGTACGTCTTTTGTGCGTCTCTGCTCAAACCTGTGCATTGTAGGTTGAATAGTTTCTTGCACTCGGTGCATTCAAAGGCTGCTTGGTTTGCTCTGATGATCTTGCTTTTGTGTTTGTCACCGGAGCATTTTCTTGTCCCAGCTTCCTCTTGGTTGCTGGTTTGGGGAGGTTTGGGGCCACCATGTGCATGGCATTTCCACACAATTGGTCCGGTGAAATATCTGCTGATCTTGCTGCAGTTGTGTCTGTGGCATCTTTCTTTACAGTTGCTAACAGAACAGTTGAGGGGTGTTTGACTTTTGCGGAAGTAGCCCTGGCAGAAGTTACACTTTTCTTTTGTTGGCCCAGGGTTTGTTTCAATGTCTCCAGCTTGTTGAAGCAGATGGCGGGAATCATATGCTGGATTGATGACCCCGCTTCCCAAAAACACGTTTTGGGAGGTTGTGTTGGATGGCTCGGCTTTGCTGAGTTTGACGCCTCGGCAGCCAATGCCAATGAAGATGGATGCTTTGGGCTCCAGGTGTTGAGTCTGGAGGACAGGGTCGCCCGTCTTTCGACTTCGGTGAGGCAGCATCCGTCGACCGACCCCTCGTTGGGGTCCCGAGTTTGGAGAATCGCCAGGAACAATCCGTAGTTGCGGGCTCTTGGGCATATCCTCTCTTCGGCTGTGTTGGTGTTGTTGTCTTACTTCCAAGCTCCAAAAGTTCAAAAGGTATACAGTTTCATTCAAAGATTAGTTTTAAGAATAAAGAAAAAAATGTTTAAATTGCAAAATCCTTTTATTCCAGACTTTTGCTACTGTTTTCAGCATATGTATTTTCAGGGGTCCAAAACAGGAGATTTTACACGAGCTTTTGCCCAAAACGATATTCCTATAATCTTTTAGAACACAATCTTGGCTTCAAGTACATTTGACGAGACAAGTTATATATCAAAAACGAAATTATCTGAATCAGAGGATCCATACCATAGACACAAATTCAACCAACAAATCAGTGATGAGTTGGATAGCGATAGGCCAATCCCTGATACGCGCCCGCCACAGTAAAGTTAACAATTTATTTTTTTCTAAATCGGAAATTATTTATTCAAAAAATATGAAATGCTTGGGGGAAGGAATGTGTGTTTTTGGCTACAGAACGGAAGTCTGCTTTTGAAACTGGAAACTTGAGACCTTGCATTATTTATAACTCTTACATTTTCAAAGATTAAATGACAGATTACCAACTTTCTGCCTGTCCTTAGTACTTGGTTTCTTTACTATACTAACTTAACTTTTTGGACCTACCCCGGTGGGGTGGAGGTCCTATAAATTAACTTGTGTTCGTTCGTCCGTTCGTCCGTCCGTTCGTCTGTTACCAACTTTTCTCAGGATTGAATCATAGGAATCTTTTGATTTTTAGTACAAAGGTGCAAAATGGTGGTGGCCAAAATGTGACGGAGCCCGATTTTCGAAAAATAATGTTTTTGGGCAAATTTGGGCCAAAAAACGGCTAAAAAACGGGTTTATTATTATATTGGATCATTGTTTTTTTCAGATTATTTTGCATGAAAGTAGGTAAAAGATGGCTCAAGCAGATTTTTGTTAAAAAAGAATTTTTCAACTCAAAAAAACGCATCTTTGTCTATAAGAATCACTATTAATAAGCATACATCAATGTTCTTAGCTAAATTACTAAATTTTTTGATGAGATAGATGATTTTTTTGCTCACGAAGTCTTGAATATGAAAGAATATTTCAAGAGTATGAAATTTTGGTTTCTAAACGTTTTTTTATAAGAAACAAACGACTAATTTTAATAGATCGTCACTACTTGTGTTCTGAATGATTGTTTAACGGTCATGCTCACGTAGATATCAATTATATCAGATTATATGTGTTAAATGCATAACCAGGTAGGTCCATAAAAGTATCACTTGTTATGTTTTGTATCTAGATGTTTAGAGGAGAGTTATGACAAGCGGTTGTCCAGCACTTCGATTATCATCACTTTTCATAATGAAGCGAGGTCAGCTTTGCTACGGACTATTAAAAGGTAAATCAAAATACAGTTGTACAGGCAATATGAATACATGTGTTTTGATTACAGCTGCCTTTTTCTCTATTTTTATCCTTACACATTGCTCAAATTTTGCAGTTTCGTGCTAAGGATCGTTTCTCATCATGATCTTCTTACCTTTTGATATTTTTAGATTTGTTGTTCTTATACGGCGCGGCCTCCGTAATGTTAATGAACGTAATATCTTTCCTTGATTATCATACATTATTATATCTTATACTTTCAGCGTACTGGATAGAACACCGCCTCACCTACTAACGGAGATTATCCTGGTTGATGATTTTAGTGCCAATGGTAAGTGAATACATAAAATTGTGTTCGGAACAGCCAACTAAAAAACTTGGGGGTGTAATTGATGTTTCCATCTAGCTTATTTTTCAATTTTTAACCGTTTCTTCCATAGAAAAAGATGGTGCTTCGTTGAAAGACCTACCCAAAATTGTTTTGATGAGGAACGGCAAACGAGAAGGTGTGTATTCATTTCTTTTCATGGGAACCCATTCTCCCAGTGAAGTTTATTGAAAATTAACGGAGGACGGTGGTTGAAGTAGGAGCGCGCTTTTCTTGTAGCCTAAAGAATGTAGGTTCAAGCCCAACGTGTATCGACTATCTTAGCGAGGATCAAAATGACTATTTTAGATATGCGTTTTACTTGGTTTTACTGAATTCTTATTGGAAGAGGCATTTTTAGTGTTGATGCTAGTTCAGACAACGTTCAATCAAAAACTCACAAAAATGCGCGAATTGGTTGAATCCTTCAACTCATTTCTAACTTTCCCCTTTCTTCTTTTTAGGGTTAATTCGTTCACGTTTGAAAGGTGTGAGCGTCGCCAAGTCATCCATCTTAACATTCCTTGATAGCCACTGTGAAGTGAACGTCGGTTGGATTGAACCATTGCTAGCACAAGTTGAACAGGTTCAAAGATTATCGCCGTAAACCCCAAATCTTGTCAATATGTAACTTTCGATTTCTATCGAATACAGTTTGTAGCAAAGCAAAAAAAAAAGACATTATGAAAAAAAATTAAAATATTGTGTTACCCTGGGATGTAGAATCCAATCTATTTTTGTTAATTCTACATATTTCTAAAATTATAGGATCCACTTGCGATAGCTTCACCGGTGATTGACATCATCAAAACGGATACGTTGGAATATAAAGCCTCTTCAAATTACTTGAAAGGAGGTATTTTTTTGTAAACACTTCGGAGAAATCTTTCCTTGAGATGAACATCTCGAGCATGATAGGGTGAATGTCTTCATTGCTTCATAATACAGTAACCCTAACCTCTAATTAGCCATCTTAGAAGTTGACTACATAGTAAAAAACATAGAAATGCAGTAATAAATTTACTGATTAATTTACTGACTCTCTGCTAATCAAGATTTTCAAGATTCGCTTTTTCTTACTGTTTATTTACTGTTCTTTTTTCAGTATGAATTTCTGCATTCACCTTTCAACTAATGATTTAACATCAACTCACTGCTCAAAAAACACTTACAACTAATTCGCAATCCTAATCGATACAAGGTGAGTTTTGTAAGCCAAAGTCAATGTTGGCCATCACTTTAAAACATGTTTTTAAAACTTGGTTTAAGAAGTTAGTTTGGTTGCAGTTTTTTTTTTAATTATGACTCATTCGGCATTACATCCAGTGTTAGTTATGTTTTATTAAATACTACATAGTAATGGAAATTAATTGTATAATCAAAAGTTTGCTTTAGGTTTGCTGTTTTGAGCAATCTTTGTCTATCTCTGTCAGTTTTTTGTTTTTACTGACTAGCTACGAGATCCTTATTCTACGTGTCTTGCTGTTTGGAAACCATTTCACTGGTTTCATTCATCCCTTGATTTTTTCCCAAAAAAAATCAATATATTATAAAACGTTTTTGATGGATTAAACACAACGATTTCTCCATTTGCACAACTGCCACTTGCACAAAAAGATTCTAAATATGTACTATAATGATTTCATAGGATTTGACTGGAACATGCATTTTATTTGGGAGCCATTATTTGAAAAAGAAATGAAAGAACAAAAAGCTGATCCAACTCACCCAATCAGGTAACAACTTGGGAAAAGAAATTCACTGCTTTAGGGATATGCGAAGCCTTCAAATGTTCTCAACAAGTTCTTAATATATTGGTAATCGAAGCCTTTTTGTTCTTTTACACTTTGTTCTAAAAAAAACAATGTTTAGCTGGCGTTGTTGTCTTAAAGATATATAGTTATGTTAATATTTTGTTAAGATGAAATAAACTTGTCCCAGTCTTGGGAATAATACATGTATGAACCCTTAAACGTTTAAAGGTAGCTGATTTCTAAAACCTTTTTGAACTATCTTTTGTGAAGTTTTTAAAATCTTTCCCATAGTACACCAGTAATTGCAGGTGGTCTATTTGCTGTTCAGAAACAATGGTTCAATCAACTTGGACAATACGATTCTTTGCTAGAAATATGGGGTGCGGAAAACTTCGGTAAGATAATCTTTCATAACATTTTTTGACTTGGACTTCAATCAAGAATTACTTCAGGACATAATCTGTGGCTCTTTGGATTCAGAAATTCTCAAAACCTTAAAGTCAACTGACGCATGACCTCGCTAAAGTCAGAAATAAAGAAACTTAAAAATTGATGAATTTAGAAAGTATTTCTTTATTTGCTTCCCCTTATATAACTAAGATAACTTTTCTTTTTCTCAGAAATTTCATTCAAAACCTGGATGTGTGGTGGAAGTATGAAAATCATTCCTTGCTCACGAGTTGGTCATATCTTTCGTAAATCTCACCCTTATGAGTTTCCTCTTGGCAATGGACACACGTACCTTATGTGAGTGTCATATGATTGGATTCATTGAAAAATGTCACTCGAGCTCCTTGCCTTGTGTTTCCTATAAATCTATTCCTATAAAATTCTATCAATCAAGTTTAGCCGAATGTACTTTAGGCGTACAAACCTTCGCGATGAGAAACTTTCGCGAGGACGAAAAATCGCGAAATTTACGACATTTGCTTTTGCGAATTCAACTGAAAAATAATTTTTGCGAGCATAAACTTTCGCGAATCAAGACTTAAAATTGAGAATTTTCACATAAAAAATGGCTCAAAGGGACAAATACTTCTTGGATTGACTTGAAACATTTGTTCTTTGACTTATTAGTGTTTTAGTCTTTTAGTTTTAAAAGATTTTCTATTTTGTCAAGAATTTTTTGCGAGCATAAACTTTCGCGAATGGCCCTCCCTAGAATTTTTAAAGACATTTACTTTTGCGAAAAGGGCCAAAATTCGCGAAAATCGCGAAAGTTTCCACTCGCGAAAGTTTGTACGTCTAAAGTAAGATTTTGTATAAATACGACTCTAGGTCGCTTTTAAGTTGATTCATTTCCTCTTAGTTTTCAAATACTGTAGTATACTAAGGCTGATTGGTGTCTAACCTTTTCACTGCCGTTCGTATTTTTTAACGTTCGACCTATTTGCCAGAGACAAGAGCAATCACAAACCTTACCATCACATTTATAAGCTTTATTTTCTAAAAAATATCAGAAATATAAGTGATATGTGTTTACTTTGAGTTGAAAGATGTGGAATTATGAAAAACATCTTTGAAATAAATTTTAATTATTCAACTGTGCTATTTAATGAAATCTAGTTCAGCGGCACTGAAAGGGCTAAAATCATCTATTTAAAGTCTCAAAAATTACTTTTAGCTAGCACATTAATAGTTTAATCTTGTAAATCATTGTTTACGTGCGGAATACTAAAGAAACATTTTAACCAATAGGAACGTGCGACGTGTTGCTGAAGTATGGATGGACCGTTATAAAAGAATATTCTATCGAGCACGTGGTGGAAATATGAACGAACCATTACCGAGGTAAAAATTATACAATTAGGAATTTTCAGCAGCATTTTTTTCAGTAGACAGCATTAGCCTCGATTTTTGCTGTCCCTATCCTGATTCTTCATTACTCTTTTCCTAGACGGTATGTGGTACGTTCATTATAATGAGTTTCTTAGGGTTTATGAAATTTCGGTTTTCTTTTTTAGAATCAAAGAACGACGTTTAATCAGAGAAAGACTGAAATGTCGTCCTTTCGATTGGTATCTGATGGAAGTCTATCCAGAGTTGAGGTAACTTTTAGGTCTTCGTTTTTATTAATTGATGGATATTTTTGTTTTGACTGAAAATTGTCTTTCGGTGCACCAAACGAAAAATAAATCTGCTGCTTGGATTGGTGGCTTTAGTTCCCCCTTCTGTCAACACGCTACCGTCTCGAAATTATTTAGAACCAAGTATCATTTATTTCAGAGTTCCGAATGTTGACGAGTTGGCTTATGGGGAGATCAAGCAAATTTATAAGGGACAATCGTATTGCTTATCTGAGTCCAAAACTTCAAAGGTTTTGGCAGTGAAATGTATTCCCAATGTTAAGAAAATGGTAAGACTTTTCATTGAAATTATTTTCTCCTGCTGACATGACAGATTGCGGGAATCGGGCGATCGAAGGCTTTTGAACTAAGCAATGAGACATCTGGTGGGATTTAAGGCCTTTTTTATCTATTAATTTAGGTACAGACTATTTTTATCTTTAATTTTCAATTCATACGTTATTAACTCTCATACTAGAATAATGCATAATCAAGTTGATGATCTTTAGTTATAAACAGTATTTTCGTAGCGTAAGATGCGTCTTTTCTTGCACTATATTACTTTTCGCATTTTTCAACTGTTTTTCTATCGTTTGTTCAAATTGTCAATTTCTTTTTCCAAATGGATAGCCATTTACCATGGCTTTTTGTGTTGGCCGTGTTTCACACAGTTTCCAAGATTAGAGACACGACCTTTTATGAACGTAAGGTGACGTATCAGCAAAGTTGCGAGGCCAACTGATATCTTTAATATTGCCTAAGCATTCAATGTCCGCATTTTCATTTCATTCAATATCAAATTTAATTGTCACTGTATCATTATACTGAATATTCGATAATCTTCCTTGATTGATGAAGAAAATGGCTCCAACACTACCACTCATGATGCATTCTCCATGGGGTGTTTCGTAAAGCTTGAGAAACATTTGATCATAGGAACTTTTAGTAATATCCCAGTCCACCAATATACCATTTACCAAAAGTCTCATTTTGATTGTTTTGAATTGCATTGGCCATTGGTTCGTGTCATCAAAAGGCCCCTTACTTATCCACAATGACACAGTAACGTGAGTCTTCTTCTCGGAAATTTGACGGCTGAAATTCAAGCGCAGCAATGCTTTGTATGTACCAAAAACAAAGAAAGACGGTGATTCTGTAACGGTGTTGAATTCTTTGAATTCCTGGAATTTCTGCTGTAGGTTGGGTATAGTCCATACGAAAGTGCTTTGAAGGATTTTCTCACAACTTCTCAGCTTTCTTTCTGCACAGTGATTTTCACTTTCACTCTTTTTTTCTCGTTGCTGCATTTCGCTCTCATCATGTGATCTTTCTGTATCAACATTTTCAATTACAGGTTTCGATCCAGTCTTGATCCTGTTGATCTTCTTTTTGCTTTTGAACACATCAAATCCCATCCTATCTTTTATGGGCGACTGTATAGCTTTCTTTTTCCCTATAATAAAAGGTTTTAAAATCTCTAACTTATGTTCACACATCTTTAGTGGCTAATTCACTGGCCTACCATAATATCTTTATAATGCGCGTTATGAAATTTGCCTTACTTCATATCCCCCTCTCTAAATTCAAATAAATTGTCTAGAACCGAAAGACTGTCTTTTTCAAAATCTTTGCCCAACTTAGATTGATGTTTATTCGTTTTGGAACGACTAATTATGGATTCTATTTTTTTAAGGACGACTTTTATCAAAGATAAACAAGAAAGCTCTTACCTATTCTCTTTGTAAATTTGAACGGTCTTTTTTGTCTTTTCGTTTATTTCTTGATTTCTCTAACATTCATAACTCCTTTACTGAACTGAATTGATATATATGGTAGGAGTAGTCCTATACTCATCAAGTTAATGTAGTTTTCTTTTCCCTAATATGCAAAAACTACCCTAACCATATAAAAAATCAATAAAAATAGTAACTACCGGTTTGTTTATTTACTTAGGAATAAATAGTTTGCTAATGTGTTATTTTCAAAATACCCACGATAAAGTAACAAAAATAAAACTCAGGGATAGTTCGTAGTGTATCACTTCAAGCCAGTCCATAGTAACGGCAATTTGTAACACATTGTTGCGAAATCACCCTCACCATTCACTGTTTGATTTCATTTTCCCCAATTCAAATTTTTGTAAATAAGGTATTTTAAATTTTTTTAAAGAAATCATCTCGTTGCAGTGGCGTTCTGGGAAAATTTTTCTAGAGGGGCCAAAGTCAATTTTTTAGAATGGTGCCCCCAATCTTCCAAAGTGGTGCCCCCACCCACCAGTTTTTAAACTTTTATTTGCCGAGGCATAATGAGGAAGGAAATATTAAGTGGATAAGAGTAGAGTAGAAAATTTTTGAAAATTGACTGCCAAGATACCCTAAATTACTAAACAAAAATTTGACACTTGCTAGAGTGAAAAGAAACTTAAAGAAACAATGTGTAATGCGAGCGAAGCGAACAGAAAAATTTGATGTTTTTTTATTTCAATATTGTAATTAGATTTTCATTTAATAATGCTATATTGTACACACAAAAAAACTTGTAAATTAGGTAGATTACAAAGAAGTTACCAATTAACTTTATTGCAAGTGAAACAAAAACATTGCAAGTAATTTAGAATGATCTCAGTAAAATTGCTCCTGGGGCGCAATTTTAGGCGCATGAAGTATGATTTTTAAGATTTGGGCGTTTCAATAATCTCTTTTGGCGCCCCTTGCTCTTCGGCGCCCCTTCAAAAAAGGTCCGCTGGCCCCACTGCCAGAACGCCACTGCTCCTGTAAAAATTTGCGTGCTGTATAGTTCTATACCCTGGGAAAGTGTTTAGAGGGAAAAATCAATTTTATTCCATAAACCCAAATTTTTAATTAATTTTGTCTCGAAGCGCCTTTAAAAGTTTCCGTGTGATTGAAAATCTATATCGGACAGGTCAAAAAACCAGTAGAACGATACATGAAACCATCGGAGAGGAGGGGTTTTTGTCTGGGTTACCATAGATCTGTTGTATTTTCAAGACCAACGATATTTTTGTATTTCACTTGCCAGCAATGGGTAATGTCAGTAACAGGAATGATTCAAAACGAAAAAGACAAATGTTTATATGCTTCAAAGAAGAGAAAAAGAATATCTCTCAAAGATTGTGACAACTCCGATTTTAATCAGGTAAAGTTGTTTTTTTGAAAAAATTTATCCTTTTGAGCGAAAGGTATATCCCTTTTGAGCGAAAGGTATATCCCTCTAAATTTAAATTTGAGTCGCAAAAATGGACATGGCAAAACTTGATTTTTAAAAATGCTGAAAAGGCTAGTTCTTGACTACCGGTATTGAATCTCACGTATTTCACCAATCAATTTTCTTGTGTCTATTGTTATTGAATCGGGAGTAACCTCGTGACTAAAAAGTAATACACGCCTTCTTCAGACATTTGAAATTGGACGCTAATTCTTCCAGTTAAGTCCTCACACTTTATTGACCCACGTTTATTTTGCACAAGAGAGTATTTTTCACATTGCCATCGTGTGTCAGCCTTCAAAATTACAGCAAGGAATTATACTGACTATATGATAATTTGATGGTGTTCTTGAGTGACTCTGATAACTACAGGGCTTTGTTTACATTTTTTTAACATTCAGCATTGGAATTTTATGATTCGTGAACGGTTACGTCATCAAGCAACAAATCTATGCATCGAAAGGAAATCGGATGGCTCGTTACTCATAGCAAGATGTGAAAATTTCAGTCCACAACAGACATGGTCTTTTACTACCAAATTTCTCTTCTGAATTATTGGTGATAGAATGCTCACTTTATCTACCATTATTGAGAGTAGAAAGTAAAACTTCTGGTGAAAAAGTAGAATATGTCGATTCTCCAACTGTTATGGTAGCAAATTTATGGTCAGAAAATAGTGTGAGATAAAAAGAAAGTAGATAGGCAAATCATGTGTTGCTGATGAAAGTACGTTTATTATACACGAACGAAGACCTTTATGAATGAAGGAGTTTTTAGATGAAATTATTGCCTTTTGGTTTCATCTGACTGATTACTGTACATTAAGTTAACAACCTATATGGATTGCTGGCAAGGAAACATTGAAACCGAATGGTAGATTCACAAAATTGTGTTTAGGGATATTGTGACCACAATCAAAGGATAATTTGATGAATTATATGTTAGGATTATCTTGATCAGATTGCACAAGTATACACGAAACCTTCTTGAAAGTGAAGAGTACTTTTGAACCGATAGTAAAGTCGTTCTCGGCTATCTCAACAACACTGAAAAAAGATTAAAAATTTTTGTGTTCAACCGTATTCAAAAAGATTAAAGATGTCGCCAATGTGGAACAATGGAATCACGTGGAATCTAAAACGAACTCAGCAGCAGATGTTGGTACTCGTTGTTGTCCTCGGAAAAACCTCAGAAATCTTGCAGGAACATCAAAGATAAAATTGTTCTTAATGTAGTTCCTTCTTTTTACTTAGAGCCATGGTTACTTTAAAAACTATATAGTCTTTCATTTCTTATAAGAATATCTAGGGACGCCTTGCCTTTTCTTGTCTTATTTTTTCTTTAACAAACGCAATACTGTATAATCAAAGTCATTGGAAGAGTTTAAAGACTTTAATAAGGTGCGCTTTAGTCGTTAATTAAAGCTGATCATTTGACTAAATATTTCTTATTATTGCATCAACAATAACAATAACTATGTTGATTGCACCATTTTTTATAGTCAGTTTTATAAGAAAAAATATTTTTCTTGTGTTTTCTTTTCATGAAATGTTATTTGCTTACTTTCATAATTCTTTCTTAGTTTGATTAGGATCGATCAAAAGTTATGTTAAAAAAACTGGAGATTTTGAGTAGTCAAAACGACAAAATTCATGCAAACTATACTGATACGCCTTTTCTTTTCATAATTTAAAGTCGTAACCAATGGTATCACATTTATTTTTTACATCAAAGATTTTGACCGAAATTTGAGGGTCGGGAGTTTTTCTTTTTTAATGTCAGTCTTTTGACTGTAAAAAGTTTTGTCAGGTTTAATTTGCAAGACCTCTCCAAGTAAATATCTTTTTTCGAATAAATCAAATGTGATAATTCCCATTATTATTTCATGAATTCCAAGAGCAGTCCCCTACTATTTGATATAACATTTTATAATAATTTATTTGTATCATAGATTCTGTAACCACATAATATTCTTCAGTAAAATGATAATTTTATGGATTTAACATCTCTCAAAGCATTCTTGTTCGTGGACCTACCCCAGTGGGGTGGAGGTCCTATAAATTAACTTTTGTTTGTTCGTCCGTTCGTTCGTTCGTTCGTCTGTTACCAACTTTTCTCAGGATTTAATCATAGGAATCTTTTGATTTTTGGTTCAAAGGTGCAAAATGATGGTGGCCAAAATGTGACGGAGCCCGATTTTCGAAGAAAAAATTTTGGGGCAAATTTGGGCCAAGAAACGGCTAAAAAACGGGTTTTTTGGACTTTGTGTAAAAATTGGATCATTAATTTTTTCTGATTTTTTGCATAAAAGTAGGGTACCATCACAGGTGAAAATTCGCTTAAGCAGATTTTTGCAAAACAATTTTATTGGCTCAAAAAACGCATGTTTATCTATAAGAATCACTATTTATAAGCATACATCAATGTTCTTAGCCATATCATTTTTATTAGTCTAAGATGAAAGTGTCACGGTGGAGGGCAATGGTTTGAGTTTTCTAGAAACACTTTTTATTTTTTGGCTGCAAAACGAATCTTTATCTATAAGAATCACTATTTATAAGCATAGATCAATGTTCTTAGCCAAATTATTATTTTGTTATTGTTTTTTCTAAACAACGAAAATGTCACGTTAGAGCGCGATGGTTTGAGTTTTCTAGAAACCTTATTTATTAAGCTGTGCATTTTTCTGATGGGGTGTTTTTATAAAAAAAAACGTTTAATAGCTTTTTTACTTTTTTTTCAAAAAGTCTTTCTCAATAGTGTTGATAGTTTCTCCCAATAGATACGCTTTCATTTTTCTTTATTTTTTTGTATTTTGACCAGTTATGTCTTATGTGTTTCATTGTTTTAATGTTCATTGGTTAGTTTGTTTTTTGATATTTTTAACGCTGTTTTTTTTACTATAATCAAAACTTCTTCTCAAACTCTGTCAGTTTTGAACAGATGTATAGATTTCTTTAACAAACCTTCAATATTATCAAAAATCGACTAAATTTTTGTTTACAATTCTGTAGCATATAAACACTAAAAATCGTTTTTGAGCTCGGCAAATATTCTACTTAAAAGACTTTTGGCAGATATAACCAAAATCTCTTTGTGATACAGACATCACTGCATTCAAGCTTTTAATTTAATAATTGTTTACTTTTTCGCTTTTATATAAGTATAATTATTTATACAGTATTTTATTAGAAATCTTTTTGTAATTAAAATTTTTGGTTTTGGACCTACCTGGAGGTCCTTTAATTTGACCGTTTTCCGTCTGTCCGTTTGTCTGTTACAAGCCTTTCTCAGGATTGGCTCATTAGTTTGTTTTTATTTTTTGTACAGTGATACAAAATAGCAATGCCTTTGGGCAAATTTGGGCCAAAAACTGCCTAAAGATATGGTTTTTTGTACTTTGTGCAAAATGGCTTCATTAGTTTTACCTGATTTTTTGCAGAAAGATCTAGTGTTAGTTGGCCTAAAATGTGGCTGAAGTGATTTTTCTCAGAAAATGTTTTTTCGTCGTAAAATACGGATTTTTGTTTTTTGGGGAAATTCCCTTTTAATATTTTCCTGTTACAAGCTTATCTCTGGATCGGCTCATTAGCATTTTCTGATTTTTAGCACAAACATACAAAATAGTAATTCCAAAATGTAACAGAATCAAAAAAAGATATAGGACAAGGTTCTCTGCAATATGGCTTAAGTAGTTTTTTTTTCAGAAAAAATTTTTTACCGTAAAAATTGGATTTTCTTATTTAGGGAAATTCCCTTTAGTCGTTTTGAGGGGAAATGAGCATTTCTCGCAAATGGCTTGGTATATTTTTCTAATTTTTTGCTCAGTGATATAAAACCGTAATATTTATATCCTGGAAATGTGATTCTCGAAAATAATGTTTTTCTTTTTGGGCAAATTTGGGCCAAAAAGTGCCTATAAATGGGGTATTTTGGACTTCTTGTGAAATTGCTTCATTAATCTTTTCTGATTTTTTTTGCATAAACATAGAGGGAAAGGTTTTCCGTAAATTTTTTCTTGCCATAAAATTCCGATTTTCTTATTTAATGAAACAAAAATACCCTTCAGTAAATTTATGGGGAAATGAATATTTCTCGCGATTGGCTTGGTATTATTTTCTGATTTTTAGTTAGTCTGACAATTGTTGCCATTTTTTCTATTTTTTTACTACACTATAGCCTTTAGGTAGGTCTATTCAGCATGTATTATGTATATGTTTCATCATAGAAAGTAAAGAAACAATGTAAAACCAATAAATTTACATTGTAACATTTTTCTTTCCATGATTCGAAAATTCGAATTCGATCACTTTTATGATTTGTTTTGTGAGAAGAATAAGAATGAAGAAAAAAAAAATTACAGGAGGAATAGATATTTCAAAAATAACAAGCTACATGCTGAATAGACCTACCTAAAGGCTATAGTGTAGTAAAAAAAGGGAAAAAATGGCAACAATTGTCAGACTAACTAAAAATCAGAAAATAATACCAAAGAAAATTAAGTAAATTTTTTTATTGGTGTATACAAAAAAGAAAGAAACAAACAAAAGAATATTAAAAAAACAAATTTGATTCAAGACCTTTCTTCAACATTGTAATGGCAGAATTAGATAGAAAAATGGATGAATTGAAGTTAGAAAAAAAGAATCCAATAAACCCTGTGTTGCGCACCATTTTACAAGGTGTTGCTGATGATAATTGTCAATTTTCCAAACTTTATGGTATGCCTCATGTTGTCAAGTTGATATGGGAAAAATATTTGGTAGCAATGCATATGCATATTAATTTTGGAAAGACCACTGAGAATTATATGGAAGATTACAACCCATTCATAGCCCTAACTGGCTTTCGGCATCGATTTAATGTGAAATTCCCTAAACCAACTGATATCAATATCAACATGATGCCTTTTGTCATGGCAAAGCAATTTGAAAACATGCAATTGCCAGATTATCTCAAACCATATTCTGATATGATTGAAACTGCGTTCTTTAAAGAAGTTCCCCTCATTTTTCACATAGAGGAATTGGGTAAAATCGGTTATCTAACAATTCATGAAAGTTTGGTCGAGGAAGGTAAATCTCAGCGGAGACCAGGTTTACATACTGAATCTCCTGGTTATATTTATGTTAAGAATGGTTTAAGTGATGAAAAGTGTGAGGAGTTGTGCATTGAAAAGGGTTCTGGTTATGATGAAATCGTCCCTTTTCCTGTTTCGTGGGGACAGTTTAGTTACACTAGTATAGATGTCCCTCATGGTGGTATTTATATGGCATCCAATGTTGATGATTCTTGTAAAGTTTGGGATTGTCAGATTGTTGCTGACAATAATGGCGAGGAGTTGATTCGCAAACATGGAGATATTGAGCATTTACGATGTTTCTTGCCAGAATCAACACTTTTAAAATCTAATTATCTCTATTGGATAACTGATCGTACACCTCACGAATCTCTGCCATTGAAGAAAGGATCATACAGACAGTTTTTTAGGCTTGTAACACACAGAGTTTCAGTTTGGTATGAAGATCATTCAACCAAAAATCCTAATGGAGTTGTCCCTGATCCGAAGATGACTAGGATAGTGAAAGGGTCAAAATTTGATGAGAACTATGTCACTATTGTAGGTTAAGAAAGGTTATCAACTCTTTGTGTGATTTTTGAAAGCTCAATCTTTATTTAGGGTTATCCTTAAATTTTTTTATTGCCTAATAAATGAAATTTGTTTTATATTTTATGTCGTTTTTCAGACCAACTAATTCAAGAAAATCATGCCATTTTAGGGAGTATTATACCGGGGGTGCGCCAAAAAAAGTATACAGTATTGTGAAGATATAGTGAGTTTATGGTTAAAGAGTTTTAGTTGATTCTTTTTCTATTCTATAGAGAAAAGCTCAACTTAAATTTTGATCTTTAAAACTTTTAAAATCGATTCACTCAATCAAAAGTTATGTTAATAAAAACTGGAGATTTTGAGTAGTCAAAATGACAAAATTTATGTCAACTATACTGATGCGCCTTTTTCTTTTCATAATTCAAAGTCGTAACCAATGGTATCACATTTATTTTTTTTCTCAAAGATTTTGACCCAAATTTGGGGGTCGGGAGTTTTCCATTGTAGTGCCCGTTTTTTGACTATAAAAAGTTTTGTCAGGTGTAATTTCCAAGACTCCTCTTCAAGTAATATCTTTTTTCGAATAAATTAAATGTGGTAATTCCCATCATATTTCATGAATCTCAAGGGCGGTCCCCTACTATTTAATATAACATTTTATGATAATTTATTTGTATCATGGATTATAATGTAATTACATAATAGTTTTCAGTAAAATAATAATTTTATCGATTTAACATCTTTCAAAGCATTCTTGTTTTTTGGTATTTTCAATGCTGTTTTTTTTTATTATTGTAATCAAAACTTTTTCTCAAACTGTGTCAGTTTTGAACAGATATAATATATAGATTTATTAAACAAACGTTCAATTATCAAAATTTGACTACATTTTTGCTTACAATTCTGTAGCATATAAAAATACTAAAAATCGTTTTGACCTCGGCAAATATTCTTCTTAAAAACTTTTGGCAGATATAACCTAAATCTCTTTGTGATACAGACATCACTGCATTCAAGTTTTTTTTAGAATTGTTTACTTTTCGCTTTTATATAAATATAATTATTTATACTGTATTTCATTAGAAATCTTTTTGTAAAGAAAATTTTTGGACCTACCTGGAGGTCCTTTAATTTGACCGTTGTCCGTCTGTCCGTTTGTCTGTTATAAGCTTACCTCAGGATTGGCTCATTAGTTTGTTTTTATTTTTTGTACAGTGATGCAAAATAGCAATCAAGTTACAATGTAAATTTATTGGTTTTACATTGTTATCGATAAGTTTCCTTACTTACTATGATCAAAGAAAATTAGGCTTTAGATTGAAATAATTTCTTTATTTGTGTATACAAGCAAGAAAGAAACAAACAAAAGAATATTTAAAACAAATTTGATTCAAGACCCTTCAACATTGTAATGGCAGAATTAGATAGAAAAATGGATGAATTAAATTTAGAAAAAAAGAATCCAATAAACCCTGTGTTGCGCACCATTTTACAAGGTGTTGCTGATGAGAATTGTCAATTTTCTAAACTTTATGGTATGCCTCATGTTGTCAAGTTGATATGGGAAAAAGTTTTGGTAGCAATGCATATGCATATTAAATTTGGAAAGGATGAGAATTATGAGCGAGATTACAACCCACCTCCACCATTCATAGCCCAAACTGGCTTTCGACTTCGATTTGATGTGAAATTCCCCAAACCAACTGATATCAATATCAACATGATGCCTTTTGTCATGGCAAAGAAATTTGAAAACATGCAATTGCCAGATTATCTCAAACCATATTCTGATATGATTGAAACTGCGTTCTTTAATGAACTTCCCTTTTTTGACATAGAGGAATTTGGTAAAATCGGTTATCTAACAATTCATGAGAGTTTGGTCGAGGAAGGTAAATCTCAGCGGAGACCAGGTCTACATACTGAATCTCCTGGTTTTATTTATGTTAAGAATGATTTAAGTGATGAAAAGTGTGAGGAGTTATGCATTGAAAAGGGTTCTGGTCATGACAAAATCATGGCTCTTGGTGTTTGGTGGGGAAAGCTTGGATACAACAGTCATCATTTCCCTAATGGTGGTATTTATATGGCATCCAATGTTGATGATTCTTGTAAAGTTTGGGATTGTCAGATTGTTGCTGACAATAATGGCGAGGAGTTGATTCGCAAACATGGAGATATTGAGCATTTACGATGTTTCTTGCCAGAATCAACACTTTTAAAATCTGATATTCTCTATTGGATCAATGACCGTACACCTCACGAATCTCTGCCATTGAAGAAAGGAACATACAGACAGTTTTTTAGGCTTGTAACACACAGAGTTTCAGTTTGGTATGAAGATCATTCAACCAAAAATCCTAATGGAGTTGTCCCTGATCCAAAGATGACTAGGATAGTGAGAGGATCGAAATTTGACGAGGGATATGTCACTGTTGTAGGATAATAATCTTTGCGCACTCATTAATATAGATGTCACTGTAAACACCTTTCACTCCATTGTTTCAATGTTGATGGGATGCTAGGCTATATCAAGATTTTCATGTTTTTTTTTCTTTACATAAAAACCAAAACATACCTTTTATTTTACATTTTTTACTATCCAAGTTGGTTTATTAGTAATTTGGTGTTCTTTAATTTTATCAATTTTGGAAATAACTTAATTAAAGAATTTGTTAAAAAAAACTGGATCGCTAGCCCTTTTCCCGCCTAACATTTTTGGTTTCTTTGCCTATGGGGGCAAATACCGATTGCGATTTTTTTTAAAGACATTCTTCAACTCAAAGTAAACACATACCACTTATATTTCTGATATTATTCAGAAGATAAAAGCTAAATGTGATAAATGTGATAGTTGCTCATGTTGGAATAACGGACATTTGGCAAATAGGTCCAACCTTTATTTTTTTCCCCGGCAAATTGGTAAAGCCTTTATTTTCCCCGCGGCAAAAAAAACGCATGGCACTTATAAAAGGGTTGATAAAAATATTGAATTCACAAATTTGTTTAGAAATCTTATATAAATAACATATTTATTCACATATCTTGACACAATACATTTAGACTATTTATTTTTTTAATATAATAATTTTGTATATAGGGCCGTCCACATAGTATATACGCACTAAGGGGGTAGGGGGTTTCTTCTCAAAAGCGTATGTTTGCGTACAGGGGGAGGGGAGGGGTCAAATGAAAATGTACGTACACAGAGAAAAAATTTTTATTGCCCTTTTTCGCTTGTTTTTTGTCGACTTTTACGCTTGTTATACGCATCAAGGAAAAGAAAAAAGTTTCTTGATAAACATTGAGTTTCATGCATGAAATAAAGATCCGAACCAGACTATTTTTAAATTCGAAATTTTTATAACCGAGAGACATGCTAGGTTTCTAGCTCCCCCCAACAAAGTAAGGTCCCCCCAACAATTTAGCTCCCCCCAAAAAATTGCATTGTGCTAGGTCCCCTAACACTTCAGGTTCCAAGATAAACAAATACAAAAACATTGTTCTCCCGCCCCCATAGAGATCGATAGAGAGAAGTCAATAAACTAGGTCACAGTGTGGATCTAAACCACACTGAAACGACCGCCTTCCATCACGCATCACGCGAAAAAGCGCGCGCACGTTATTAACGCCTACATGTCATCTCCAGTACATTTTAGATTATTCATTGAAAACAGACTACAATATAGTCATTTTTCATGTCTCGATTATTCAATTCCGAATAAAAGACATTCAGGGAAAAAAAGAGAAACACCTGGGTAATCTAGTTAAAAAAACCGAAAGTAAATGGTAGACAAAGTAATGAGCCAAGGCAAAACGAGATTAGCGTACCACTATGAAAGAAACCGCCTCCGGCGGTCGAAAATATATGGAAGTACTGATAAATGAAAACTAAATTTTACTTGTTTTAATATTTATGTTTACAAGTCTTTTGCTTTTTATGTTTGATTTAATAGTAAGATAAGATATCTTTTGAATTTAGCTGAACAGCCCCAGAGTCTCAGTCAGATCACCCCCAACAATCTAGGTCCCCACAAATATTTTGGTAATTTTAGCCCCAAGGCTCTTTAAAGGCCAAAATATTTCTTAGCCCCCCCCCAAAAAAAAAAATAAGGGGGGGCTGAACCTATGAGGGAAGGGGGTGAAAGAAAAAGTTTGTACTTACCAGAGGGGGGTATAGCCATTTGCGTACGCTTGTGTACAGGGGGATGGGTACTCGATTTTCGACATTTTAGTGTGTACATACTATATGGACGATCCCTTTGTATGATCTTTGTAATTACATTCATATTTTGATTTTGTTATTGTGTAATATTCTTTTAAATGGAATGTAATACTTAAGCACTGTGTATTTGTATTTTTATACTTGAAGTAGGGTGGACAGGCCAAAATTTTCCCCTCAATTTTTAGAAACCAAACTAATTTTATTTGAAAGTCCTTACCTTTGTGAGAAAAATGAGGGGTCATTTGTTAAAATTGGTTAAGTAGTTCCAAAGTTATTCCATTTTCAAACCACAAAAAAACCACCTTTTCAAAGAATCGCCTCCTTACACCACGCCAGCAAGAAATAATTTTCGGAAGCACCAAAATCGCGCCAAAAATGGCGGATGAAATCTAGTCTTCCGCGTGGCGGGGCGTGAGAAGTTTTGCTGGCGCGGTCTGAAAATCGGCCCGATGACTGTTAAACTTTAGCTTATCGATAATGAGCTGGAAATGATAGCTAAAAACAAATTTCACCACTAGAAAGCTGAAATCCTCAGCTTTCAGATGGTGTAAGCTGCTTAAATGAAAAAATCCGCAATCTTGTTAAAAAATCGCAATTTCTTCTTATTTTTCGAAATTCCAGACGGCCTGTAGATTTTCAAATAAAGCAGGTTGTGATAGATTGTAGCCTAATCTTACCCTGGGTTTACTAAAAAAACCGCGATTGAAAAGATGCACCAGCTCAATATCGACAGCCATTTGTTTCAATGTGGGTCGAGAATTTTCCGGTGCCGTGGTCAGCGCTAAATCGCGTTTTCAACTTGACGTCGAAAAACATGAATATCTTTGGAAAGAAAATAGATACCTTGATGCAGTTTTTTTTACTTGTTTCCCTGATAATTCCTGATTGATTTGAAAAAAAAGAATGAACACATTTGGATGATTTAAAGGTAAGTACTAATGCCTTGAAGTTCATTTTTGTAAATTCTTCCTCGTTCCGCGCAAAAAATCCCGACGAGTGCGCACCCTACTTGAAGCTTATCTTGTTTTTCAACATATTAAAAAATGCAGTTCAATATTGATAATTTTCACTCCAAAACTCAATATTCAAACTACAAATAAAGATTTTGAGCAAAAATATTTAATTATTAGGACCTGCTTTTTTGACCAATGTTAAATTCATTTCTCAAACATAATCCTCAGAATTAAGGCTAGCAAAAATAACTTACATACTTCTCAAAAGATTTTGGCCCCATAATTGTGAAATTACATTAAAAATTTGCCATACAGTATTTGAAATTTTGAATTTAATTTACTTTCTTTTGTTTTTAAAATGTAGATATAGATTTAGAAAAACTTATAAACATCCCTTACCAGACACAATGGAATATCAAAGATTACAACACATTCAACTCAATCAACATTTGAACCCAATCGCCAGAGCCATTTTACAAGGAGTTAACGATGAAAACAGTCCATTTTCAAAACTCAATGGTATTCCCCATGTTCTACAAATGATTTGGCGATATATAATTGCAACCATGAAGCAGCATATTAAATTTGAACCATCGTGGATAGATTATTTAGAAGATCCAGTTGATCCAAGTATTGGTGTTTGTGGCTACATAGAATGTGAACCTATTTCTATATCTTTTCCTGAATCTACTGATATCAATATAAATATGATGCCCTTTATTATGGAACAAGAATTTGAAAAGACTAAGTTACCAGAATATTCGAGAAAATATTTTGAAATGTTTTTGAGCCCTCTTATATCAGAGTATGAGGAAATGGGAAAAGAAATTGGTAAAATTTGTTACCTAACTATACATGAGAGTTAGGTTGAAGAAGGAAAATCACAGAGGAGACCAGGGCTACACACAGAATCAGCTGGTATAATTTACGTTAAAAATGGAATGAAAAGTGAGAAAATTAGAGAGCTGTGTATTGAAAAGGGTTCCGGTAGGGGTGATACAGAAATTCCATGGGTTGTTTGTTGGGGTGGACAATACGGTATGCATGGTGAAGTTTTTACTCCTTCTGGGGGAATCTACATGGCATCTAATGTACCTAATTCATGTGAAGTTTGGGATTGTCAAATTGTAGCTAATGATAAAGGAGAAGAAATTATTGGGAAGTTTGGAAATATTGAGCACTTGAGGGGCCTTCTGTCCGGCTCGAAGATTATGAAGTCTGATGAATTGTATTGGATAACCGATCGTACACCTCACGAATCTCTGCCATTGAAGAAAGGAACATACAGACAGTTTTTTAGGCTTGTAACACAGAGAGTTTCAGTTTGGTATGAAGATCATTCAACCAGAAATCCTAATGGTGTTGTCCCTGATCCTAAGATAACAAGAATTCTGAGAGGATCAAAATTTGATGAAGGTTCTGTAGCCATTGTTGGCTAAAATAACTTTGGTTTCAGGGATAAATAGTGATAAATAGAAAGGTAGAAGTCATTTGAAAGAATTAAGAAACTCATCTATGATTCAAAACTATAAATTTAAGTGATATGAACCGTACATCCTGTGCCCAAGTTCAGGAGTTGTCATAAAGCCATTATGGTAACAACCGGGAGGGCACATTGCTATACATTGTAAGTGATATGTTATAAAGTTAACTTAAGTTATATCAAATGATCAGCTCAATCTTCTATACTCGATGGTATTCACTTTCATAATTCGTCGTCCACATGACTAAAGGTTCAATCTCAAAATAAGTGTCTTGTAAAATTGGAAATCTTGCAATTCTGTTCTGACTTTGAGATTAGCCTTTTTGTCATATGAAAACATTAACTATTCCTTTACATGAAAAAAGGGCAATCTCAACCTCAAAGATGACCACCACAGTAAAACTTTAAATTTTGTAAGGTACTAATTTTGAGATTTAACCTTTAGTCATGTTAACGACGATATGTACTTTTAATTCGCATTTCAGTTTGCAATTGACATATACTGAATTTTTCCACTTTTGCCGTTTTTCAAATAGAATACTTTACCAAAGTGGGGTTAATAATCATATGCATTTTGCCATGGTGTAAAACAGTTGAACAAATAATAAACAAAATAGTATAATTTGCATCATTTTATAATGATTTTATAGTTTGAATCATTTTATAAAATTTGATTTCTTACGTTTGTATTTATTTTCATGAATTTAAATCTTTTGAATAGTTTTTACAGTGTGCTAAATTTTGCAAATTTCATCAAAATTCTCACGAGAATAAGTGTGCCAGCAAAAAGTAAATGCCTTTTAGATACCTTGGCCTTTGATAGATACTTTATTATATTGTAAGGTGGGTCCCTTGAACCTATTTTTTACGTGTCACACATTCTCGCAGTTTTTCTTTTACACTGCTTAAAATTTATTTATTTTTGTAAAACTCGCCATTATAATACCAATAATACACATGTAATTCTAAAGAGTTTAGAATGGAAGAGGAATACATAACTTCAGCTATCATGCTTTAAATTTGGTCCAGAAGTTCAAAAGTTGTAAAGATTTCTTTGAAGCACTGATACGCGATTTAATAGTTTTCTTTGAACTTGATTTTTGTTGTAAATAAGAATATTATGTATTTTATATTTCATTTAAAATTGTCTGACTTATTGTAAATTATTAATAGTAAGTGTATCTGGCCCATCTTCAAAAAATAGAAATTTATTTATTTTCACTTTATTTTTATACCTTGAACAGGTTTACGTAGTCAAATATAATAACATAACAACATGTTAACAACACTAAAAGAGTATAAAAATATTAAAATACAGTAGACAGCTTGCTCTGACAGTAGGTTTTGACATCCTCGACTTCTGACATCCTCGACTTCTGAAACAAATCCTTTAGTGTTCCAAGTGATCTTATTACCTTTGTGGTAATTTGCTTCATGCCGAACCTGATCTGAAGTCAAAGGAGTTAAGTTAATTTTTCGGAAAAGGAAGTTTATCCCTTGAACCACACCATAGTTCAAGTTTTTGGTATCATTGTCAGGATTTTTGTGATCAATGAATTGGATTAAATGAAAAAAGTTCGTAGAAATTCGATAGTTGACACCCCTGTTAAGTGAAATTTTTTGAAAAAGGGCTGAAAACAACGAAAGAGAAAGTACTCTTATTGACCGTCATTTTTTTTGTTGACAGCCGTTTATTGTTTGTTTATTGTTTGTTTGTTTGTTTATCTTTTTTGAGATTATAGAAGAAGAATAAACTATGTACATAAGGTTTAACCATGGGTGGTTTTCGAGCTATGTACACTTCTATACGAAGAGAAAAAAAAAAAAATTAACTAGAAAATATTTTGTTGGGTTTTATATGTTAACTAAAAAAGAAAAATAAGGGAAAATCTTTCTTAACTTTTTGACAGAAAAAAAAAAAGAAGAAAAGTATCGTTCCTTTAAGAGGATGAGTTTATAAATAGAAAGAACAAGATAAAATAAATACAACAACGACAATCATTGATTGCAGAGAAAAAAAAACAACAAAAATAATTAATAGAACTAATGAAACGAGCGGACTAAAAATAAATAAAAGGTCCTTCAATGGGCTGCAAGAATTTTTGCTTCAGTTTATTAATGAAGGTTGATTTGGTTTCTTCAGGATCATAGATTTCTAAACAGTGAGTGTTCCAAAATCTGCAAGAAAGGGCTTGTATGGGAAAGAGACGGTTAATGTGATGAATGTGCATACCACCGAGGGCTGCTTGACGAGTGCCTTGGTTATGAATTTGGTTAGCAAAATCAAAGATTTTAGAGAGGTTATATGGTAAAATTTTACGTTTTTGATTAAGAATTAACTTGCAGCATTCTAGTTGATAGAGCTGATCAATATGCAAAAATTTAAGGTCGGTTAACTTACTGACTAGTTCGATGGTTTTATCTGATCTTTTTACTAAGTCTGACATACAAGTGAGAGGTGAACCCCAAGCTGATATACCATACAAGAGGTGTGATTGGACAAAACTAAAATAAAGGTTTGAAATAAGAGACTTTGGAATTAGAAATTTGGTTGAGTGAAGAATTCCTATACCCCTAGAGATTTTCAGTTCAACTGATTTAGTCTGGTGAGACCAATTTAATTTATTATCTATTAAAATACCAAGATACTTTACCACTTCTTTGCATTCTATTTCGATTCCTTGGATTTTCAGTAGTGGTGGCTCCTCATTTTTGATAGGACTGAAATAAAGAAAATTAGATTTAGCAACATTTAGGCTGAGTTCATTTGACACAAGCCAGTCACTTATCTTGGATAGTTCTGTGTTTGCGGATTCAGAGAGTGTAGCCTTGTTCTTATTTTTTAGGAAGAGGCAAGTGTCATCAGCAAATTGCACAAAATCAAATTTTTCGGAGCACTGCAGTATGTCATTGATGTAAATAATAAATAGCAAGGGACCCAGAATTGAACCTTGGGGCACACCACAGTTAATTGATAAAGGTTTTGATATAGAATTTGAAATAGATATACATTGTTTACGATCGGTGAGGTAAGAACGAAACCAGCTGTTAGATATACCTCTTACACCATAGTGTTCAAGTTTAGATAAGAGTATTTCGTGACTGACTGTGTCAAATGCCTTTGCCAGATCTAGGAAAATGCAACATGATTTTTCTTTTTTCAACATAGCCTGAGATGCTTTCTCCAAGAGGTCCAGGATAGCCATTGAGGTAGACTTATTTTTTTGGAAGCCATATTGTGATTTGTTGAAAATTTTATGAGTCTCAAAGAAAGATGTTAGGCGTTTATGCATGAGTTTTTCTAGAATTTTGTCAAAAATGGGAAGAATAGAGATTGGACGAAAATTTTTTGGGATTGACTGATCGCCCCCTTTATGAAGGGGAATTACTTTGGCCAACTTTAATTTATCTGGAAAGGTACCAGAGTGAAAAGAAGAATTAAAAATATTAACAAGAGGCAGTGAGATTTCATCCTTGAGGTCCTTGATGATTCGTATAGGGAAGTTGTAGATGTCTATAGCCTTTTTTATATCAAGAGATTCGATCATTTTACTTACCTCTTCCTCTGTTGTTTGCCTGCAATAAAAACTATTTAGGGGTTTATCTATTTTTCTGAGGTAATTTGAAAAGAGTGCCTTCTTTTTTGGAAGTTTTTTTACCAATTCTGGTGCAACGTTAATGTAATACCTGTTGAAGATTTCTCCTATATCCGCTGGATCTGTGATAAGCTTACCATTTTTAAAAACAGAGGTTGGTGTAAGAGACCTTTTTTTTCTATGGAGGATCAAGTTGACAGCATTCCAGTGGCGCTTGATATTGCCTTTATTATTTTCAAAGAAGTTTTTAAAATATAGGTACTTACTTCTACGAATTTCATGATTTATTTTGTTTCTGAGTATTCTGATGGTTTTCTTGTGTTCAGGGTTCCTACTTTTTGAATATTTGTACGAGTTAATGTGATTGGTTTTAATCATAGAAATAATCCTTCCATCTATCCAGGGTTTTAGGTCATAGTCGTTCTTAGGTTTTATTTCTTTTAGAGGAGCATATTTGTCGATCACCAAAGTCAATTTTTCATGTAGCAGGTTGTATTTTGCATTGGCGGAGTTGCAGTTAAGTAGTTTTGGTAGAATGTTCATATTTTCTAGGTCATGTTTTATCAAGACAGAATTATACTTTGAGAAGTCTCTTCGTAGAATAGTTTGGCCATTGTGGTCAGCTGTTTTCAGATTTAAACGTAAAAAATTAGGCAGATGGTCAGTTATAGGGCATAGCAGATTACCACTGCAATCGATGCTATCAAAGTCACTGAAAAAAATATTGTCAATGAGAGTATATTTGTTATTGTCGTTTAGTCTTGTTGGTCCAATGATACTAGGCATCATTAGGTTTTCGAGCATGAGGTTTAGGAAGTTTTCTGTATTTTGATGTTTGGTACTGTTCAGAAGGTCGATGTTAAAATCACCCATAACTGCTAGCTTCTTATTTTGTTTTGAGACTTTCTTGATTGACTTGATGAGATGATTTTGGAATTCAGTAAAATCTCCCCTTGGATGCCTGTATAATGTACACACAACTAAGTTTTCAGATTTTAGAAAAAGTTCAGTAAAAAATAATTGGAATTCTTCCTTATCTGAAGAAAATGAACAATTTAGATCATCTCTCACCTTGTATCTGATGCTGTCTTTTACAAAGATTCCACAACCAGAGTTTTGAGTCTTTCCCCCAAGATGTTGAAGATCGTGGTAGCCAGGAAGAGTGTATGTTCTTTCATATTTGCTGTTTTCAGGTTCCCATAACTCGCTCAATCCAATGATATCAAAACACCCTGTGATCTTATTAAGGCAAGAAAGTTCATCAATGTGTTTGTTTATGGATCTAATATTTGTGTGAAGCAGAGTCAACTTACCATTATTTGATTGGTTTTGGAGAGTCTTCAAAAGTTTGTTGAGGTTATAGTAAGCAAAGTTCACATTTATCTCATCTTGTTCCTCAGACATGTTTATATTGTTGAGAAAAAGGTTAGGTGTATTTTTAATGTAGTAATCATATTCGTCAGTATGAGTTAATTGTTTTATTTCATATGTGATTGAAAGTGAATTAAAAGTTTGAGTAATGAGATCTTTATCGTTTAGTTCTTGGAATGGAAAAGAATTACAGTAGTTACATGACCAGGTTTTGTTTAATTTGTTTACTTCGTTACGTTTTAAGTTTAAGCATGATTGATGATATGAATGTTTACCAAGTGTACAGAAGATTTCTCTCTGGTTAGATCTTATGGTTTTGCTGCAGGAAAAGCATTTTAGAGTTTTTAAGTTAGGTTTTTTAATTGAGATTATGTCAGAAAAGACCTTATTAGTTATAGTGGTAAATGGTAATATGGAAGAAGTACATATGCTGCAGAAATATGGAAGAGGAGACTCACTGTGTGACTTGAAAGTTTTGGCAGTCATTTTAATACATGATTTATGAATCCAAGTGTTGCAGAGTTCACAAAAAATACACTGGGTTAAGGCAGTTTTTTTGCACACATAACATATGATGTTTTCAATCATTTGAGGCGTATCAAACATTAGTGAGGTTTAGAAAGAGCAATTTAAAATGAAAAGATAAAAAGTAGAAATGAAGACTAAAAGTACTGAAATAGACATGAAATAGAAAAAAATACGTGTGTCTATGAGTCCTTCATGGGTTGCAGCTCGAAAGCTAATTTGTTGATTGCCTCTTCAGTTCTCAGTGTTTTTGTTTCCGAATTTTCTGTGCGCTGTGCCTTTACAATTCCATTGACCGTCCAAACATACTTGCATTTATTTGACTTGTGCAGTTTATATCTTGCAGTTTTAAATAGGTGACCATTCATCTGTGTCAGACTTTCATTCACATAGATTTTATTCTCTTCATTATATCCAAGAGTTTTAGTGGTGATTTCTTTGGCTTTAATGTTCTTTCTAGCAGTGAAAAAAGTGTTTCTAGACTTACGATTAACAAATTTGACGATGATTCCATTTTGTTTTGTCCTGTGTGATAAGTCAATATCGTTTTTCGTGATAGGAACTTCAAGTTTTTTAATTAGCTCCATTATGATACCATCTGTATTTTCTTGATCTTTCACAGGGATACCATTTACCACACACATTGTACGTCTCCCATATTGCTCCAAATCATTCATTTCGGCCCTAGCAGTGGCTATTGAATTTTCCAAGTTCCTCAAGACTTTGGTTTGTTGTAAAAGAGTTTTACTATTTTTGGTATCCATGTTGAGAAGGTAGTCCATAGAGTTTTTGGTTTTTGAATTAGCAGCCTCCACTTTTTCAATCCGTTTTTCAAGAGATGCAACATCGTCAGCTAGTCCAGATATGTTTCCATTAATAACTGAAAATTGACTGTTTATGGCATCAATCTTAGAAGTCAGTTCATCAAATCCTTCCAATTTACCAATAATGTAGTCAATTTTTTCATCAGTTGTCCTACTCGACAGATCGTTCATCTTTTTGTTGTTTTTGTTGCTTCTGTTGTTGTTGTTGTTCATCTTTTTTATCAATTTTTATTTTTATTTATTTCCTTAAACTTATTCACTTATACTCAGTGACTTATACTCAGTGACTAAATGGAATGAGTATTTTTTATCTGTGATTTTATTATGTATTAATGTATTAATAAAGAAACATTTAATGTTATAAATAAATGTTTCAGACATTCAGTGAAAAACATTGAATATGTGCCTGATGTAGAATATTTTTTGACTTGATAAAATAATTTTTTCCATTTCATCTTGAAGCACTTTTCTTGGCCAAAGATGCATCAGTTATTATTTTATTTTTTTACATTTTAGAAAAATACTGTAGAAAAAGGGGCCAAAATAAGAAAAATAAAACATTGACATGTTAATTGACATGAAACCAACTTGACACTATGGATTACCCAAGATTAGAAAACCTCCAGCTTAATCCACCATTGAATCCTATTGCCAGAACCATTTTACAGGGAGTTAACGATGAAAACAGTCCATTTTCAAAACTCAATGGTATTCCCCATGTTCTACAAATGATTTGGCGATATTTGATAGCTACACTAAAACAGCATATTAAATTTGAACCATCATGGATAGACCTTGTTGAAGATCGAGCAGACCAAATTGAACCTGATATGACCGTCTGTGGATATATGGAATGCCCCTTTGTACAAATACACTTCCCTGCAACAGATAATGATATTAACATTAATATGATGCCTTTCATAATGTCAAAAAGCTTTGAGGAAACTAAGTTACCAGATTATTTGTTGGAGTATTTTGTGGATATTTTATGTCCAATATTCAATTTTTCTCAGGGAATGTCAGTTGAGTTGGGTAAAGTTGGTTATCTAACCATTCATGAAAGCTGTGTTGATGAAGGAAAATCTCAGCGGAGACCAGGACTACATACTGAATCTCCTGGAATCATTCATGTTAAAAATGGCTTAAGTGATCAACAGTGTCAAGAGTTGCACATTGAAAAGGGCTCTGGGTCCTCTGAGGATTTTCCATGGGTTGTTTCCTGGGGACGACCTGGACTTTATGGTGAACTCTTTTATCCTACTGGTGGAATTTACATGGCATCAACTGAACCTAATTCTTGTGCAGTTTGGGACTGCCAGATAATACCTAATGAGAAAGGTGAAGAAGTTATTGGAAAGCATGGAGATATTGAACACATGAGGGATCTTTTACCAGAGCTAAAAATAATGGAGCTTGAAATACTTTATTGGATCACTGATCGAACACCTCATGAATCTTTACCTTTGAAGGAAGAAACTTTTAGAAAGTTTTTTAGACTTGTAACACACAAAGTTTCAGTTTGGTATGAAGATCATTCAACCAAAAATCCTAATGGAGTTGTCCCTGATCCTGAGATAACCAGAATAGTAAGAGGATCAAAATTTGATGATGATTCTGTCACTATCGTTGGATAAAATGTCACTGTTTTTGATTGAGTTTTATTTTTGCACTTGATTGATTTATTGGTGACGAATTTTATAGTGACCCTCGCGATGTTGAATTGGCGTCAACATTCATAGCTTGAATTCTTCTTAGGTACATTTTCATTAAGTCGTAATCTAAAGGTTTAAAGAACAAGACTATGATCATGCGTTTATCAATGATGCATGATGCCTGTGGTATTGGTAATGAAAAATAATGCTTCTTTTATTGGTGCAATGCTTTTTAACACGACTTTATTCATTACTTCTTAATGGAGTGAACTTTATGCCTGCATATTTAAATTGTTTTTGATTCATGATTGCAAAGACGATTTAATAAGAGTATTTGGTTTATCTTTTGAATACACAATGATTATCATTTCCAAACTTATCATCAATTCAACCTACGTATTGTCTGAAATAATATTATAGAGAATTATTGATTTATTCATTTCAACTTTTGATTGTGTTTATTGATCACTCCTGGTGAAATTCCTCGTCAAAGGAGTTTTTTCATCATCAAATGTTCAAAGAATATGATCAAGATACTTTATAATTATTAAACTATAATACATCTTTTGTTTCGTTTTAGGGCAACAATATCAACATCATAATAAAATAGAATATAGACTTTTGATGTTTTGTCTTCGTGGTTGTTCCATGTTTATTTAAAATTGTCGTTAAATATTTATATGGTTACTGAAAATCAAGAAATTTGGAATTGCTAACATCTATGATTATGATGGAAAATCTCTCACTTGACGATCAATCAACAATTCACCCAATTGCCAAAACCATTTTGCAAGGAATAAAAGATGATGGGAGTCCATTCTCTAAGATGAATGGAATACCTCATGTTTTGCAAATGATTTGGCGACATGTGCTATGGGATATGAAATTGAAAAAGTGGAAAAAGCACATTAAAGTAGACCAGGAGTGGTTTTTTAAAGGCCGAGATACACCTTTAGTTAGTGGTGCAATTTATAATGGTCTTATTGAGATTGAGGATATCGAGTTTCCAGAGCCGAAAGATATTAATATTAATATGATGCCATTTTTTATGAGTGAAGATTTTGACAGCACATGCCTTCCTGACTATCTGGAAGAATACCATGACAAAATCTTATCTAATATTGATTATAGAGGGCAGGAAGGGGAGATTGGATATCTAACCATTCATGAGAGTTTAGTAGATGAAGGTCAGTCTCAGCGGAGACCAGGGCTTCACACTGAATCTCCTGGTATAATTTACGTCAAGAATGAAGGGAAAGCTGAAAAGGGTAATAAATGTTTTGGGGAAAAGGGTGGTGGTAGTGCTGTGGTTTACCCCATGTTAGTTGAATGGGGACGAGGTGGTTATGACAGTGAATTGGAATTGGATGGTGGTATATACATGGCATCAAACGTGAGTAATTCATGTGAAGTTTGGGATTGTCAAATCGTTTCTGGTGAAAACGGTGAAGAAATTATTGGCAAACATGGAGATATTGAGCATTTGCGTAGTCTTTTACCAGAATCAACCAAGTTGAAAGCAAACATGCTTTACTGGGTGACTGACCGTACACCACACGAATCTTTACCTATGAAGAAAGGTACTTATAGACAATTTATAAGGGTTGTTACCAAGGATGTTTCTGTTTGGTATAAAGATCATTCGACTGAAAATCCTATGGGTATACCACCTGGCGATGCTAAAATTGTCAGAGGATCCAAATTTGCTGGTGATGTTTTGACAATAGTAAATTGAAGTGCAGTAATATCTGCATTTTGATAATGTTATTCAATTTTTTATATTTTAATGATTTTTTTTATTTAATTTACATGTTTTAATTGAATGACTATAATTTCAAACTCAAAGATAAGTTAATAATATATTAATCAGGTGGCTGTCAGCGGAGCCAGGAATGTGAGGTCTATCCCTTTTTCTATTTGCGATATATAACTGAGAGTTCGAATACTGAGGTGGAGCCTCTTTTCAGCTAGACCGGATTACCCAATCAATACTCATTTGTTTAGTTGGCAGTGATTGGGGATCGAACCCATAGCCCTTGGAGTGTAAGGCAATTACTCTACGACTGAGCTAACTGCAATCATCCACTAAATATTTTAGACAACGGGGAGTTCCCGGTGTAATTTTGAACACCACAATTGATTTTTAAGCGCCTTAAACTACAGTTGGAAAGTAGAGTTTTAACATGAGACTTAAGACTTAGCACCTTAGGATCTCAGGATTTAAAAGCTCAAATTTGCTCGAATGAGGCTTGGAATATAGCCTTGAAGCCACCAAACCCCTCTAAAATCGAAATATTTAATGGAAGAAAGTGGAAGTGCTAAAATAGCAATTCTCGCCCGAACCTTAAATTCTGAAAAACGTTAAAATACACTAAAATCTCAATATATTTCGAGGGTGATTGTGGCTACCCGCTATGATGATATAAAGTTGAAAAGCTTGGTACTTTCTTGCTTCATTTGCGAATGATACTATTTTCTTTCAATGGCATTTACCTTTTAAATAGTGGTGACTTCGTTTAGACTCCTTTATTTCTAAACTATTTTGATATGATTTCATCAAGAATATATTTACCATTATAATATTTTTATAATACATGCATAATTATTTCATAAGTCGTATACAGAGTCTACATTAAGACTGATCTTATTTATTTTAAATACAAATTTAGAATTATTGTTACCTACACTGACCTACATTGTGTTAATATGAAGTTTGGGTACTAACAACCACTAACGTTTATATCCCTGGACCAAACTATATCCGCCATCTTTGATCGGAGTTGCAATGTTAAAAATTAACGTCTTTAACAGCGCTACATCATCAAAAGTATTCGAGGAAAATTATATCCTAGCGCTCGATGCATTTTCACCGCTATTGAGTAGTGCTGCTATTAGGGTACCAATTTCCAAAAAACTCCGATCAAAGATTTTTGGTGGACCGGGATTGAGTAACTTGGTCCACGGGTATATAAAGGTCAGTGCAAACAACCCTACTTTAAGAAGCTGGCGAGAATTCTCTACAGCTTTTGCCGGAACGTTTGTGAAGCGTTCACGCATGAATGGGGTTTTAGTTCACCTCTGTATTTTAGTGTTTTTTCCTTTGTACGTCCTAATAATAAATTTTGTAGTGAATTTGTAAAAAGTTGAGTTTTGCTTGGGAACCTTTTATTTTCTAAAGATAAATCTCCAATCTGAAGTTTCAGTCTGCTTGTTCCTCAACCAAGATTGATTGATTGAAGAGAGGATTTAACACTTGTTACACTTGTAGCACTTAACATTTGTGCATTTAGACCTGTTTTTAGGGATTCGCAGCCCGTCGTTTTTCGTATAAATTACTAAACTTTGACTATTTCATTTTAGAAGAATGAGATGTAAACTAAAAAGAATATTTACTTTGCTGATTGTTTTTATTTGGTTGTTGGTGTTGTTGTCTTACTTCCAAGCTCCAAAAGTTCAAAAGGTATAAAGTTTCATTCAAAGATTAGTTTTAAGAATAAAGAAAAAAATGTTTAAATTGCAAAATCCATTTATTCCAGACTTTTGCTATTGTTTTCAGCATATGTATTTTCAAGGGTCCAAAACACGAGCTTTTGCCCAAAACGATATTCCTATAATCTTTTAGAACACAATCTTGGCTTCAAGTACATTCGACGAGACAAGTTATATATCAAAAACGAAATTATCTGAATCTGAAGATCCATACCATAGACACAAATTCAACCAACGAATCAGTGACGAGTTGGACAGTGATAGGCCAATCCCTGATACGCGCCCGCCACAGTAAAGTTAACAAATTTTTTCCTAAATCGGAAATCATTTATTCAAAAAATGTTAAATGCTTTGGGAAAGGTATGTGTGTTTTTTGGCTACAGAAGGGAAGTTTGCTTTTGAAACTGGCAACTCGAGACCTTGCATTATTTAAAACTCTTTCATTTTCAAAGATTAAATGACAGATTACCAACTTTCTGTCTGTCCTTACATGGTTTCTTTACTAACCTAACTTCTTATGTTTTGTATCTAGATGTTTAGAGGAGAGTTATGACAAGCGGTTGTCCAGCACTTCGATTATCATCACTTTTCATAATGAAGCGAGGTCAGCTTTGCTACGGACTATTAAAAGGTAAATCAAAATACAGTTGTACAGGTAATAAGAATACAGGTGTTTTGCTTACAGCCGCAGCGTACTTTTTGCGGCCCGTAGCCTGGCGACCGGTGACGGTTGAGCGATGAAATTTGGCATGCTTTCCTCCCTCGACATGCTTGACGTCTCCAGAAAGTTTCAAGTCCTGGCGACCACCCAGTAGCTGCCTTTTTCTCTTTTTTTATCCTTACACATTGCTGAAATTTTGCGGTTTCGTGCTAAGGATCGTTTCTCATGATGATATTCGTACCTTTTGATATTTTTAGATTTGTTGTTCTTATACAGTATACGGTGCGGCCTCCGTAATGTTAATGTTAATGAGCGTAATATCTTTTCTTGATTATCATACATTATTATATCTTATACTTTCAGCGTACTGGATAGAACACCACCTCACCTACTAACGGAGATTATCCTGGTTGATGATTTTAGTGCCAATGGTAAGTGAATGCAAAATTGCGTTCGGAACAGCCAACTAAAAACTTTGGGGTGTAATTGATGTTTCCATCTAGCTTATTTTTCAATTTTTAACCCTTTCTTCCATAGAAAAAGATGGTGCTTTGTTGAAAGACCTACCTAAAATTGTTTTGATGCGGAACGACAAACGAGAAGGTGTGTATTCATTTCTTTTCATGGGAACCCATTCTCCCAGTGAAGTTTATTGAAAATTAACGGATGACGGTGTTTGAAGTAGGAGCTCGCTTTTCTTGTAGCCTAAAGAATGTAGGTTCAAGCCTAACTTGTATCGACTGTCTTAGCGAGGATCAAAATGACAATATTAGATATGCGTTTTACTGAATTCTTATTGGAAGAGGCAGTTTTATAGGGTTGATGTTAGTTCAGACAACGTTCAATTAAAAACTCAGTAAAATGCGTGAATTGGTCGAATCCTTTAACTCATTTCTAACTTTCCCCTTTCTTCTTTTTAGGGTTGATTCGTTCACGTTTGAAAGGTGTGAGCGTCGCCAAGTCATCCATATTAACATTCCTTGATAGCCACTGTGAAGTGAACGTCGGTTGGATTGAACCATTGCTAGCACAAGTTGAACAGGTTCAAAGATTATCGCTATAAACCCCAAATCATATGAATAAGATCACAATATTTTAGGTTTAATTTTTAGAAAATGTTTTCTTCTCAAAACCAAACTCACAAATTAATTCAATGTTTTGATTGCAACATTTTCGAATCTTTCGAATGCGTGACGCAATTTGATTGGCAGAAAATAGAACTCGCGCGAAAAACAATGCAACGACTTCCTTTTTTTAGATGACAAAAAGTGCAACATCAATTCTGCGCGATGTCTTGTCAATATGCCAAGAAAAGACAATGATAAAAAAAATGTAAAATCCAATCTATTCGTTATTGTTAATTCTATGATTCAAATTATAGGATCCACTTGCGATAGCTTCACCAGTGATTGACATCATCAAAACGGATACGTTGGAATATAAAGCCTCTTCAAACTACTTGAAAGGAGGTGCATCTGTAATAAATTATTTTTCCTTACAAATGATCTCTTTAAGATTATAATATCATGGAACTAATGCTTTATTTTAATGAGGAAACCGTCACCAAAGAGTAATTTACTAAATTAACTTTACGTTCTTTAAATTTGTCTCATTAACCCAAATTATAAAGTTTTCTTCCAAATATTTGTTCAATTTTCACTTTTGTAATTGTAATGAATAACAACACCGAAGTTTAACCTAATTTTACTGTACTTTTTTAGTATGAAATAATACCAACTTACTATGCAAAAAAAATCCTTACAACTAATTCGCTGATGTCATAATCGAGGCCGGGTGAGTATTAGTGACCATAATATGAATGTTGGTCTTTACGTGAAAAAGTGAGATCATCGAGTTTTGAACAATTAGTATGATTTCATGTTCCTAATATTGAATAATCACTCCCTGACATTACTATTGATCGGGATTTGCATAATTTATCCAGTTTTAATAATTTGCTACCAAGTGCTTAATGTAAGCAGGTGTGAATCTCGTTTGAATAATATATTCACAGATAACTGGTTTAGCCACCACCCCTTTATCCTCACTTTTGCAGCAATGTCCCTGGCTTATTTATCACTTTCATTTTTCCCGAGAGACTATTAAGGTAACTAAAGTGTCTAATTGACTGGCGACTAGTGTTTCATCAATGTTTCATACATCCTTTCCCTAGGATTTGATTGGAACATGCATTTTATTTGGGAACCATTACTTGAAAAAGAAATGAAAGATCATAAAGCTGATACAACTCACACAATCAGGTAACAACTTAGAAAAATGACCTATTCTTGAAAACCTCAGAAATATTCTAATTCAACTAGCTAGCATTGTTGTCTGAAAGATTTTTAAGCCTTATCTTTTGTTACAATTAAATATTTCACCACTCTTGGGAATAATACCCGCATGAACCCTAAAATATTGAGCTTTTCTAGAAAAGAATTTTCGAAGTATCGAACCCACTGGATATCCTACTTTATTAGTAAACACCCCCTTGATATCCACTCTTAAAAACATGATCAACCCCCTAGATATCCTCTCTTATAAAGATGTTTACCCCTGGATATCGTATTTTTTCCCTGAAAAGACATTTTACCCCCTGGATATCCGCTCCCTTTTAAATATTTAACTCCCTGGATATCCACTTTTGAACAGAAATAGTTAACCCCCTGGATATCCGATATCCTCAACAAGGGGTGACACGGAGTAATTCTGGAAAAACCCATTTGAAGGTAACTGATTTCTAAAACTTTTATGAACTATCATTTGTGTTTAAAACTTTCCCATAGTACACCAGTGATTGCAGGTGGTCTATTTACTGTTCAGAAACAATGGTTCAATCAACTCGGACAATACGACCCTCTGCTAGAAATATGGGGTGCGGAAAACTTCGGTAAGATAATCTTTCATACCATTTTTTTGACCTGGACTTCAATCAATCAAGAATTACTTCAGGACATAATCTGCGGCTCTTTGGATTCAGAAATTCTCAAAACCTTAAAGTCAACTGAAGCTCGACCTCGCTAAAGTCAGAAATAAAGAAATTTAAAGATTGATAAATCTAGAAAGTCTTTCTTTCTTTTCTTACCTTTTTATAACCAAGATAACTTTTTCTTTTTCTCAGAAATTTCATTCAAAACTTGGATGTGTGGTGGAAGTTTGAAAATTATTCCTTGCTCACGAATTGGTCATATCTTTCGTAAATCTCATCCTTATGAGTTTCCTCTTGGTAATGGACACACGTACCTTATGTGAGTATTATTGATTGGATTCATTGAAAATATTATTCAAGTTTCTTGCCTTGTGTTTCCTGTAAATCTTTAGTCGATCAAGTATGACCGGTTGTCTATTTCATGCAGAATACAATTAAAAAAATTCTCAACCATTAGGAACGTGCGACGTGTTGCCGAAGTTTGGATGGACCGTTATAAAAGAATATTCTATCGAGCACGTGGTGGAAATATGAACGAACCATTACCGAGGTAAAAATTATACCATTAGGAATTTTCAGCAGCGTTTTTTTTCAGTAGACAGCATTACCCTCGATTTTTGCTGTCCCTATCCTTTATTCTTCATTACTCTTTTCCTAGACGTACCTATGTGGTACGTTCATTATAATGAGTTTCTTAAGGGCTACATACACTACACAATATATTGTCAGGCAATATATTGATGATATATTGCTGAATGTCGACAATATATTGAAAAGGTGTGCGCAATATATTGTCAGCTCGATTTGCAATATTCCAACAATAAAGGGGGATTGTTTACAGAAAGAAAATTCCTTTTTATAATAGAGTACCGTTGTTTACTTCGTACAATAAGGTCCGCAAACCATATTGTCGAATATTGTTCGTCAATATATTGTGTAGTCTAAGTAGCCCTTTAAGATTTATGAAATTTCGGTTTTCTTTTTTAGAATCAAAGAACGACGTTTAATTAGAGAAAGACTGAAATGTCGTCCTTTCGATTGGTATCTGATGGAAGTCTATCCAGAGTTGAGGTAACTTTTAGGTCTTCGTTTTTATTAATTGATGGATATTTTTGTTTTGACTGAAAATTGTCTTTCGGTGCACCAAACGAAAAATAAATCTGCTGCTTGGATTGGTGGCTTTAGTTCCCCCTTCTGTCAACACGCTACCGTCTCGAAATTATTTAGAACCAAGTATCATTTATTTCAGAAGTCCGAATGTTGACGAGTTGGCTTATGGGGAGATCAAGCAAATTTATAAGGGACAATCGTATTGCTTATCTGAGTCCAAAACTTCAAAGGTTTTGGCAGTGAAATGTATTCCCAATGTTAAGAAAATGGTAAGACTTTTCATTGAAATTATTTTCTCCTGCTGACATGGCAGATTGCGGGAATCGGGTGATCGAAGGCTTTTGAACTAAGCAATGAGACATCTGGTCGGATTTAAGGTCTTTTTTATCTATTAATTTAGGTACAGACTATTGTTATTTTTAAGTTTCAATTCATACGTTATTAACTCTCATACTAGAATAATGTATAATTAAGTTGACTATATTTTGTTATAAACAGTATTTTCGTAAAGATGCGTCTTTTCTTGCACTATTACTTTTCGCATTTTTTCAACTGTTTTTCTATCGTTTGTACAAATTGTCAATTTCATTTTCCAAATCGATAGTTTTTTTTCAACTTCCATTTACCAAGGCTTTTTGTGTTTGCCGTCTTTCCAACAGTTTCCAAGATTAGACACACGACCTTTTATGGACGTAAGATGACGTATCAGCAATGTTGCGAGGCCAACTGATATCTTTAATGTTGCCTAAGCATTCAATGTCCGCATTTTCATTTCATTCGATATCAAATTTAATCGTCACTGTATCATTATACTGAATATTCAATAATCTATCTTGATTGATGAAGAAAATAGCTCCAACACTACCACTCATGATGCATTCTCCATGGGGTTTTTCGTAAAGCTTGAGAAACATTTGATCATAGGAACTTTTAGTAATATCCCAGTCAACCAATTCACTATTTACCAAAAGCCTCATTTTGATTGTTTTGAATTGCATTGGCCATTGGGTCGTGTCATCAAAAGGTCGCTTACTTATCCACAATGACACAGTAACGTGAGTCTTCTTCTTGGAAATTTGACGGCTGAAATTCAAGTGCAGCAATGCTTTGTATGTACCAAAAACAAAGAAAGACGGTGATTCTGTAACGGTGTTGAATTGTTTGAATTCCTGAAATTTCTGCTGTAGGTTGGGTATAGTCCATACGAAAGTGCTTTGAAGGATTTTATCACAGCTTCTCAGCTTTCTTTCTGCACAGTGATTTTCACTTTCACTCTTTCTTTCTCGTTGCTGCATTTCGCTCTCATCATGTGATCTTTCTGTATCAACATTTTCAATTACTGGTTTCGATCCATTCTTGATCCTGTTGATCTTCTTTTTGCTTTTGAACACATCAAATCCCATCCTATGTTTTATGGTTGACTGTAGTATAGCTTTCTTCTTTCCTATAATGAAAGATTTTTAAGCCTCTAACTTATGTTCACACCTCTTTTAGTGGCTAATACGCTGGCCTACCATAATGTCTTTATAATTCGTTATGAAATTTGCCTTCCTTCATAGACCTCCCTCTAAATTCAAATGAATTGTTTAGAACCGAAAGATTGTCTTTTTCAAAATCTTTACTCAACCTAGATTGATGTTTATTCGTTTTGGAACGACTAATTATGGATTCTATTTTTTTAGGACGACTTTTATCAAAGATAAACAAGAAAGCTCTTACCTATTCTCTTTGTAAATTTGAAAGGTCTTTTTTGTCTTTTCGTTTATTTCTTGATTTCTCTAACATTCATAACTCCTTTACTGAACTGAATTGATATATATGGTAGGAGTAGTCCTATACTCATCAAGTTAATGTAGTTTTCTTCTCCCTAATATGCAAAAAATACCATAACCATATAAAAAATCAATAAAAATAGTAACTACCAGTTTGTTTATTTACTTAGGAATAAATAGTTTGCTAATGTGTTATTTTCAAAATACCCACGATAAAGTAACAAAAATAAAACTCAGGGAATTTGATAGTTCGTAGTGTATCACTTCAAGCCAGTCCATAGTAACGACAATTTGTAACACATTGTTGCGAAATCACCCTCACCATTCACTGTTTGATTTCATTTTTCCCACTTCAAATTTTTGTAAATAAGGTATTTTAAATTTTTTTAAAGAAATCATCTCGTTGCGGTGGCGTTCTGGGAAAAATTTTCTAGAGGGGCCAAAGTCAATTTTTTAGAATGGTGCCCCCAATCTTCCAAAGTGGTGCCCCCACCCACCAGTTTTTAAACTTTTATTTGCCGAGGCATAATGAGGAAGGAAATATTAAGTGGATAAGAGTAGAGTAGAAAATTTTTGAAAATTGACTGCCAAGATACCCTAAATTACTAAACAAAAATAGAAAAATTTGACTCTTGCTAGAGTGAAAAGAAACTTAAAGAAACAATGTGTAATGCGAGTGAAGCGAACAGAAAAATTTGATGTTTTTTTATTTCAATCTTGTAATAGATTTTCATTTAATAATGCTATATTGTACACACAAAAAACTTGTAAATTAGGTAGATTGCAAAGAAGTTACCAATTAACTTTATTGCAAGTGAATCAAAAACATTGCAAGTAATTTAAAATTATCTCAGTAAAATTGCTCCTGGGGCGCAATTTAAGGCGCATAAAGTATGATTTTTAAGATTGGGCGTTTCAATAATCTCTTTTGGCGCCCCTTGCTCTTCGGCACCCCTTCAAAAAAGGTCCGCTGGCCCCACTGCCAGAACGCCACTGCTCCTGTAAAAATTTGCGTGCTGGATAGTTCTATACCTTGGGAAAGTGTTAAGAGGGACAAATCAATTTTATTCCATAAACCCAAATTTTTAATTAATTTTGTCTCGAAGCGCCTTTAAAAGATTCCGTGTGATTGAAAATCTATATTGGACAGGTCAAAAAACCAGTAGAACGATACATGAAACCATCGGAGAGGAGGGGCTTTTTGTCTGAGTCACCATAGATCTGTTGTATTTTCAAGACCAACGATATTTTTGTATTTCACTTGCCAGCAATGGGTAATGTCAGTAACAGGAATGATTCAAAACGAAAAAGACAAATGTTTATATGCTTCAAAGAAGAGAAAAAGAATATCTCTCAAAGATTGTGACAACTCCGATTTTAATCAGGTAAAGTTGTTTTTTTGAAAAAATTTATCCTTTTGAGCGAAAGGTATATCCCTCTAAATTTAAATTTGAGTCGCAAAAATGGACATGGCAAAACTTGATTTTTAAAAATGCTGAAAAGGCTAGTTCTTGACTACCGCTATTGAATCTCACGTATTTCACCAATCAATTTTCTTGTGTCTATTGTTATTGAATCGGGAGTAACCTCGTGACTAAAAAGTAATACACGCCTTCTTCAGACATTTGAAATTGGACGCTAATTCTTCCAGTTAAGTCCTCACACTTTATTGACCCACGTTTATTTTGCACGAGAGAGTATTTTTCACATTGCCATCGTGTGTCAGCCTTCAAAATTACAGCAAGGAATTCTACTGACTATATGATAATTTGATGATGTTCTTGAGTGACTCTGATAACTACAGGGCTTTGTTTACATTTTTTTAACATTCAGCATTGGAAGTTTATGATTCGTGAACGGTTACGTCATCAAGCAACAAATCTATGCATCGAAAGGAAATCGGATGGCTCGTTACTCTTAGCAAGATGTGAAAATTTCAGTCCACAACAGAAATGGTCTTTTACTACCAAATTTCTCTTCTAAATTATTGGTGATAGAATGTTCACTTTATCTACCATTATTGAGAGTAAAAAGTAAAACGGCTGGTGAAAACGTAGAAGATGTCGATTCTCCAACTGTTATGGTAGCAAATTTATGGTCAGAAAATAACGTGGGATAAAAAGAAAGTAGATAGGCAAATCATGTGTTGCTGATGAAAGTACGTTTATTATACACAAACGAAGACATGAATGAATGAAGGAGTTTATAGATGAAATTATTGCGTTTTGGTTTCATCTGACTGATTACTGTACATTAAGTTAACAACGTATATGGATTGCTGGCAAGGAAACATTGAAACCGAATGGTAGATTCACAAAATTGTGTTTAGGGATATTGTGACCACAATCAAAGGATAATTTGATGAATTTTATGTTAGGATTGTCTAGATCAGATTGCACCTTGTTTTTTTAGGAACATCAAAGATGAAATTGTTCTTAAAGTAGCTCCCTCTTTTTACTCAGAGCCATGATTCCTTTAAGAACTATATAGTCTTACATTTCTTATGGGAATAGCTAGGGACGCCTTGCCTTTTCTTGTCTTATTTTTCCTTTAACAAGCGCAATATAATCAAAGTCATTGGGAGAGTTTAAAGACTTAAGGTGCGATTTAATCGTTAATAAAAGCTGATCATTTGAATAAATATTTCTTATTATTGCATCAACAATAACAATAAGTATGTTGATTGCACCATCTTTTATAGTCAGTTTTATAAGAAAAAATATTTTTCTTGTGTTTTCTTTTCTGAAATGTTTATTTACTCTTTCAAAATTCTTTCAAAGTTTCATTAGGAACTTTCTAGAATTCCAGTAATTTAGTATTTGATTTTACTAGTGTTTTCTTCCATCGATCAATGGTTTTACTTACCCTTCATAATCCTTTCGCACTCTGATTAGGGGGCCCTGATTAGAGACTTTCTAGAAATCCATCCTTATAATTAATAATGAATGGTGTTGTTGTGCTTAGTTTAACATGATCATTAAAGTTTGTTTTTAATTTTTTCTACTTTCAGAACTACAAAAAGATAACCATAAAGTAATGTAACGGGATTTGATTTTCTGGTCTCAATTTGATATAATACACAGACAAATTTATGTTACTGACTCAACTACAACACTACAATGGTTTAGTGATTTAACTTTGATTGAAGAAATTTGGTAGCGTAAATTGGATGTTTTTACATCTTTAATAAACATAACTAGAGCGAAACATATCATGGAATCCACAAGTGAGTTTGATGATGATGATGATGATGATAAAAATAAAGATTGTTTTGATGATGGTGAATTCAAACCAATGGTGGATATTGATCCTGGAGAAGTCTCCGATGATTATAATAAAATTGAACAAGATGACATCTCAAATGTGAAATGCACATCCGTGAGTTCCATTTTGAATTTTATGACATTAGAAATTTCAATCAGTTTTTTACAGTTTTTTGCATGATCTAATGTTTATTTTGGAGACTCTTTTTAACTCTAAAATTGTTCATACCAAAACTTATAATTTGGTATTAATGGCCTTTTTATATTTTGACCCTTAATACACCCCGTGTCTCGCAGCCCCGGTGGAACTTTTCTATCGAAATTCCAAAATGGGGATGTAAATTCTATTGTTTCAAGCTAGAAAGTCCACTGGAGTGGATTTGAAGTGCAGTTTTTTACATGGAATTTCAAATGGGGATAAAATGAAAGTCATTCCCAGCGAGGCTGAAGTTGTAGGGTATTATTCCCACTGGGGATAATTTTTTTTCAAATTTCCAGTGGTGCGGGGGGAGGGGTCCCAGCGGATCTTCGTTTGCTTTATAAAACTGTTCTAGTAAAGAGAAGTTTTTGGATTCTTTTAAAAGTAAAATGTAAAAAAAAATCAGAAGTCTATAAAATGAGACCCAGAATTTGTAACATTTACAGCATTGTCTCTACTGGATTGGCTTTTTTACCATTTTCCTTTTAATGTACATTGTTTTTAATCTCTTTATAGATGGATACTTTTAAGATCGTGCTAAAATCAATCAAACACAATCCTGTCAAATTTGCAACTAATGGTATCACCGATAAAATACATCTTCCAAGTCTCAATATTAAAGGCTTTGGGCCAATTTCTCTACCATTGTGCGAGTCACAAGGTCGTGAGATTATCGACCAATTTGAAAGGAATTCAATTGATTCTTCTGTCAAGATAAAGTAAGATCTGTTATTCTTCATTTTGTATAAATATTTCTTAAAACCAACTCCAAGTTTTCACACCTTGTCCCCAAACATGTTAAAAACCAGTTTGAGGTGCCTTTAGCCCTTTTATTTTTGAAACTCACAAAAAAAGCTTTCACATCATAAACAACTTTCCACATCTAAGGCTATATGTTCTTTTTTCCTCAGGAACATTTTGGAATTTTATCCAGACGATTTCACAATCACGAATCCAAAGTTTCATCGCATATTGCAATCTATACGTCAACAAGTTAAAAGTGAAATGTTTGTAAATCTACATGTGAATCTTACTTTGAAGAAACTTGTTATTTGTGGGAAAGGAAGTCGATTTGTAACAAGTTCAAATATTGGTGAGGAAGAGTTTGTCACGATAATTGTCCAGCTACCATCTTTATTCACTGGAAACAAACTAACAGTTAGCATTGGTGATGAAACGGAAATAGTTGCTTTTGATGGAAAAGAAGCACATTGTGAAATCATTTATTCTGCATTTTACTCGAACTGCAATTACGAAATGACTCCATTGGAGTCTGGATATCGAGTGGCTCTCATTTACAAACTGAAACTAAACGATTCAAAAGAAATGATCAAACCACTGGAAGAAAGCATTAGAATAAGGAAAGAAGTTACGACGGCATTATCAGAGGTAAGCTATGTATCCTTAACAATATTGTAATAGCCGATATTAACCAATTCAAAACTTATAATTTAATTTCTTATACTCGACTAGGCATACATACAATATACATAACATAAAATATTTCACTTTCAGTTTCATTGATTAAACGTTTTTTTATAAGAACATCCAAATTTTTTGAAGCCTTAAGATGTGAACCTTTGAGTATTAAGCCTAAAAATGTTCTTAATATTTTCTTAACATTTTGACCATGAAAGCCTTATCTTCTCTTATATAGTTTTTTCTCGTAAAAAAACACGTGTAGTCAAACTTAATTTGATTATGAAATTACTCAAGTCTTGAAATAGCCTTGACAAAACGTTTTACAATATTATGCTTGCCATTGCACATCGATAACATACCGTCGTCTCCTTGATTAGGTCTTTCATTTGCACAAAATCTATTATAAAATCAAAACATACAATAATTGTTATGTATTTTTGCAACAGATCTACAGAAATCGGAAAAAACGGTTTGCACTTTTGCTAGAAGAGAAGTATAATTGGAAGTCCCTCAAGAGTGGTGTCAAAAAGTTAAAAAGTCAAGATCAAGCAATAGGAGATTATCTGGAATATGCGAACAAATCTTTACCTCTGCATGAACAATGGTCCTTTTATTTGGTAGATTACCAGACATCAGCTGATGGACTTTCCGAGTGTATGTATTTTTATTTTGTTTTTAAGACAGGCCTTAAATCTTACAGTTTTAACTATTATGTTTCCTACCTAAGAGCATGTTTTGATATAATTTCATGCTTTTTAACGTTGGCTAAAATTTCGCCTGGTTTCACGAACAGTTTCAGCACCACTGAAAATGTTCTTTGTTTTCATCCTCATTTGAAATTTTATGGAAAGAATTGCATTCAAAAACCATTCCCACTGGGTTTTTTGAACTGGGAACAATAAAATTTATATCCCTAATGGAATTTCAGTAACAATTCTCATCCCCACTTTGGGAATGAGCTGGGGCTGTGAGACAGAGGTGTATGTCGATAATTCTTTCTTAATTCAATCTTTTTCTATAATTTCAGGTTCCAAAGATGATATAAGTCTTCAAAAGGGCATCAAAATGGATGGCTCGATGAAATCTGTTGATTTTCTCGGCCTCTCCCTTGATAAGAACGAAGATATTATTGCTATATCGGAAATTCAAAAATACAAACAGAAAAATGACAAAGAAAAAGAAAAAGCAAGAAGAAAATTGAGGTTCCTTATTTTAGCAATTCCTTCGATTCGCCAATTCGAATATTTTTGTAGTTCGAAATTCCCAACGCAATGTCTTCAATATATGGCTGATAAAGTTGATCATACATCTCCACAGTTTAAAGTTTACTTAAAAGACCTTTTCAAAAGGTACAAGTCTTTCAACGAAAGTAACAGCAAATTACTTGTTAACCTAATAATCAAACCTGAAGACCCGGAAATTGTACTTTGGTACATTGAGAAGGTGATGGCTCGTAAATTCAATTATTCAGAAAAAGTGCATGGTATTCCGGATATAGCTGAAGTGGATATTGCAAAAATCTTCAAATCTGTTCCGTGGGAACAAATCAAAGAAGCTGTTGAAAATGTTATTGAGAATGTTGAATTCTGGCAGTATGAAAAATGGATGATGGTATTTTATCACTCGGGAATCATCGATGTTGCTCATAGAGTTGTCTATTCGAGTTTACAAGAGATAAAGTCGCGTAAAAGAGCAAAACGATACATGCGACCTTTATGGCAGGAGATTATTGAAAGTCTTCACAAACATGATAATTTATCGGAACGTTGGTTAGATGAAATTACAACATGTGATTATATTGTAAATGATATTGAATTAAACGTACTGTTACTGAACAAGTTGTTGTTTGATAAACCGTCATATTTTTTGTTACACCTTAACCGATTCGTTGATGATATCATCAGTATAGACCAGGAAGAGGACATGAGAGGATTTTATCCCGAAGAAATAACCGAAATGATTGTCTCTGTTGTGAGACACACTTTCCATAATTATGACTTCTTCAAAGAACCATCGGAAAAACTTTTCGATTACATTGTCTCTGGCTCAATTGTATTGGATATTTTGTTACAACTTTCAAATGAGAACGATACAGAGGGCTTCAAAATGATATTTGATCGCTATATCGACCAATTACTTTATTGCACTCATTTAGTAAAAGATAGAGTTACTTTAGCCCAAATTCTATTACGTTGCAATATTACAAATATGAATTCAAATATTGAAAGATTTCTTGAAGTTTGTCGAACAATTGGTGATCTTAACACGTTATGCATGATTATTGAAGATATTTTAAAAAACAAAGACAAAATAGACAATAAAAAAAGAAGTTTCGAAATGGTTAATGGACTTCTTGAGATATTTGTCACTAATTTCAATATGGATTTTAACTTTGAAAAAGTGGTAAACTTGGTGATTACCCTATTTTCAGAAGGAGACTTGTTTGCATCTAAGCTCGATGAATTTTTTTCAAATGAATTTTTTTTAGACCAACTGCGGAGGAGATTTTGTCGAGTCATCAATGGCGTCACGAAAAAGGAGTTTCCTAAATGTGAAAGTTCTAAGAAATTACTTAGACTTTTGTTAAGCATTTTAGGAGAAGAACTTTTTTATTATGATAGTTATATAACGGATCGCTATCATCTACATTTTGTCAGGAAATTATTTAAAGATCGTTATTTTGAAGATATTGTTCTTGAGTTTATTTCATCGGAGAAATTCAAATATAGCAATCATGAGCCATTTCCAGCATATAAGAGGCGAAGCTATATTGAGATTTTAATCGATGATTTTAAAATAGAATTTTCAAAGAATGATTTATACGGTGAACTTTTATTAGTTCGATACAATAACTTAAGAACATTAAAAGAGAGAGGATGTCCTAAATTTACATGGAAGCAATCAGACGCACACATCTATGGTCATCCTGCAATCGAAAGATTTCTCAGGAGTGAAGAAGTTACTTTAGTTTATCGAAATTTTAATGATATTGACCAAGCAGTAGAATGGTTAATGATTCATTCACATTGGAACGAAGATCATGATTTTACTGGCATTGTTAGAGGACATGAAGGAGAAATAGAATTGATTTTACAAAAAGGGAGAGACCTTCATGAAAGGATGATTGTGAAATACACTTCTTTTATGGATGAAATGAAAGAGCTTGAAACACGGTTAAAAAGATTTCCAAAGATATACTCGAAAATGGGAGCTTTGAAAAGAACCTCTCCATCATCGAACAAAAATGACATTGTTCCTGCTAAAAAGGCTCATTTGGACGTTGTTAATTAGAACCCATGTGGATAATTTTTCTAGTTAAGGGCTCTAGACATACCCAATTTTTCAATTTTACACCAACTTAAATGGCAATTTCTGCATTTTCAAAAGATTATTACATAACTTTTTTTTATGTCCTGTCCTTTCCAGAATTTAAAAATCGAAAAATTGAAATGAAAAAATTAAATGAAGAAGAAAACGAAGAGTTTTTCAAAGAAGAGTATTTCACCTTTCAAAGCCCTAATCTCGGTAAAAATCAAACATTTTGAAATTTTTTTTGGTTCAGGTGATGTATCTATTTAGTATTACCTCTAAAATCTCCAAAAAATCTAATTTTTGGGAATTTTCTCCACTAAATTTCCATACGAAAACAGCTATAACTTAGGATGTAGCCAAATAGAAAATCTTTCCGAAAAAATCTAAATAAAGAGATTATTTTTCATTAACTTAAAAAAAGTTTGAAGCAATAAAATGACTTCCCCAAGGAGGCTTTTTTTTGTAAAAAGTATATGAATAGCGTCGTTATGACGTTTTATTAAGGTCCATGCCACACTTATTCCTTAATTACTCATGATGTAATTACTTAAATTCATTTTTCAAAAGCAGTTTGTTCCTAAACATGTCAAAGAAGCGAAAACATAGGGTTTTATCTTCAAATTCTGAAATTGATTTTTCACTATGACCAGAGCCCTTAAACCTTTTTTATATAGGGGACACTAATAAACTAGATTTACGAGGCAATTGCCCAAGTCCAAACTCGGGAAAAGTCGTAGTTTCAAAATTTTGAGGAATTGATTTTTAGAAGCACTGATTTTATGTATTTTATGTAACAGTATATTTCTTAAATATAATAAATTGATTGACAGTCAGTTTAAAGTATTTGTTGTCGATAATTTGCTATTGACCGACAATAAAACTTACTGACAGTTGAGCATGAGCCTAACAATGTTTTTCAACCTAGTAGTTATTAACCCTGATGTAACTTTTCCACATTAATGGTCAAAATAATTCCTACGGCACCTGCAATCTATTTTCTTCACAATATTTAGTAGTAGACTTTTGCTTGTTCTGTTTTATTTATTGGAACTCATTCTGACGAGAGCTGATAGTTTAGCTATTTTCATTGTTTTCGGTGGTGGAAGTGGAAGATTACTAGTTGAAAGTCGTTAACGATTCTCCCAATGATAGAGAAATTCTTTCACGCTTTATACGTGTATTTTTATAAAAACATCCAAAATTTTTGAAGGCTAGGGACGTTCTTTACTTTTGAAGTTTTAAGCCTAAAAATGTTCTTAACATGTTCCTATTTTTGAGTATTTTTATCAATTCTCCTAAAAAATTCGTGTTTTAGAGTAAACAAAACCTTAAAATGTTCTTAAAATGTTCTTAGCATTTTGGCCATCGAAGCCATATGTTCTTATATAGTTTGTTCTTATACAAGACAAAACGTGTATATGTTCAACGTTTCAGGAAAATCTTATTTCTCATTTTAGAAGAGCTGTAAACAGAGAAAACAAATAAACTAAATATATGCCTTGTACTAGCAAGTATGGATTCTGACAGCAGTGATAGTGAAAATGAGAATGATGCCAATTCTATCTATACCAGCTCTTGCGGAAGTGACTTTAGCAATATAGAAGATGATTTTCGGTTAATGGACAGTGATACCATCTCAGAGGGAGATGGCGATGATGATTTTCGACCAATGAAAGATCAAGATTATGATGATAATTATGAAAAAGATCAAGAAAAAATTCAGACCGTAAAATCTATCTCTGTAAGTTTGTTTATGTTTCTTATTCCTTTTTGTCTCTTCTTCTAGCACTAAAGATATCATAAACTTTATTTTAATACCCGGTCAACGGGTGCGCAATATTTCTCAGTACAGCCGTTCTGACGTTCACACTTACTTGTTTCGGAACCGTTTCATTTCGGAGCGAAACGGAACCGTGACGTCTGAACATTGTCTTATTGAATAAACTAATAATTAGGTGAATTTAGGAATGAAATTTTAGAATGTGATACTGCCAGAATTTTTTTCATTTTATGATTCAGAATGGGCTATCCCCCATTGTACCCCTTATGTTGAGAACGTGTGACGTCTAAGGTGTTCTGGAAAATAAAGTGGAAAATCTAGGGTGGTCAGTAAAATGAGGTTGAAAATCCAGAGTGGTCAATAAAAAATAACCAGGGGTTCTGAAAGGGGTTCTGAAAAATTTTAAAAATCCAAGGGGTCAACTATCCAGGAAAATGCCTGGAATTCCAGGAATTTTTTCTGGAATAGCCCAATATATTCAATTCAAATACATTGAATTTAAGGTAATTATTTGTTCTCACTTCTTATCATTTCAGATGGTTGAGCTGCAAAGTCTGTTACAAACCATCAAGCACGAGCCTGTCAAATGGACAGCTAACGCTGATATTGTGGATAAAATACATCTTCCCTTACTTGATATTAAAGGTTTTGGACCAATTTCTTTACCATTGTGTGAGCCACAAGGTCATGCGATTATCGACCATTTTAAAAGAGAATCGTTTCATTCCCAGGAACGGATACAGTAGAATTTCAACCTGAAGAATTTGAAATCAAAAACTCAAAATTTTGCAATACACTAGAGCCTTGTTATTTGTGGGAAAGGAAGTCGCGATGTGTAACAAGTTCAGATAATGGTGAGGAAGAGTTTGTCACGATAATTGTCCATCTTTATTCACTGGAAACAAACTAACAGTTAGCCTTGGTGATGAAACTGAAATAGTTGCTTTTGATCGAAAAGAAACACATTGTGAAATCATTTATTCTGCATTTTACTCGAACTGCAATTACGAAATGACTCCATTGGAGTCTGGTTATCGAGTTTTACTTGTCTACAAATTAACAAGTAATGATTCCACATAATTTCTTCAACGTCTTGAAAGAAGCAGAATAATGAAACAAACAATGGCGACTGCATTATCTAAGGTAAGATTCACTTTTACTTTGCCACATCCCCTCCCTAACTAAACTTCTATCGTGTTCTATCGCTACAAACATTAAACATAAACCCATTTCTCATTAGCTTAATAAACATAGCAAGCTCCAGCATTTAGTAAAAACATTGATTTTTCAAAAACGCGACCACTTTCAAGTATTCGCGCACGCAACTTTATCACTATGAGACTCTAGGTAAAGCATGGCAGTATTCTAAAAAGTACCAATAATAAGGTCAAAAGAGATTAATAACAATAATCTTTATAATCATAGATCAGTAAAAGTCGCAAAACGCATTTTGGAATTCTATTGGGAAGGAAATCATTGCCCAGAGACCCTCAAGACTGGCATGGATTCATTGCTGGAAGGTCGAGACAAAGCAATAGGAAGTTATTTGGAATCAGCTAATAGTATTTTGCCAGTTGACAAAAGATTTACATTTTACGTGGTTAGATATGTTGAAAAGCCCATTTCTGAGATTAACGGTATGGTATGCTTCTTTTAATGTTTGTTGGGTCGGTTTTTTTATCTTCCAAAATCACTGTAAGGGTTTTACAAAAACAATAAAATGGGTTGGGATTTTCTCATTTTTCGTTTTTTTTTAATGGTACGAAAACCATTAAAAAATTAAAACAAAATCAGACATTCTTAAACCCGACAACTCCCTCGGAGTTTGATAACATTTTGTTTTGCTTTTATTTTGAAAGCATCACCAGTGCTATGTAGCAAGTGTTTTACTTTTGTTATATGTAACACGTTTTTGATAGATGTTTTGTCGTGGAAAAATTCATCGGCTTGAAAGAATTCCTGGTCAAAAATATCGTTCATCACGTGATTTTTAATCACTTTTTGTCGACGAATTTTCTACCGATAAGCTCTGCTTTGTTAAAAAGATACTGTATAAATTTCAACCACGACTTTAAAATCAAGAAATCCAGTCATTAATTCCTGCTTCCTTCGTCTCTTGGACCTACCCCGGTGGGGTGGAGGTCCTATAAATTAACCTGTGTTAGTCCGTCCGTCCGTTCGTTCGTCTGTTACCAACTTTTCTCAGGATTGAATCATAGGAATCTTTTTTGGATCACATCAATGTCTTAGTCAAATTACTCATTTTTTTTATGAGATAGATGCTTTTTTTGCTGACGAGGGCTTACTTTTGAAGAAATGTGTGTCTAGACATGAAATTTTGGTTGCTTGGCGTGTTTTTATAGAAAAACTGGCCAAATTCGATATTTTTTTATAAGCACATTATCGATTACTTAGGTATTAGCTTTTCTCGAGATTGGTTCTTTCATTCTTTATGATTTTTTGCACAAAGATGCATAACTATAAACCCTCGAATGTGACGGAGCCCGATTTTCGAAAGAAAATGTTTTTGGGAAATTTGGGCCAAAAACAGCTAAAAAAACGGTTTTTTTGGACTTTGAAAAATTGGATCGTTAATTTTTTCAGATTTTTTGCATGAAAATAGGTAAAAGATGGCTCAAGCAGATTTTTGCAAAAAAAATTTGTTGGCTCAAAAACGCATGTTTATCTATAAGAATCACTATTAATAAGCATACATCAATGTTCTTAGTCAAATTACTCAATTCTTTGATGAGATAGATGTTTTTTTGCTCACGAAGTCTTGAATATGAAAGAATATTTCACGATCATGAAATTTTGGTTTCTAAATGTTTTTTTTTATAAGAAACAAACGACTAATTTTAATAGCTCGTCACTATTTGTGTTCTGAATGATTTTTTAACGGTCATGCTCACGTATATATCAATTATTGGTCGCCTACGGGAGACCCTTAAATTCGGTACTCTCTCGAGAATAAGACCAAAAAGTTGAAAGTTTGGTCGCCCGATTAGCATTCAGGTTGAAAATTCAGGAAATCGGGATACGGTCTGCAGCCGTTTTATCTCTGTTATATTACGCCACGCAAACTTATCAGATAGTATTTGCGGTGTATAGATTCTAATTAGCTCCGTAGTAGTTAGCGCACTTGTTTTATGAAATCTAAATAACGGAGATAATTAAAAGCCTCGTGAAAGTTATCGAAAGTTTCTACTGCAAGTGCAAACAGCAGATAAAAATTCTTGATGTATATAGATTTTAAAATTGAAATTGAAATTTATAGTTCTTCATTGATATTAATCCATTCAAACTACCACACTCGTGATGCTGTTGAAAACAAACCTCCTTTCACTAGAATCACTTTTGAGGTTTAAACATTTGGTTTTGGAAGGCAGGTTTGTGTTGACAAGAAAAATAACATAGTTATAGATAAGAAGAAGTTTATTATTGTTTCAATTACTCAAAATCTATGATAACAGTTGATAGCATGTCCCAACCAAGATCACTCACTGCATATGGCAACCTAACCAATGTATTAATTGCCAGATCAAGTTACTGTATACCATGAATCACAATTACTCTAAGGTCCCGAATAGTAGGGGGGGTCTGAATAAAAGGGGGGGTCCGAAATTTTTGCAAAATATAATAAACGGGGGGGTCTGAATAAACGGGGGGGGGTCTGAAAATATTTAGGTAAATAAAGGCTAAAATCAGGCTATTTAGAGCAAAATAAGGGTCCTTCTCTTTGGCAGCTGATAATATTCTTAAAAACTAATAAACGGGGGGTCCTAATAAGAACGGGGGGGGTCCGAAATATTTTCGAAAATTAATAAGCGGGGGGGGACGTCTATTCGGGACCTTAGAGTACTAGCAGATTTGAAGTGAAGCAAAAGAACATTTATCACCTAAACGCTATAAAGCAAGATTTGATTGATGATTCACCGTTCCAAGACAAGTAATTTTGTGTAACCATTGCAAGTATTGCTAGTTTATTTCTTTTATTTCAGGCTCACTTTTTGGGCCATTTCAAGATATTGTCCAGTTGTCAACTGCAATTATTAGAGTCTATGCTTGGCTGAAAAACTGTCTCCCCACTGGCATCTAGTAAAAAATGAGAGTGACGTTACGTATCCTTTCTCTGGAATGGCCCTTTTGATTATTATTGTTGTTCCCCTTGCATCCATTGAAACATGGAGTTATCAAGATATTTGCTGGAGTTTTAATTACACAACGTGACATTGCACCTACATTAAAAGAAGAAATTTTGGTGGGAATTTAAATTTTTAGGACCCTCCCAGCGCTCCAGAAACGTCCGGAAGCGTCCAGAGCAAAAAGTGCCGTTTTTCTCGTATTTCGGCAATTGATCTGCACCGGAACTCTGGAGCTGTGTTAAGAATCACTTTGCTCCGGGAAGAGCTCCGAAACTTTCCAGAGATAAAAATAGTGTTTTTTTAGCTGCTCTGTAAAACTCCGGAAGTTTCCGGAGTGCCGGGAGGGTCCTTTTAATTTGGTGGATTGGGCCAAAATCATCCAAATGTAACTTTTACTGCCATTCGACGCCAAATTTAGATTATTGTTTTCTCCCCCAAATGTTATCTATTTTAAAGCAAATAAATTCCCGTCAAATTTAATTTTTCAAGCTAGCAGCCATATTAAATTCCCTCCAAAATTTTTGGACCTACCCCGGTGGGGTAGAGGTCCTATAAATTAACCGATGTCCGTCCGTCCGTTCGTCCGTTCGTCCGTCTGTTACCAGCTTTTCTCAGGATTGGCTCATTAGTTTTTTCTGATTTTTGGCACAATGATGTAAAATAGCAATGCCCAGAATGTGACGGAGCCCGATTTCGGAAAAAAATTTCTTTCCGGCCGAAAATGCCGGAAATATGCCGGAAAAACTGGTTTTTTGGCATTTTCTCGAGATTTTATCATTAGTTTTTTCTGATTTTTTGCTCAAAGATGCGTATTAACAATGCCCAAAACATGGCCGAGTCCGATTTTTGAGAAAAATTCTTTTCCGGCCGAAAATGCCGGAAATATGCCGGTAATCGCCGTTTTTATTTTCTGGATTTTCATTGGACTTTTTCCATATAATTGGTTGTTTTTTCATTCAAAAACATTATTAATAGCAATGCCCACCATCAAGCATGTTTAAATTTTCAATAAAATTGATTTTTGAAGCCGGAACTTTCTAAAAATCGCCGGAACAGCCGATTTTCGCCGGAAAAACGGTATTTCTTGAATTTCTTGAGCTGTACTTTATATTTTTTCATGAAATTTTGCACACTGATGCAAAATGTCAATACCTAAATTGTGACGTAGCCCGATTTTCGAAAAGAATTTATTTCCGGCCGAAAATGCCGGAAATATGCCGGAAAACTGTTTTTTGGGCATTTTCTCGAGATTTTATCATTATTTTTTTCTGATTTTTTGCTCAAACATGCGTATTAACAATGCCCAAAATATGGCCGAGTCCGATTTTTATGAAAAATTTTTTTCCGGCCGAAAATGCCTGAAATATGCTGGAAACGCCGTTTTTCTAGATTTTCATTGGACTTTTTCCTTACAATTGGTTGTTTTTTCATTCAAAAACATTATTAATAGCAATGCCCACCATCAAGCATGTTTAAATTTTTTATAAAATTGATTTTGAAGCCGGAACTATTTTAAAAGTCGCCGGAACAACCTATTTTCGCCGGGAAAACGGTATTTCTTGAATTTCTCGAGCTGTACTTTATATATTTTTATGAAATTTTGCACACTGATGCAATATGACAATACCTAAAATGTGACGGAGCCCGATTTTCGAAAACCATTTTTCTCCGTCCGAAAATGCCGGAAATATGCCGGAACAACCGGTTTTTTGACTTTTTCTCGAATTTTCATTTTTAGTTTTTTCTGATTTTTTGCAGAAAGATGCGTATTCGCAATGCTCAAAAAATGGCCGAGTTCGATTTTTGAGGAAAAATTTTTTCCGGTTGAAAAGGCTGGAAATCGCCGTTTTGCAGATTTTCATTTGATTTTTTCCTTATATTTATATGTTTTTCACACAAAAACATTATTGATAACAATGCTCACCATCAAGCATGATTCAATTGTCAATAAAACTGATTTTTGCAACCAGAACTTCCTATTTATTTTTTCCCTACAACCCTTCCCTCTCCCCATCAACAATCAATGATGAATTTATTGTGTTGTGTATTTTCGCTAAACGCTATATTTTCTGACTGATTTTTTTCATTTTTCTTTTCGCATTGCTATCTAACTTTCATCATCAGGTAGGTCCATTCAGCATGTTGCTTGTTACTTTTGTTAAGATTATTTCAACTGTATTATTAGATTGGTACTATAATAATTTATTGAAATTTTCTAGCAACAATTTTTTATTGGACAAACAAGAAACATTCATTGATATAAGTTAAACATGATATGATTAAGGGACTGTCTTCAAACTCAAACCCTATAACTTGAATGTGTCCTTAACTCAAACGGTTTTTTTATCTCTTCAGAAAAAATTTAGGGTATTTTCACCTATACTTATCCCTAATGTCAGTTTGAAAAAATTATAACTTTCTGAAAACCTTTAAGATTTTAGGGAATACAAAAATAATATTAAATTACATATTTGTTTCTGAAGAATATTTTTCAGGCTGATTCCAATCTCATTTTATCTTTTCTAACATTAACTTAAAATCAACTTCAGTCATTTTGACATTAATGCGAGTCAAAAGCACGTTGCTTTTTAAGGATTTTGCACATTCGCAAATCACGTGTTACACTGTTAAGCTTTTCGTCTTTTACTTTTTTCAAACATTTAAGCTCTTTAAAAAGCTATTCCATTTAGGCGACCTTCCAGCGCAGCTGGTTTATATGTGTTAAATTCATAACCAGGTAGGTCCATAAAAGTATCATTTGTTTTAATTATACTTTTTATTAAACTCATTGAAAGTTTTTAATTTAATTCATTTTCAGAGTATTCGAAGGATCAAATTTATCTTCAAAGAGGAATGGAGATGGCCGGTGCAATGACTTTTATGGCATATGTCTTGACCTTAATAAAGATGTAATTGAATCGGCAAATATCGAGAAATTATCCGGGAAAAAGAAAAATGAGAAAAATAATGAAGAAGTGAAGGAAAATTTCGTTATTTTAGCAATACCAATCTTTTTATTGCTCAGAATCACCGACTCAATGTCGTCAATATTTATTTGGTAATGTTTATCCTACATCAACGCAATTCAAAGTTTATTTAAAAGAACTTTTTGAAAAGTTTCTTCCGAAGTCTTTCAGACTGCTGTAGTGGATTACTGATTGACTTAAAGGCTCTGACCATAGTGAATTTTTCATAATTGCCGTGTTTAAAATGTGTTTTCTGACTGATGTAACCAACAAAACTATGGCATGTTATACATTTTCTGTTAGACAAACTATTCCTGAATCTGAAAATTCAAAAATTGCATTGAAAAAATTTGATGAAGAAGAAAATGAAGACTTTTGCGAGGAAGAGTATTTCAACTTTGAAGAGCTTAGTTTCGGCGAAGAAAAAACATTTTGAAAAAATTTTCGCAGTAGATGGTATATCTTTTACCGAACAATTGTTAAAGGACTCTCAAATGACTTCAAAAGTCATTAGTATATCATTAATAAAATCAATTATTTCATACGCAACATTATATACATTTTAATACATATTTCATTACGTCATCGTCCCTTGAGACTCTTTTCGCCCATAGTCACATTTTCTGTTTTGTCACTCTCACTTCAGTTACACGAGAGCTTTTAGAGAAATAAGACGTATGGTGTTGAGACATGATTTTGAGTTTGACATTTTGACATCATTTTACTTTGAATTTCAATTCGCATTCGAAATACATTTTCATGGCAGTTTTTACACAGTGACTACACTTGGGCAATCTGGTAAGCATTATTCTAGTTATTTGACATTTATAAATTCAGAAAATTTACAAAAATATTTATTTAAAACTTAGATTTTCATTTACTTTATTCATTTCATTGGACTTTCATTGCACTCACGCACGTTCGTGCTCAGGCTCTCTGGCTCGTTTAGTCCTTTTCCTTTTCATTGGCCTTGCCTTGTTTTCATTTTGGCTCAGTTCAGTTCATTTTCTGGCCTTCATTTTTCATTTGCATTGCACGTTCGTGCCCTGGTTTCATGGTCTTCTCAGCTGTGCACTCGTTTCGCCCGCATTCTCATTCGCACGTTCGTGCTCAGGCTTCTTGGCGGTCACAGCTGTGGTTCTACCTTGTTCACGTTTCGTGCCTTTTTTGTTTGATTATTAGTCATTTTTTCATTAATTAGACATTTTTTTCACTAATTAGTCATTTTTCACTAATTAGCCATTTCATTAATTAGTATCATCATTCCTAGTTTTCATTTATTTAGTCAAATTGTCAATTTTTCTAAATTATTTTCTTTGTATTCATTTCAGTTTGAACACTTCACTCCATATCACAATAATCACGTGTTACAAACATCCCTAGCGGTCCTGCCCTGCTACATTCAAACAGAATCTCGATTCAATCAGAAACTCATTCAAACCAATCATGTCGCACCATTAACAATCTTCATGCTGTTACGATCCAAGAAACGTATCGATTACAAAATGTTCAGTGAGGACGGTACAAAGCATCTCAAACCTGATCTTCAACATGTGATCAACTCAATCACCCTCATCCTGGAGGAAATCAAAGACTTTATCATTGAATCTGCTATTGACGGTTTAACACCACCAGAGGAGATCGATGACAACATTTCAAAAATTGGATCAATGAGATCAACTCTACGTCACCTCTTCATCAAAGTGCCGAATGACTCCATCGACAAAACGCTTTTCGAATCCTACGACTCAGCAATCTCTAGCATCCAAATGTACATCACTGATGCAAAGAAAACCAAACGTGATCAACGAGAATTCGTCGAGAATTCATCTAAAGAGGCAAAATCGAAATCAATCGAGTTTTCCATCAAAAATGTTGACCACTCCCTAAAATTAATCGAATCCCAACTTTCCATCGATTTCAATGAAGTAACAGACACTGTTGTCCAATCTGCAAGCAAAGATATTCCTGATATCACGAAGTCAATGGAGAAGATAGCAATCGAACTCAAGGTCCTTATCAGAGACACAACTGGGACAACTAAGGAGCCATCAGTCACAATGCTACAGCAGAAGTATTCACGTTTGATTACTTCTCTTCAAACCTTCTCAACCAACGTCAAAAAGCAGCTTGCCGACAGAGAGATCGATAAACTCTCGACATTCAAAGATTCGATCCTGAAAATCAAACTGCAGAAATTCAGTGGATTCGACTCAAAACTAGACATTTACTCATTCCAAACCGAGTTTGAGAAGCTCCACAAACGCCACACTCCAAGATGCTACATGCCAGACCTTCTTCGCAACAATTATTTAGAGGATCCAGCCCTGTCAATCATGAAAGCTGAAACAAACATTGACGAAATCTGGAAACGTCTAAAGTCATCATTCGGTAACACAAACATTTTATTGAACAATAAACTGCAAGAGCTATCCAGTCTCGAAAATATCTGGAGGCTTAAAAATCCATCCAAAATTGCTGGAGCTCTTACTAAGATCATCTCGCTCATGAAAGACCTAATGTCATTATCAGAACAACACAACATTGAAGCCAAGCTCTACAACAGTGATGGAATCCAACGTCTCTACAAATTGATTGGTGACTCTAGAACTACTCGATGGTTTGAGCCTATTTGTGACCAAGATTTAGAGGGTAAAGAACTTTTGTTTCAACTGATAGAATTTTTAGAGAGAGACTTAAAAGTTCAACAGCAAAAGCAACTCTTGACATCGCTAGACACTGACAAGCCACCAAGAGGTCAGCATTCGCATCCAAGCATTCGAGATCCTTCAATTCTAATTCCAGACGATCAAACTCAGTGCGCCATTTGTGGTTCAAAGGATCATCCAACAACCATTGGACCAAAAGGAAACAAGTTGATCCAATACTTTGTCTGAATGCGTACAGTGTAATCTCCACGTGTTTTAGCTGACACACCACCGACTCCACCAATATTGATTGATTCGTTGGATTCGAGTGTTGCGTTTTCTTTAAGGCGTTTGGCTGCCTCTGAGCGGATGACGAAATCGCTGCACCCTGTATCGTAGAAGACGAGATATGTTTGATTGTTGATTGGTATTTGTTGTAGCATGTAGATGGCTATCTCGGATGAGTGGTCTGCGTTTGCATGGTAGTCTCTATGATGAATGTCGACGTGATGGACCAGTTGGATATTCTTTGCGCATTCTGGAAGATTTGGGTTTCTCATGTATCTAGACTTGAAGTCTTCGAGAAGTTGTTCGTTTTGGGGGTTCATCTTGTGCTCCTCACATACCAAGACGTGTTTCTTGACTGAATACTGATCGTGACCTTCGTGTGGGCATATGAAGTCGTGTTGGCAGCGTCCCTCACGGTGTCTTCCTGTGTTGGCAAGTGCTCCCGGAGATAAGCATTGAAAACATAAGTTATGACTTGACAGGTACTTGAATCACACTTGCAGACATTTCAGAGAACTTATCGCAGACATAGTATTGAGTAAGCTTGGAATTGTTGGGACCAGTAGTTGAAAAGTGATCAGTAGAACCACAGATTTGACAAGCATGCAGTGGAAATTGGTTGAAAAAATTGGAACGACCAACCTTTCCTCCTTTTTGTGAATTGTCCTGTTGATTCTGATGTCCATTGGCAAAGTCTATCAGATCCTTTTGTTGATAGATCTTTATCTCTCGTTCAAGGAAGGTGAGAAGTTTGGTCCACAATTCTTTGCCATCAGGTGTCTCATCTTCTTCTGCACAGGAGGTTAGCCATTTCATGGTAATTTGATTGCCAATCACATTGCATATTTGATTTATACCGTCGCCATAGTAAAGGTGTGGTTCGATTTGATGCTCGCTTGCCAGACTCATCAATTCTTTCATCAGATTGACAATCTTTCCGAGGGCTTTGACAAGTTTGGCTGGCTCTCTGATTTTCGACAATTTATCTAATTGAGTAAGCTCAGAATTTTTGTTAGATAATAATCGTTTGACGTCACCAAAACTGCTCTTAAGAATACTCCAGATTTTATTAATGTCTGATTCATATTTGACGATTGATAATGCTGTACCTTCAAGAAAATTATTTTTGAGAAAGTCTGACATCAAATGCTTCGGAATGGTAGTTGAATAAAGTTTATCAAAGTCACTTTTAAATTTGAGAAGTTGATAGATGAAGAGTAGCCACTGAATTGAGGAAGTTTGATTGAAAGATGAGATTTGTTGAATGTCTTGACTTTATTGAGGTCACGCCTTTTGATCTCGGAATCGATAAATTTCTCAAAAGAGATGAAGTGTTCAAAAGTAAGTTCATACCCTTCTTTCACCTTGTTAACATCATCAACTTTACCGGTGGGGCATTTCGAGATGAGAGTAGATACACGGGAAGATATTCTCTCAAAGTCTTTTGACATGGATGCAATGCATTTCTTCATCTCCTCGAGTTCCTCATTGATTGATTCGGTGATGTTTGTTTTAATTTCCTCAAGGTTCGTACCGTTGGGTTCCTGGATGTTTGGTTGGATTTTCGATTTCAGCTCCTTGAGTTTTTCTTGTACGTCTGTGAGCTCGAAGCTGAACCATTGCGGATCTGCGACAATGTGGCGGGAAGATGCAACACTCTGACGTGCGGACATGACGGTTTGAGCATTGAGAAGATACGTACTGATAGACGTCATGACTGCTTTGTATCTGGGGGCTTCTCTGCCAAATTTTGTTCGGTAGAACGATCGAAGATATTCTGCATGCTTGCGGTTATTCTCGATACGATTGTTGGGTGTGCTTGCGATGATTGGATGCTCTGCGATGAAATCGTCAATCTCATCAATCATGCAATCTGCACTGATTTCGTCAATTAATTGGTCAGCCTAAGCTGAGCATTCAAATCCGTAAAATTCATTTCTTCCATCATCATCATAAGACGGCAAAATAAAAATCCGATTTTCCGATCTCACTTTGATTTCTAAACTTTCTTCCGATCGGGTTAACTTTTTGGGTACTTTTAGCGTACGTTGTTTTTACAGATCATAATGTGCTCACTTTGATTTCTCAACTTTCTTCCGATCGGGTTAACTTTTTGGGTACTTTTAGCGTACGTTGTTTTAACAGATCATAATGTGGTGTTTCAGTGATAAAAGTCAGTGTTGTACCAAAGTATTTCCCGTATAAACCTGTTGCAAGCTTCAATTTCTGTCATTTATTTTTTAACTCGGCAAATCAAACACATGATTTTCATCAAGGGGACTCTTTTTCTATATCTTTTGAAGCTTTAAAGCCGTTTGCTCAAGTTTTTGTTTATGTTGAATTTTCTGATACTTTTTATTGCTGCTTTTTATTAGTTTTTGCAATAAAAACATATTTTTCTTGTTTGCCTCTAGGTGGGATTGATGGCGGTAAGTGTAAACCGCAGGTTACAGGTTGCAGGTTACAGGTCACAGGTTACAGGTTACAGGTCACAGGTCAGTGTTGGTCAACTTCAATTACTGTAAAACACAAAGAAAATGTTTGAAAAACAGTTGTTAATGTCAAAAATATAATTCCAAAGGTATTTTATTGATCTAGAACTATTTTAAAGCTAAAAATCTACCCACGTGCTAACCATGTGATTTCACGTTTCATACCGTGTATAACACGGACCTGTAATACTTGTATTATATATTACATCTATATCACACATGTAAAAAAATTATCTTTTCAATGTTATACGCATGTTACGTATGTTATATACAAAGAATAAAGAAATATTCGAATATTGATCTCACCTTTGCTTTAAACAGCCCCCTAACAGGAAAATAGCTATTTCACAATCACTATGTCATATCTCATTTTATCTCCTGCATCACCTTGGGTATGATAACAAGAATTGATGAAAATAGCGTCAATGAGATTATATTTTATAAATGTTTCAATATTTTTATCCCCTGCTTTGTATTTTTGATAAAATGACGTCACCTTCTTCATCCCTCTAAAACAGCTCTCTTGGAGTATTTATTTTTTCAAAACCTGTCAATCTATATCCACTTGCAGCGTCAGCATCCTATTATGCATGAAGAATATTTTATTGTTACTTGGCGTACAAAACCTCATACTTTGAGATAACATCATTATTTACATAATTTAAGTGTCATTTGTTGTCAATATTTGGGGTTGATGATTTGTCGTTTAAGTCTTCTAAATAACATTATTAACATATTTTGATATTACATTTCCATTACATATAATATTTTCAGGAACTTATGTTATGAGTTGTATGTTATGAATTGTATGTTATGAGTGCGTTGCAGTTTTCCGGTCTGTGTTTTGTTAACCTGTAACCTGTGACCTGTAACCTGTGACCTGTGACCTGTAACCTGCAACCTGCGGTTTACACTTACCGGATTGATGGTGTTATAATGTTATTGGAATTTGATAAAGTTTACAAAAGTACAGCTACTGTCTAAATTTGATAAAGACTGGATGCAATTGTGCTTTTTTGGACTAAAAGGCGAATCGCAAAAAATTGTTTGGTTCCCGTCATTTCTACTTTAAAAAGTGGGGGTCGTTCGGTCATTTGGTTGAAGATATTTTTCTTTTAAGAAGCAGCTACATCTTGTTGAAAGGGAATCCGTCGTGTGGACTGATCCGAATTAAGAAATTGAGAAACCGTGGATAAACTGGTTTTCGGTTTACTCTCTTTACTCTCCATTAGCATGTGGCTCGCTACTTCGATTTGAAAACTTGTAAACACAGAGCGTGCAGAGGATGACAGTGGAAATCCAGCAAAGCAGCGGAAAAGCTTTCCGACTCTCCAACTCTACCTGCTGACCGTAAATCAGGGTCGGTCAGATGACGGGAACCAAATGATGACATCACATCTCCTATTATTGGACTTGCAAAATTATGACAATGGTCTTTGGAATTTGATCAATTATATTAATATTAATATATACAGTTCTTGTTGAAATTGATCAAACTATTTTTCATGCAGTTCCGGACGCAGATTGTGTTTTTCTAACCTTTTCTAACTTTGGCGCACGTTTTGACCGAATAATGGAATGGAATGAATGGCGATAACAGTTTATACATATCTCTTATCAGACTTGCAGAAAGCGGACTGCAGAAAGTTATGAAAAATGGTTTCTAGAATTTAATGAATTGTATCGCCAAGTTACACAACAACAGATCCATCTGGTCTTCATTTAACATTGTTTTAAAGTTTAAAAAACACTGCCAGTGCTTGGCACAGAAGAGAGGACTCCCAGTTGAAATTAATTGCTACTTCGCTGCCTTGTTGAATTTATTTATTATGGTCGTGTGTTTATTCCGCTAAGGCGGTAAGGCGATCGCCCAAATTCATAGACCAATCAAAAGGGAGTTTAAAGCAAAACGGGGGAAAAATGAGCTTCCCCGCATAGTTATGAATTTTAAGTTTTGCTTTCGATTATCATTTGTGACTAAACTACAAAATTTATTTACGCAGACTGGATGCAAATTATGTTTTTCTGACCTTGCCAAATTTTGGCTTTGACTGAATAGCAGTCAGTTTTTACGTACCTCATTGCCCTTGCAGACAACTGATAAATGGTTTCTGTAATTTGACCAAGTCTACCAAAATACAGTTCCTGTTGAAATGTTATAAATATGAACTACGTTTGTAAAGTTTTTGATGCAAATTGTGTTTTTCTGGAGTTTTGCGCTTTGTGACTTAAAGTTTGTAGCTTGTTAGTTTAAAGTGAATTGGAGTTTTATCAAGTAAAACAAAAAGTACAGTTTCTGACGTTTTGGCAATTTTCTTATTTATTTCTAGTATAACACTTTGGTCAGATATGGATATTGTCTACATCGAACAGAAAAAATGTATCATAACTGACTGGAATGAAATTAACAAAAAGTTTAATTACACTATGTTTCTCTTTTATTTTATAGTAATGAACTATAGCTTAATTGTTTGATGTCATAAAAACAGTGCTACAATGCTAAAGAGAAGTATACTTTGAGTTTCTCGTGGGGGGGGGGGAGGTGAAGGAGCTCTCAGGCTTGTTATCAAATGTTTCACATTTTTTACATTACAGTATTCAACATTTTTAGTCTACTCTGTTTCAGTACACGTTTTTTTTTTATTAGAACACTTAAAATTTGGCTGAGCCTGGATGTGCTTATTTTTTTAGCAATTTTCAGCCTTAAAATGTTCTTAAACGCGTTCTTAATTTTTCAGACTACTCTAAATCGACAATATCATGCAAAAATAAAGAGCATATAAAATTGGTACAATTTGGACAATATTTGACTCTCGATTTTAGAAAATCCATGCCTAAGTTGGGTTAAAACTGCTTGAAAATAAGAAAAATTGTAGTTTCTTGTCATTTTTTTCCAAACTGAGGCTGGGCATGTTCTTACGATGTTCTTAATTTTTCGACGAATTTGAGCCTAAATGTTCTTATAAACTGGGTTCTAATAAAAAAAAAAACGTGTACATCTCTTACATCTGTTAACCCACTTATTAAAGCTATCTAGCTAAGCTCTATTGGCTGACCTTCCAGCCTCGGCTGGTTTATTGAGGTTTGGTATCCATGACGTTGTGAATTTCTCGTTGTTTGAATGTAGCCGGACAGAAAATGAATGGACACAAGTGTTCGTAACTTTTGATGATAGAGTTCAAACTGAATGAATAAAAAAATGACAAGATTTAATCTAGATGACAAAGTGAGAAAAATGAAGAATAATGAAAATATTGACAAAGTATTTTAGAGGAAAATAAAAGAAATCTAATTTAATAAATTAAATAAATTCTTACCAACTTGCCAGAAATAAATGTGTTGTAAATTCTGTCCACGAAAGTTAAATTGAAATTGAAATTTTGATGTTGAAAACTTGAAAGTTTGACTTGAAGACTTGATTTTGAAAAGTTTGATTAGAGATAGGTTCACATTTTCCTCATATGATGCCTCAACAGACACTTAAATGATTATGAAAAAATTGAACTGATACGAAAAAATTTGAATGTAATTTGAAATGCTAGAAAAAACCCCTAAGGTATAAATGATATAAATGATACAAAGAAATAAATAAATATTTTTAATTGTTTTGTGCGTTTAAATAAAATGACGTATGCGATTAAAAAGAGATGACTTTTTGCAGTCATTAGGGACGCGTGCGCCTAACAGTTGCAAATGAAGCAAGTTTTTATATAATTGCACTTTTTACGATGCAAAATGTCATTAATATTTTTGTTACAACCGTAACACGGAGGTTTTTTGAGAATCAAGGCAAGTTGGTTATCTATTATTTTTACATCGTTGGACCTACCTAGGAGGTTCTTCAATTTAACCTTTGTTTGTCCGTCCGTTAGTCTGTTACCAGCTTTTCTCGGGATTGCCCCATTATTTTTTTCTGATTTTTTGCGTCGATGTTTGCATAGTGATGCAAAATGACAGTACCCAAAAAATGAAGGAGCCCGATTTTCGAAAAACAACATTTTTTGGGTGAATTTGGAACAATCGGATTTTCTCATGATTTGGGAAACTCGCCTTTGTCATTTTTAGGGAAAATGAGTATTTCTCTTGATTAACTAGATATTTTTAAAGATTTTTTGCTTTGGGCAAATTTAGACCGAAAAGGGTCTAAAAAGTGTTTTTCTGGACCGAGTGTGGTTCTATAATGTTGTAATTGCTATTCTATGTCGGCCTGAATTTTTTTGCATTTTCCCCCGTAATAGTTTAGCTTTAACTTTAAAAATGTACTACGTTGACTGACTACTAGCCTGAGGGGGGGGGGTACAAGGGCAAAATGGGTTACAGGGATGCGCCGCTGGCCAGGGTACTATTTTTAAGTACCTACCTGGGGGTAGGGCCGCAAAAAAACACCAAAACAGAAAAATCAGTTCCTCGTAGAGTGCCTTTTTTTGGAAATTTTGGGGAAAAGTAGAAACTTCAGGGTCACATTTTTCGCAAATTTCGGCAAAATTTTTGAATAAACGAGTCCCAAGAAGGGTCCCGAAGGATGTCGTGTTAAGTGAATATCGGAAAAAATATTGTTACTATACTATTGTTTTCGAAAACCCGGGGAAGCTTCTTATTGGTCAAGCGGTGAAATTTTACGAGCTCTTTAAGTACTTTAGAGTGTGTAAGACTTTTCAATAGTGACTGTTTTCCTACAAAAGTGTGTACAATCCTGATTGTATAATTGACTTTATGTAAAAATAGACTATGACAAGTCCACTCATTCAATTATTTTTGAGCTTTTTCTTTTTTAAGAGTCTACAGTAGACTCCGGGTTATTTTTCAAGGGGGGTAAAAATTTACTTCGAATAACCGGGAGTTCGAAAACTGAAAAATTCGTTTTCTGCATCGAAGGTAAATATTGAACTTTTGAAGAAATTGCTTTAAGAGTGTAAATAACCATGAAAAGATAAATACTTTTTCTTTCCAAATATGAAAATATCTTTAACCCTATTTAGCCCCAGGGGGGGGGGGTAGAATCTACCACGCTGGAGTTCTTTTGTTTATATCTCAGAGAAAAATTTTTTAAACGACTTGAAACTTTCTGACTTTTAATAAAATTTTATTAAGAGTACTTGTGCAAAATTTTAGGGTCATAGGTTGTCCAGATCAGGTTTTATGACTTTATTGTGAAACATGACATAAAACCCAGCTAAAATCGCGTAAAACTCAAAATTTTAAAGTGCTGATAACTTCTAAACTATTTATTCAATCATTTTCAAATTTTGACACGTGATAGGTATTGATAATACAAATTTAAAAAATCAAAAGAAAATTTTTGAAAATGATGATGTCATCATTTATGACGTCATCAAATTTTGAAAATTTTACTCATCTTCAGCATAGATTTTAAGAAAATTCTTCATGGAAATTGCAAAACCGGCAATTATGTTAAAGAACAGTCTTTTACCTTTCAGAATCTTTAAACAGAATTGAAATATCTTTATTGGTTCGACTGTAATAGACATTTTTGTAAACCATATCTTTGGGCTTTTTTCCGACAGGTGGAAATTTTGTGATGACGTCATCAGTTTTTGAATGACGTCATCAATTTTTTTTTCTTCCTGGAAAATTGTATCATGATGGAGAACATCTGTACCAAATTTCATGGCCATAGCTCTTCTAGATCGAAAATAATCGAGGGTGGTAGATTCTACCCCCCCCTGGGGATACAAAAGTCAAAAAAGCTTGGGGCTAATAGGGTTAATCAAATAGTGTGTTTCGGCATAGAGGTATAAAGAAACAGGAGAAGTATGCTATTGTAACCATGCTCGCCTTACGATTGAAAAAATTACGAGTTATGCATGCTCATAATCTCATATATCGTGCATTTTTATTGAGCTCTTTTGTCGATAGGTGAAATCTTATTGGCTTATTTCAGTTGTACTTGTAGAAATTAGATGAGACGGGATCCATTGTTTCTGACATTGGTGTAAGAAAATATTTGGACTAAAAAAGGGCCTGTAAACTTTGCAATCCTTCATCAAATGACAAGATTTTTGGATCAACATTTTCTTCAAGGTGAACTCCTACTGCTTAATACTTTCCTCCAAAATTCTCCAGCGACTTTTTGTCTACAAAATGGGTCTGAAATTGTTTATTTTCTGGCTGGAGAAAATATCGTTTCAAAACAAAATTTAATGTATGACAAAATTGAACGCAAACTTACTTCGTGGAGCTAAATTTTATTCTCGTATATTAGAAGGCTAAGAAATCTTCGATGTTGAAAGTAATAATGTTCAGAGAAAACTTGAGTTCTACTAAAAAGTCGTATTTCATCGGGCGCGAGCCTAGAATTTCTTTTGATTTATTACATAAAAGAAATCAAAAGACTTTAACGACCAATTACCGACAAATTCATCTCCTCTCTTTCTTTATACCTTCATGGTTTCGGGTGGAAAGCGCTAAGGGAAAGTTGGTGACCCCCGTCTGTGGCTCCGCGCTACGGAAGAACACACTCGCCCCAAGCTCTTCTTCCCAAGAGGATTTTTTTTATGAAACACTTTCGATTTCATACAAGATGGCGGCAGGTTTTAGTACAGAAATCTTCAAGAAATGGAATAAAACTTCAAAATGGAATATATCAGGTTTAAAGATGAGTGACCCCTCGCTTTTTTCTGAGGATAAGGACTTTTCATTAAACTTGGTTTGATAAAAAATACTCATTCCATTTAGTCACTGAGTATAAGTCACTGAGTATAAGTGAATAAGAGGAAAATACTAAAAACAAAAAAAAGGAAGAATGATGTCAAACAACAACAACAACAACAACAACAACAACAACAACAACAAAAACAAGAAGAAACAACAACAACGCACTGAGAAACAAGAGATGACAACCAACATTACATCCGCCAATACACTCAATGAAGACCTGGAATCTATTATGAAAGAAATTGGAGATGAAGAAATAAGTTTCAATGTAGAAGGTAAAATACCAATTGATTTTAAACTCTTGATGGTAAACATATACTCGCAAAACAAAAACATTTTGAAAAAGCTGGATGCTATGGAAGCCAGAACTAAGGAAGAAATTGCAAATATTTATGGTAGAATCGAAATTCTGAATGACGATATGAAAACCATGAACAATAATGTTAAAACCTTAGACGATAACGTGAACGGGATTGTTGCTTCCCAGGCCCACATCAGTGAGAAGTTTGATGAGTCTCAAAAGAAAGTAGCTAAAGTTGAACAGGGCCTAACCAAACTGGTAAAATCTGACAATGAACATTCCATTGATATTTTGAACCTAAAAAAGTCTCTTGAGGACCTAAAGAAAATTGTCAACAAAACAGCTGCCAGCACCAATGATCTTGAACAATATGGTCGTAGAAATATGGTGGACATCTGTGGAGTACCAAGGAAAGATAATGAGGATACAGACAAAATTGTACTGGACATAGCTGAGCAAATTGGACTAAATCTGAACACCAACCACATAGAAATCAGTCATAGAACGTCAACAGAACCAGATGCACCAATAATTGTGAAATTTTTATCTAGACGAACGCGGAATCTCTTTTTTAGGAACCGTAACAAATTAAAAGGAAAAACAACCAGAGACATTGGTTTCGATAAAAACAACAAAATTTATATCAACGAGAGTTTAACAAGAATCAACGGGAACATATTTAAAACCACAAGAAATCAACTTAAAGAGAAGGGTTACAAGTTTATTTGGACAGTCCATGGAGTAACCATGGTAAGAAAAAATGAAAACTCTGATATCAAACCTGTAAAAGCAATAGCAGACATTAGTAAATTCATATGATGGGTACCACTATAGAATCGGTTATTTGCCACAAGTGCAAACTTATTTGTCTGAATGACTGTATTTTTTGTGACCTATGTAACACCTGGATACATGCTAAATGTTTCAAAATTTCTAAACGTCAGCTCACTCTTTTTGCCAATAGTGAACACCCATTCTTTTGTCCAATCTGCATATCTTGTTCCATTCCATTCAGTAATGTAACGAATGCCCATATTGACCAATTTAACTCATCCATAGACCATAGACAGCAACCATGTCATAACTGCACTAATTGCCTTAAAACCATTAACCATAATGATAAGATTGAATGTAAACTAGGTAAACACTTCCTTCATATAAAATGCACAAACATTAATTCATTAAATGAGATTAATCGAGCCACATGGTCATGCAGTGATTGCCTCACATTCCCATTTCAAAATCTTAATACTAACCAACTCATTTCTGAAATATCCAATAACAATTCTGAACAAAGACATAAACGTTTAACACAGTTAAAACTCAGTCAAAAAATATCAGAATTAAAACTAACACTACCAAAAATATCTTTCTCTGATCCATCTGATCCTGAAACTGACATAAACATTAATTTTAACTACTATGAACAAATCAGATTAAACAAACTCTTAACACTTACAAATGAGGATGAAAACATTAGCTTTTTTCATACTAACATCCGTTCATATGACAAAAATTTTAATGAACTTGATACTATTCTCTCTCAAACACCCTACAAGTTTGATGTTATAGGTCTATCTGAAACATGGGACTCTCCATCCAAACCAATTGACCCTCAAGAGCTTCTTGGCTATCAACCATTAGAAAGTGTTGGAGGTAAGTCTCAAAACGGTGGAGTGATTGTGTACATCAAAGAGGAATTGAACTATCATAGAAGAAGAGACCTCGAGAAAGAATTGAAATCAGGTGAGAACTTTGAGTGTGAATCCTTATTTGTTGAACTAAAATTAGGAAGTGCTCTAAGTAACTACATTGTAGGAGTTGTGTATCGTCACCCAAGCAATAAAATCAAACTCTTTAATGAAAAACTTGAAAGTCTTTTGAATAAGATTGGCCGAGAAAATAAACAGATTATCTTAATGGGTGACTTCAACATTGATCTTCTCAAAGCTAGCAAACACAGAGAAACCAATGATCATGTAGATTTAATGTTCAAAAACTATCTTTTCCCCTATATTACTCATCCCACAAGATTTGACAAAGAGCTTAATGCAACTCTTATAGACAACATCTATCACAACAATGTTTCCGGTGAATTTATAAGTGGAAATCTCATCTCAAGTGTCTCAGATCACTTACCTAATTTTTTAATTCTACCTTCTGTCAAAACCAAACCTATCAAAAAGAAAATCCTGAAACGTGATTTCAAAAACTTTGACATAGCTGAATTCCGCTCAGACCTCCTGAGTACAGGCATAAAAAATAAGATTGAGAAGACACACGATCCATCAAAAATGTATGATTTTCTTCACAATACATTATCAATTTTATTTGAAATGCATTGCCCAATAAAACCTATCACACGTAAAGAACAAAGGCGTCTACGTAAACCCTGGATCACTGATTCCATTCTAAAAAACATTACCAGGAAAGAAGAACTTAATAAAATCTATTTAAGAACAGGCAACCGGGAGATTTTCAAAGACTATCAATTACTTAAACACACCATCAACAAAGAAATTAGAAACAGTAAATTTCACTACCAAAAACGAAGATTTGAATTGTTTAGATCAAACTCAAAGAAACTATGGAAAGAAATAAACCATCTTCTTTCAAGAAATTCTTCCAAATCTCTTCCACAAACTATGAATCGAGGTAAAAAACAACTACAAAATAAACAAGAAATTACCAAAAACTTCAATGAACACTTTTCACAAGTAGCACCAAACCTTCTCAAAAACATGAAAACAGGCAATAACCCTTTAACAGGCATCAACCACACAAATCAAAGCATGTTCTTTGAACCTGTTAATGAGTACGAAGTCCAAGACCTGATTAAAGAACTAGATCCAAAAAAAGCCCTCGATATATACAAATTTCCAGTTAACGTCATCAAAGAAATCAGCGACCTAATCAGCCCAGCATTAGCTATTATCATCAATAAATCTGTAAAAAAGGGCGTATTTCCTGAAAAACTCAAGACTGCCAAAGTTACACCAGTTTTTAAAAATAATGGTGATAAGCATGATATTTCAAATTACCGACCCATTTCAGTTCTTCCTATTTTTGATAAAATCTTTGAAAAAGCCATAAACCATAGAATAAAAAAGTTCCTCATAGATAAGAACATACTCTACCAAGACCAATTTGGTTTTCAGACAGGTAAGTCTACCTCAGATGCTGTGTTAAGGTTGACTGATGAAATATACTCACAAATTAAAAAGAAAAAGATCTGCTGTACTATTCTGCTTGATCTAGCTAAGGCATTTGATACAGTCAACCATGACATTCTCATAAGTAAGCTAAATGCAATTGGAATAAGGGGCCCACTGAACAAGTGGTTTCAAAGTTACTTATCCAACCGAAAACAAGTTGTAAGTATTGATTCAGAAACATCAACCCCTCTTGAAATGGAATACGGAGTTCCCCAAGGCTCAGTCCTAGGTCCCACACTTTTCCTTATTTATATCAATGATCTTCCCTTGTCATCAGCTAAATTTTCATTTACCCTATTTGCTGACGACACATCTCTCTTTTTATGCGATGACGACCCTCAAACCCTAGAGAATTTGGTCAATGAAGAATTACAACTTGTAAATAATTGGTTGGTGAACAATAGGCTATCATTAAATATTAAAAAATCTTGCTTTCTTCTCTTCACAGGTAAAAAGCAAGTGGAAAATTTCAATGTTCTGATATCAGGTAACCAAGTTCAACGAGTAAGTTCAACCAAATATCTTGGAATAATTATTGATGAAAAACTAGATTGGCAAGCTCATATCCATCATGTAGCTAACAAAGTAAAACAAGGCTCTGGTCTTGTACGTAAATTAAGTTATTTAATTTCTCCTCATTGTTTATCTTCTCTTTATCATGCCTTTATACAATGTCATTTACAATATTGTATTACATCTTGGGGCTCACCTAGCACCAAGGGCCTAGGTAAGTTAAATTCTCTGATAAACAGTATATCATACAAGATAGAAAAAATCTACTATAAAAATAATATGAAACCACTAAATGCATTTAACATCAATTCCCTCTATAAACTAGAATGCAATAAACTCATCTATAAATTCATCCATAAAATATCACCTAAAAGTCTAAACATGTTATTCAGTAAACCAATTCATAATCTTGGCACGCGTCAACCTGCATCCAATTCACTGACAACTTTAGTTTTTGCTGACTCTCCTTCTCCCATTCGTTTTTATGGCCCTCATTGTTGGAACCATTTTTGCCTGGATTTATCCACCAGTAGCTTTTCGAATTTCACCAAGAAACTTAAATCAAGACTGTTCGTCACTTAATAAAGTATTTTATTATTCCTTCTCTACACACCCAATTCAATTTATACACAGATTAATTAAATCTGTTGTTGTTGTTGTTGTATTGTTGTTGTAATGTTATAATGTTTATTGTTGTTTATTCATTATGACACATTGTAAACTTCCTTTTACTGTACATAGTATTTTCATTTCATGTCCTTTCGAGCTCGAAAGCCCCTAGGGTTATTTTTCGTTTAGGAGATTTTTAAATGTACATAGACCTGAAAAAGAAAGATATATCATTATTATTTTGCAAACGAGTCTGAATTTTCGAATGACCTCCCTAATTGGTACTGAAGGTGGAAGGTCCTACTACTAGTACTAAAAAAGGCATATCCTTGCCAATTTGCATATAGATGTTTAGGCGAACACGACATTTTTTTGAATTTGTGGCTGCCATTGTTGTGGAGGAGCAATGAAGTTAGCTACCGTTTCAATTTGCATTTACCCATTTTTTATTTAAGGGTCAAATTGGCATGCTTTGCCAAAAGACATCTTATCAGTATCACATATTTTAACTGGGTATGGAAAACCCATTGCAAATGCATGCACCATACACCCCAAGTAAATTGCAAGGGTGTGCCAGACTGACTCTTCTGGGGTGCTTAATTGTAGGGCTTGGGATTTGGATATATACATACTTTAAAGGAAGAAACTTTTGTAAAAGAAACTTTTGAGAGGCGAAAAAAACGCAAAATTTTGGGAATACCTTACTTACCTGTACCTTTATCCAGGCGGTGTCAATCGAACTGTTCGATTATCGAACTAATCGAACTTAATCAAACCCTCGAACCCAATCGAACACCTATCGAACCGGGAAAACTTTCATATTAAGTTCGATGACTGTTCGATTATACGATTATAGTTTGATTGCAGTTCAATGAATACGATTTGATCAGTTCGATTAAGATCGATGGAGTTCGATTGATTTGATTAAATTGATTTATACTGACCTTGCCGCTGAATTTTTTATTTATATTCCGAGGGCGTATTGGCCATTCTTGCGGGCCATCCTATATCTATCCCATCGGATGGGACAAGCTGGAGCTTTTACAAGCTCTTTGGTCCTTAATTTGTAAAAGAAAAAGATTTTAATTTTTATTACTTTCTTTAAAGAAAGTGTCATCTCTATTATTTCAAATGAGGAATAATGAGTGAAGCATACGGTGCCTGTTTTTTGATTAAACAACCTCGTAATTTTTTGAAAGGTAAAGAAAAGGAGAATCAATCCAACACAATCATCGAACCACATCGAATTTTCATCGAACCACATCGAACTTTCATCAAACTTAAATCGAATTCATCGAACATCAATCGAACTTCATCGAACAAAGAACACTCATCGAACTAAATTGAACTTATCAAGAAATTTTCGTAAAGTTCGATAGCTGTTTGATTAAGTTCGGTAATCGAACAGCTATCGTTCGATTTTGTTCGATTAAGTTTGATGGTTCGATAACGAAAATCGGTTCGATAGGGTTTGGTTGACACCACCTGGCTTTATATATATTCGCTCCTTACAGTACGCCAATACACATGATTTGATCAATTTACGGTAGTAGCTATTTTTTTTTTCACTTTTCTGATTCTTTTCTCATGGCATTACAATGTTTTGTGGCTTTAAAGCTATGTATTACACCATAGACAAGGGGCTAAAAGAGTCGGTCATCGAAAAAAAATTTGTTTGCGCCACCTGCTGTTGCCCACACCCGCCCACATATTTTCAGTTGATTTTCTAGTCATTTTCTGGTTATTCGAACGATTTTTTAAAGGTCTTTAAAATACTCTGACTTGATTTTCTTAAACTATTATGAGGAACTTCTAAGAAAAAAGAACCATGGCATGATTGGTTTTATTAATTTCCCTTTTTCTTTTTATATACATTACAAAGTTTTATAATACTAAAAAGTGATTTTTTTTCAACTAGTAATTTTTACAAGCTTTGGACCTTTTGGTATTGATTTGTTCTGAGAATTGAAAACAATTTTTCAGGTTTGCATAACTTCAACTTTATCAATTTCAAGTGATTTTAGAACTTTTTGTAGGATGCAACTTTTTGTGTTAAATATCTCAACCTTGACAACCGTCTGATTTCCCTTTAAAAAACTCCACTGACTCTACCTAGCATCAAAACAAAGGATAGGAAAATATTTTGTACACACATTCACTCTGTTCTTGCTGTAATGGTGTAGCTATTAAATATGCAACATGACATTGTGTCCTACAGAAGGTCTATCTTTACCCTTTTTGTTAATTATCAGGTTAACATAGAGTGCAGGATTGGGTATACAAAGTCTTATATAATTTTGTACTTTTTGTTATTATTTGGAACCAATGAAAAGACTAGGTAGAAAGTTCTCCAATTCAGGTATTATCTAAATCTTGCTGAATTCATCAGGTCATGTAGGATGTCTGTTAGTCACGCAGAAAAGCATTAAAGTTTTTATTAAATCTAAGGAAAAGGATTTACCTCTTTACTTTGTATCTTAAAAACAGAAGTACCTTGGGTGCCAAATGTGTAGAGAAGATTGACTTTTAAATCTGGGTAGTGAGGCTGCTATGCAGCCTGAAAATGTGTCCGCTAGTCACTAAAATTAAAATTAAAGTTCTGCTAGTGCCTTAAAAAGCTTTTTTATCAAATAATTCAGCCTTTAAAACAACTTTGACTACATGTGTCTGTACCATTTCTGTATCAAATCATGACAGTGTTGATTTAATTTTAATACTGATTCCTCCCCTTTTTGATTTTTTGTCATTTTATATTATTAAAGGGACATTAAAGTAGTGAAATGTAAACATTGCGCGAACCACGTGTCATTAAAGAGAACAATTAAAATCACGTGTCCAAAACAAACTTGTAAAACAATTGAACAATCAAAATTAGCCATATTTGGTTTGATTTTTTATTTTGACATGTGACATTTGTTTTGATTTTGTATCCGCCGCATACAGTTTGTTTACAAATTTCGCAAGTACTGTTATGTCCCTTTAAGCTACCGTACTAATTTTCACTAAAACAAGTTTGCACTAACAATTAACATGATTTTTGAGATGAAAGTGATTTATAAAACATGTAGAGCATTTTTAAATTTTGTGACTAACGAACATGAAATAAATAGAAATAAACTAAAATAAATGCAAACAGTGCATGAGAAGTTACTGTCTGCATTGTCACAAATCAAATTAACCATCAGGCAACTTTGATTTTACTTGTTTTTGCATTTTCGACCTTACATGTGTCGGGTAAATAGTGCTCACACAAAACTAATAAAAGGTACTCCTTAAAGTTTGTTAACAATTTTCCATCTATAAGCATTACATTTGTTAGCAAATTTACTTAGAAAGAGTTCCAAGGCTTACAGATCTCATCGTGGTTGAGAAACATTTCTGTCCGTTAGTCACAAAATTAAATGTCCGTTAGTCACGGACATATCATATGTTCATATTCTTAGCTATTTTATCCTAATAAAAGGTTAGGCAATATGACAAAAATTTCCAAGATTTCAACTTAGGAACAGCATTTTTAATGTGTTTGAAAAAGTAGTTCATTTTTGGTGTTACATTTGGTGTCCGTTAGTCACGGGCACATAATTGCAAGTTTTTAGGCACGTAAAAATGGTGAGAAAAAGTTTGCCTACTTTTTTAAAACTATGACCCCTAAGGATTGTTACTATAATGATTGATACTTAATTTCTTTTCTCTAGCTTGACTAATGAGATGTTAAGTTCTCAAAATCTCCGTTAGTCACATATGGAATGCATGATATATCTACGGACCTAATGATGACTACTACTGCCCCAAATGTCTCCTTAGGGTATACTTCCTTCAATGTCAAAACTTATTTATGTTTCCTAGCATTTTAAGCCTATATTGTGACCTCTTCTAAAAAAGACTGTTTTGGCCTTTGGCCAACTGTTAACGTCTTATGGCTGTAAGTAAGCAGTCAAGACTTGTCTTTTTGGATATTATTTCAGATAGAGTTGTTATTGGTATTATATTTCGCGTGTTACAAAATTTCGCGGATACTTAATTTCGCAATTTGTTAGGATAAATTTCGCGAAATTTAATACCGTTTAAATTTTTCAACAATAAAAAATCGCGAAAAATTTTCGAAATAGGTCGAAAATCGAAAATACTTATTTGTTACACTTAGTTACTATTTTTGTCAATAGTTTTGTTACTATATTTGGTATGTTTGCACCTACGTTGTGTTTCAAGCGAAATCAGTCATTTTCTTGCCTTATTCCCACTTTTTGAATATTATGCCCAATTTAAATTTAATACACGCGAAAATTTCCAGAAACTGGCAATCGCGAAATTTAGTACACGCGAAAAACGTTTCCTCGAAATAATATCGCGAAATTTTGTAACACGCGAAATATAATGCCAATAAGGTACCTGATCTACCCAACCAAACAAAATATTTTTCCTTGCGTACAGTATGTGGCCCCCAAAACGTCGATCAAATTTAAAATTTCTCTCAAATCTAGAGGAAAAGAGGTTTTACAAAATTTTTTGCTGCATAAAAGACTTTAACATCTCTACTTTATTTCCTGGAAGTTCTTTTTCAAAATTTTCAATTTCAACAATATTTTTCAATCGCTTAAAGATAGGTATCTTTTTTCTAATGGCCCCCAAAACGGAGGTTTGCAATTTTAGCGATTTCTCGAGATATCTTTAAGATATTAATACAAAATTTTGACCATAGTTTGGAAATGTGTTTTAGAGGGTTTTGGTTGTCAAAACGCAGATTTGGGGCCCCCAATAAAACGGAGGTGTAGTTAAAATCAAATTATTAAGCCCAGTGGTAATAGGGGGGAAAACTATGAACATATTTGTGGCCCGATAGATGTAAAATTTATGATTTTTATGAAATATTTCAAGATTTTCGATATTTCAAAGTCCAAACTGAAAATTTAGAAATTTTCAAAATGACAATTATGATTTAACAACGTCTTAATCAAGTTTCTGAAAATCAATGTCTTTTGAAGTCTTTATAGTTCCATTCATGTATGGAATAAGCTGTGAAAATTTCAGAAGAAAAGCTTAACTGAAACTGAAAATATTAAGCTTTAAAGGTATTTTTCTCCTATATTTTGCAAAAAAAATGACAGAATTTGCCGTTTTTGCTGATTCAGCAAAATATTGTATATATAATGTTATTTTTTTGTTATAAGCTATTAACTCAACCTGATAGGAATGGAATTCCACGATTTTTTGCTGTTTCTCGTATTTAGAATTTTCGGTTTTATCAATGCTGATTCTAGAGTCCCCAAAATACTGGTTGACCTTTAAGATGCTATATCTTTTACCCATCCTCTAAAGTCACAGATGTATCTGCATTTTCTGAACGGCATTATGTGTAGAAAGTTTCCTATACCCTATTTTCATAACTTATTTTCAATATCCAAGGAGCTAGAGTGAGTTATATGCAATTTTTATCTAATGTTGGAGTTAAAATATTTCTTCAGACGCAAATATGTTATTTTGAATGTGTCTCATACCATCAAAAACATGCTCATGTTTTAGTATAACCATCATTCTTTCAAAATAAACAAAAACCATTTAATTCTGATAAATGTACAAGTCAGAATCCTCATTTTAATGACAACCTCCGTTTTGGGGACCATATACTGTATACTCTTTCCTTCTAAACAAACTTATACTTTATTTGTACAAGTTTTTAAAATCCACAAGTAAGGAACGTCTAATAGCTTAGCTTCTTAGATAATCTAAGCATGGCAAACGATAGCCCTTGAACCAATAAGCATAAATATGGTATAATATCAGGGTTAGTCAAAGCAAATTTTTCAGAAAATGAGCAAGCATTCTAGCAACCTCAGCCCTGACCCAAAAAATGTGTACCCTAACCATATCGTTAACTAGTTCAAAAGTGTAATAACCAAATGAGGGTTTGTATATCGCAGTCGAAACTATTGCTTATTATAATGTGCAGTGAATTGATATCTTTATTGAATAAAATGGAAGATCATTGGAGTGTCATTGATGGACTTCATAACACAATGAGACCATCTTTCTCTATTCATTATACTCAGAGATTCCTTTATAATCTCCATAGGATTGAAGACTAACAGTGCCTCGCCCCCTGGTCATACTTATCATTTTGTAAGAGAATAATGTTTAGCTTGGCAGCACGTGGCCTTCATGCATTCTTTAGTAAAGTAAAAACAGGAACATGGATTAGAAGATCCATCAACAGTCAGTTTTTCGAGTTATGATGTTCAACCTTTTTACGTGCCAAGTTCCTTTCATCAGTTATTTTGGGACCTTTGTAATAATCTTTGAATTGCAATGCACTCTTATTGAACTGTCAAAAGAAGGGGAACGTGTTGATTATATCCCCTACCCTGCAGCCTCAGGACGTTGTAAGTCTAAGACACGTGCTATAACATCGCCATTCTTATAAAAAGTAAACATGACATCATCAACAAGACGTCATCAACAAGTTAATTGTTTTTGTTGTTATTGTCATGTCAATGGCTTTAGAGATGTTGAGAGAAAGGAGAGAGCAGAATCTACCAAACAGACAGTGTTTTTAAGAGAATTCAAACTCCTTCGTAGACCTTTTGTTAAGAGTATTACCATATGTTCAATACATGTTTTCACTTGACAACCTGTTAAGTGATGATGGCATATAAAAAGTTGACGGACCAAACTTTCTTTTTATTGTTCAAGTAAGATTACCTTGAGACACAGTGCTCAGTTGAGATCTAATAGAAAGATAACGAAGAAAGGAAAACATGCAGGTTTGTTACTTTATTCATACTTTATGCTCTATAGACATGTGCTGCCCATTTTTGGATTTTTAGAAGGATTTTAATGATAGGTTGTCGACGTGAATTAATTTGAGAGGATAATGCTGATTGCAATTAAAGTTATCAATTCGTTAACAGCGAGGAGAAAATTAGATTTTAATATTTCATGACCACCGCTTATATAGCCTCTCCTGTCTTTTGGATATGTTGTGATTTGAATGTAATGGCCGTTACTTTTGACTATATGAGAAGCTTTCTGACTATATTTACTTCAAAGTCGTTTAGGATTTGGATCTTTTGAGATTTGATCTTAGAAATAACGTTATATTTTTTTTGTTGTGTACTTACCTTCATCAATTGAACGTTTAAAGATAACCATATACACATTCCTTTCCTCGGTGACCCGATGGGAATGTGGGACTGGGATATGCTAAAGTGTCTACGTGATTCCTGATAATTATGACCAGGGTTCAGTAGTATTTTCTATTGAGGATTAACTTCAGGGTATTTTTATCAGTCAATAAGATTTTTTGGCTGATTTCGGGGACAACACGGCTTTCAACCTTTAGAAACGGGTTTTTCATTTACCAATGCATGTGTTTTTGGTTTTTCCATGACATGTGACTATAAACAGGGAAAATTTAATTCGATGCTCCTATGTAAATACAGCATTTAGATAGCTTTTCCCTGTTTTGTTCCATTTTGAACTTTGGTATTGGTTAACGAGGGATAACCCATGGAAAATGTTTGTATGTATAAAATAAAATCAGAGTAAAGTCTAAAGTCCCTTCGGGAGACATCCTTTTAAGAATTCCCTTTGTAATTACTGCCTACCAATACAAAGTATATTTTAGGACTTTCGACTGTTTTCGAGTAGATTTTCATCCCCGCCAGAACGCGACTCGAAGAGCTGTTAAGAAGCTGCGAAATACCAAAAACGAATTTGAGAGTTTCTCGTTACTTCGCTACTTTTACTAATGATTGGAGGTTTTTTTTGGTAAGGTACTCGTTGAGTTTCTTAAAACCATTTGCAACGTTTTTTTAATACGAAATCGGGGTTTACCTTGTATTATGTGTATTGTATCCAGAATAGATCAGACTGTAGTTGATATAGTGCTGGAAATGTTAATAATTATGACTTTGTGTATCAACCATCATGAATTTAGAAAGTTCACACCCTTTCCTCTCCTTTGCTTCCTCTGTAATTTTCTGGTGGTAAAAACCTCTATTCCTTTAAAGAAAAGGTATGGTTTCCACGCCTCTCCTTAAAAACTTGATCCTCACTTTGGAGAATCATTTTAAAGCTGTTTTGTTTACGTTTTGCGAACGTGATTTGGGTAAAAACAACAACTCTAAAAAAGGCTCAAAATATTTATTTTTAGCAGCTCTGTGTTGTGACTTGTTCGATAATCCTGGATGTACTCCAACCTTTTGTTTACACTTTACAAAATAAAAGTATAATCTTTCGTTTACTTTTGACCTTCTTATTGCATGGATTCTTTTTAGAAGGGCGTTATACACCCTGGGGTGGCCAAAATTTCGTTCCTGTTGTGAAAAATACTATGCAGTTTCAATCTTAATTTGGAAATTGACTTAGACTCCATCATTTGAAATTCAATGGAAAACTTTCATCCCCATTCTGGGATTTCCACCGTGGCTGCGAGACAAGAGTGTCCTTATTAAAAAACACTATTAACAGCTCTTGCTCGTTTGAGCCATTTGAGACCCAAAGATAGAATTTTTTAAAGGATTTTCCGTTTGGTTTTACTAATTCAGCATTATATCAATTCAAAAGTGCTTTCAAGTCATTTCTATTTTGATGAGGTCATCATGATGTCTCTGTAAGCACGTCCATAACAGTTTGATGTCTGTCGTAATCTAGTTAATGTTTTATTCCGTATGAAAAAAGGCTTTTTGTTTACTTATCCACTCAAAGTTACGGGCTTACAACCTATTTTTTCCTCTTATGAAATATTCCTTTTCCTTGATAATATTGAAGATTGATAGCCACATAAACTTTACACGAAGAGTGAAATTTCTTGGCTTTTTTCTGCTAGTAGAAATCATGTTTTTATTATCATTCGCTCATCGATTCATACAAGGCTTGTTATAATTTGAGATTGACAAAGGGCGTAGAATTTGATAAAGGGAGAAAACCAATTAACATTTTTCAGCAATTTTCATTCTATTTCTGATAGAATTTTTGTTTGTGACATTAGGTAACGCTAGAGATACTCAAAGACTTCGTCATTTTTTAAAAGAGTTCATGAAAAGTGCAAAAATTAATTTTGGATTTCTTGTACGTTTTATTTTTGTTGAGTAAGATTAGAGATTGCTGTCAAATCAGTGGGGCTCTGAGAAAGGAATCCTAAAATCCTCAAAAGCTCTAACATTGAAAGTTTCGTATTTGCTTGCCTTTATTAAAGCAATCATTCTGATGTATTGGGTTTATTGTTCTTTTATATTTTTGGCTTTAAACTTTCTCCTCAAGATTCTAATTGTATAGCCTTCCCTCCTTATTTCTTATGTTAACATCTTAATATTAATTTCATCTTCTTCAGATAAAATTTTGTATTGCACCTATCGATCGCTCAAAGATGGACATTGAGGTTGAGCAAAACGAAAAAGAAAATGATGAAGAACAAACAATAAACAGTAGTAGTGGTGAATCCAGCGATTCCGAATCGGATTCTACCTTACCAAGAACACTGACAGCTCCAACGAAGCTTGATCGCCATGGATTCATTGTCGGGCACCGTTTACATGATAAAGTATCTTCATTGCCTAACCCAGGGTACACGACAACCATCGGCAAACGTCGGGAACGAAAATGGCTTTCTATGTTCGTAAACTGGGACTCGTATATACGTCGGAATCCTAAACAGTTACGACGCCGATGTCGCAAAGGGATTCCACAGGCCGTCCGCTCATTAGCCTGGCAACATTTGTGTGGTGCACACAAATTACATGAACAAAATCCAAAACTTTTTGACAAACTATTAGAATCAGAAGAAGGTTCTAAATGGAGTAACATTATTAAAAGAGACATCCCTCGCACATTTCGTCATCACACCATGTTTAAAGAAGACAAAGGGTTAGGTGCAGGTCAACTTTATCAAGTTTTATTAGCGTTCAGTGCGCATGTACCTACTATAGGATATAACCAAGCGTTAGCTCCTCTTGCAGCTGTGATGTTAATGCATATGCCTCCGGATGAATGCTTTTGGGTTCTCGTCTCCGTCTGCAGGTATTACGTACCTGGATATTACGGAGATAAAATGGAAGCTATGAGACTTGACGGTCTCATTTTCGAGCGCTTATTACGTAAATATTTACCGTACATTTACAGACACATGAAATCGTATAATATTGATCCTTTGATGTATATTGTCGAATGGTTTGTATGTGTTTTTGCAAGGTGTCTACCTTTCCAGACAGTTCTACGTGTATGGGATGTGTTCTTTTGTGAAGGTGTGAAAGTACTGTTCAAAGTTGGGCTAGCTATACTAAAGCTAGTGTTCCCTAGCGCCAGTTCACTATCTGATAAAGACGATTTCCAAACGACGCAGATTTTATTAGATTTACCTAAAGACGTGACAATAGACACCATTTTGATTCCAGAGGTTTTGAAATATAATATTGAGGAAAGAGAATTTCAAAAGTTTCATCAAGACGTTTATCGGGAAAATCCAGAATTGAGTTTGAGTCGATATTTTTCCTTAAATGTCAAATTGGATGAACAGGACGAAGAATCGGATTGATTTTTCGGATTTTATTGGAATTTTCGGATTTTATCGGAAACTGAGGATATGGTGATGATGATTTCTTAATAAGATTTTTTAAATGATTTTTATTACCTTATTATAATTACAATGCAAGATTTTAGTATTTTACCTTAAAGCTGGGTGTCCACTAAAGAAAAAGTTCATTGGAAATGATGAATCTAAACAAAAAAAAATTCAGACATATATCTAGAATTAAAAGTCTATTGTCCTTATTTTGACAGAAGAAAAATGATAAGCGATGAAGAACAGTTTATTGTTGATTTATTTCCGCCATAGCGCAAATAAAACAAAGTATTTTTAATTTCAGTACTTCAGACATATGTATGTCTGGATTATTTTTTGCGACAAACAAATTTGCCTAATCAATGAACTTTAATAAAACAAGTTTATTGGCCTAATGGAACCAATTTTCGTGGAACTAATTTTTGCGATCGGGGTTTCTAAATTAATTGGCATTTTTGGAAGAATTTTGCCCACTCTTTGCCTAAATTCTTTAATTTTCTCAGGGTTTTTGCGAATTTTCAATAAATGTTGTATTTCGTGGTGGAAATTTAATTATTACTGTTTTTTTAAATAGAAAAAACGTATAACTCCCCGTATTTCGATTTTTATAGAACAAAAAAATTAAGATAATTTTTTAACCTAGAGTTTCATTTTTCCGCTCTTTTTCAAATTCCTTCCGTGTAAGTATTGTTTATATTTTCATTATATTTTTAAAATTTGGTCAGTCAGTTGTTTATAAATGCAATTTTTGTATAGTTTAAAACGGAAAATATTCAAACTTACAGCTTAACAAGCGACCTTGAAACTTTTCGTTTTTTGTTTCATTGGAAAGCGAAATAGCTTGTCCTAAAATCCTTGCTTAATAATTTGCTAACTTTTTTTCAAAATAAATAGAGACAGTCATTTGGTTAACAGGATTTCCCAGTATGATAAGAGACGAATTGGAGATTGGAAATTCAATACAGTGCACAATTTTGAAAAAAGAGAATGATCAAAATTGGAAAAAATCATAAATTTTAATTTGACGTATTTAGGTTTTTTTTTTAATCTAAACACCGAAGATAGTTTAATATACTTGAAACATATCAACCCAATACCTCACTAAAAGAAGATTAAGCTGACTTGACTGGAGTGCGTCGATTACAGCTGTAGTGATTTGAGTTCATCTGACCCTCTCTCGTGGCGTTTGGTATGATATGTGTATTATAACGTTTAAGTACAATTATTTAGCTGTGAGGGTCACTGCCATCTCTCGATAGCAATATGGAAAGAAAAAATGGCCACATAACCAATCAACAGAGCCACAGCAATCTGCACATTGTTCATTAGAATTACATGGATTATCGATATGTGGGATACATAAACAAAATCCTCGCTTTTGATGTGTTTGAAGAACGGTGTTGTTTTTTACAGTTACAGTTTCAGTCGGTTCGTCTCCCTCGTCCACCTGTAAATAATGTTGATATAAAGTTATAGGGTAGTTTATCGGTGACTCAACGACTTAAAGTATTTCACGAACTACATTACCTGAGAAGAAAAACGCATTGGTTAAATTCGAGATACAGTTGACGCTCTCTAATTCGACGTTCTACTATTCGATATGCCCCTTTTACTCTATAAAATTTAAAGTCCCTGTCAACAAGAAGCTCTCATAAACGACGCTCTATTCGATACTGTAAAGGCCGGTGTCCACTTTCGGGCGAAGCGCGCGAAAGATTTTCTTCCCTTTTCCTGATTGGTCGCACAGAGTAAACATTACGTCAAAAATGCCGTCTTGATCACGGGATCAAAACAAAAAAAACATAAACAAATATGGCGGCTGTAATAAACAGAAGGAGACTACTTCTTCTTGCTTTGATTTATAGAAGAAAAAGCGAAAAAGACATGCATCAACAAGTTTGAGACATCTACAATATTTAAGAACTTTGCAAGATAACAAACCAAAATCGAATAAGAGATTTTGGGTGAGAAATATTTACAAAGATAGAAGAGAAAAAGGACTCTGGTAAATTAATGCGTGTCCAAATTTTCGTTAATCTTTCGGAGGCAATTCCACCCCTCCTAGCATAATAAATTATACCTTTAAAGAAGCGCATTACGATGTAGAACATGAAAATCGGTGTTACTTAAATTTAGGTTTTGCCAATTTTGCGAAAAACCGCAAAAACTAAAAAATGCTGACGTCAGCAAAACTTGTTCTTTAAATAACTCCAGTTTGGCTAATGGTATGAACATGAAATTTGGACCAAAGTTGTACATCATTAAAAGGATCATTTTGAAAAAATATTTTTTGAAATTTTGCTGATGTCAGCACTTTATTGCAAATTTTCGTATTTTGCTGATTTCTGCTGACGTCAGCAAAATTTGAAAAAAAGATTATGCAAAAATGTTTTTACATTTTACATTTTACATTTTACATTTGGAGCCGGTCTACTGTTGAGAGAATCGTTAGAGATACTTGCCGCCACATTTGGAATCATCAACTTTTGTGTTATGGATTTTTAAAGGCGCCACAATGGGCTCTTCCAGAAAAAATCCGTTCATGGGGGGTGGAGGATATATTATTCTTTTCATGAATTACCCTTGGACATTTTGATTTTTAACCCCCTGGACACGGGTTATACCCCTGGACAAACATCAAATCAACCCCGTGGACACAAAAAATTACCCCTGGACATTGGAATTTACCCCCTGGACATTGCAATTTTTTGGTATTTTTTTTTTCAATACCCCTGGACAATTCATCCTCCACCCCCCATGAACGGATTTTTTCTGGAAGAGCCCAATGCTCTGAGGACTGGAGAGGAATTGCAAGTAATTTTGAATCTAAATGGAACTTTCCAAATTGTGTGGGTGCGATTTAAGACGGCAAACACGTTGTAATTCAACGCCCTCCCAGAGGGGGGTCTATGTATTTCAATTATAAGAGTGGACACCGGCCTTTAGCTCCCTTATTCGATGACAATCTAATTCCCCGTTGAAGATCGAATTAGAGAGCGTCAACTGTACAGTTAGCAATTTTAATTTTTGTCAAATGATTCAATACTAACTTTTTGTAAGCAAGTGGATAAAGTAGAAGGGTGGTTTTATCGGTGTTTTAACGATTTTGTATTTGACGAACTTCCTAAGCACAAGCGAAGCATTTGTTGTATTCAAAGCTATTTTTATTAGCAAGACGATAGTCTAATTTTAAATTTTGCGATATAAGCTTGTCAAATACTCCAGTAATTTATTCGGATTAATTTTTGCAAGACTTAATTTCGTATTTTCACAAATTTTAGAGATTTTTGCGAAAATAAATCTCGCGAAATCGCTTGAAATCACTGACTCAGGGCAAAATCACACTTTCAGTAGCGACTTCTACTTTTTTCAGCGTATTGAAATACACTGTGAATTTGCTATTTTGCCGTTTTTATTGCCTCATTCAACTAATTTTTGCGGAATTAAATCCTCGCGAAAATTATCCGATTAGAGTAGATGTTAAGTTATAACCTTTTGTCTGAAGAAACTTTTCAAAACACCCCTGTGTCACAGAACTGGAAAATCTGGCAACAATTTCGTTCCCGGTAGGACAATACCCTGGAATTTTAGCCCCACTGGGAAATTGACTTATATTTCATCCCCACTCGAAATTAAAAGTTTAAAAATTGCACTCCAAAACCATCCCCACTTGATTCTTTAACCTTTGAACAATAGAATTTCTACCCACATTGGGATTTCAATAGGAATTTTCATCCTCACTGAGGATATAAAAGTTCCAACGAGGCTGTGAGACAGAGGTGTTTCAAAATCACTTCTTTTTTGTAAAGACACTTTCCTAGATACAGCTCTGGTCTCTGGTCCTAACCACTTTGAAATATCCCGTTTACCTCTGTTGCACGAATTCCAATCAATAGAAAACAAACTATGAAAGCTATTACAGCCTGCCACTTCATCCTTTGTCTATTTTCCAACTCTCCAAAGTACGAAGTTACCTTATATCACTACTGGTTATCTATGTGGTCTCTGAACAAATGCTTTATTCGAAAGAATAAAGATCTTTAAAGAGCTCACTTAAAAGTCCATTTTACCGCATTTTACTTCTTTCGCATGTGTTTTACAAGGTGTAAAAAGTCTCAAAAGATGGGGAGTCAACCAATTTTAAAATGGGTGGGATTAAGTGCATTGTGTAAAGTTTCTGCCCAAAGAAATAATGCTTTGCAGGGTCTATGTCTTCAATTTCCTCCGTACCCCTTTTTATTTGCTGTTGAAAGAAGGATAGTACTTACCGCAGGGTGCTAACCCATATGGTGCTAATTTCATTTTTGTTAGAATTCAGGAATATCTTTTATTTATTCCCATAGGTACTACATTTAGTGTTTTTTTCTTATTTCCAAAACAAAATGCCAGTCCGTTAATTACTAATTTTTTCTAGCGACACTATTGTAATGAATTAACTCCCTCTAAATGTTGACCCTTAGTGTTAAAACTTAATGAAATAATGACTTCATTACAGTAGAAATCTCTTATCAAGGATTTATTATACACTGGATATAAAAGTAAGAGATTTTTGCCGATTTCTCGTGTACTAGCTATGTCCGCAGTAATGATTTTATTGTTCACTCTCCTTCCCTCATTAAATGTTTTTTCGAAGCATTTTTATTGCATTTCTTATCAAAAATCACTCATCCAATTCCCAAAAGAGACTTAAAACTTTCCTGTGAGAGTCAGATTCTTCCACTTAATTGCCAATTATAAGTCCTTATGACGTTTCAAGCTGTGAGAAAGATAGAAAAGACGTGTTGTGTATAAGAAATTTAATGTTGACACCGGAAATTTTCAAACTTCAACCTCAAAAAAGCCACCTTGCCACCACGTCCCTCCAAAGGATTTTCATACCACAGTGGAGCCAAGACACTCAAGTCTTATTTATGTTAATTTCAGCTCTTCTGGGGACAGTCTTAGAAAGATATTTCCAATTGAAAATTTCGTGTCACTATAAGCATTTTGTCTAAATTTCTTGTCTAATGATGTTTTTCTCACATTAGATTTCACAAATGTATCCAGCTTGGAATGCTAGCCTTACTTTCAAACTTTTTTTCTGCAAATGTACAAAAAGAAAGAGCTAGAGGACTTTTTAAAAACAAGACTGATAAACATTTTTAAGAATCAGACATCTTCGAGCCGCCATGACAGTTGTCCTTTGCGGACAAAGCTAGAACATCAATTGTTTTCTGAAACAATGAAAATACAATGATCGCTCTCCATCGTTTTATGAGTCGTTTATCCAGTGTATAATAAATCTTTGCTCTTATGAAATAACAGCTCTTCGTCAACAAGCCGAGAATTCGATAAACTAGCTTTTGGTGATCCCCGTGATATCCTACCACGTGGACAAGAACTGAAAGTCATGCAATGCAATTTGAATATTTATTTTTGAAATGAAGGTTTCGTGGCAAAGTACTAAACGCTCCGTCCTTTGCCCGTCTTTTTTATATCTCTAATTATTGATATCTATTACTGACTGAACTTTTAAGGATTGCACTCTTGTCAATGTTGAAATTTGAGGGCAGAGCTAAATTTCATGTTTGTTATTGAAAAATTGCAATTTTGTTGATTTTTGAACATTTTTTATCCTGGTCTGTAAAATTTATAAAATTCACCTGTGTTAGAAAAACTCCTCTATTGATGTACTGTCCAAAATTGTTAAACAAGTGCTTTGAGTAAAAGAGTTGCCCAGCTGGCACACAACGTTGTTCCAACGTTAATCTAACGTTAAGTTGACCTTGTGGACATTAGATTAACATTGAAATAGTTAAAATGAATAAATTACCCCCCTACCCCCAGAGTGAGCAATGACAAAAGAACACTCCACGAAACTGGAACAGATTGCGTTTTTAGTAGAGGATAATTGAAAAAGTAGACAAAATGAAAGATTTTGGTTTTATTGGTGAAAACGCCTTGAAAAAAAACGAAGGGATATAATATTCAAGTGTGGCTAACTGAAGTATTCCGAAAAAAATGGGTAGAATGGTTTTACAAATACTGCTCATAGTTGTTGCATTAACTTTCACCACCTCAGAAAAGATCATTGGCATTTTTTCAAAATTTGATGGAAATTTAAACAAGACAGATTTGCAAAGGAGAGCTGTTCTTTACCATAATGTCATTAACAAAACATTCGATCTTGCCAAAGAACAGTACTCGACATTTGACGACCTTGAATATCTAAGTTTTGATGTTTGTCAAGATCGTGATCTGCTGCTTCGTCTAACAACCACGTTTATATTGGATCTTGAAATGAATATACATTTTAATGCTTCTTTAATCGGTTCTAGGAAAATTGCCCCCGAGAAAATTGCCCCCCGGAAAACTGCCCCCGGAAAATTGCCCCCCGGAAAATTGCCCCCTAGGAAAACTGCCCCCTAGGAAAATTGCCCCCCAGAAATTGCCCCCCAGAAAATTGCCCCCTAGGAAATTGCCCCCCGGAAAATTGCCCCCCCCCCGCCATCTTTTTTTCCACTTTTTTATAAAATCCAATGAAACTTCAAATGGCCATTGTAGCTGTAAAATTAAGTATTTTTGAATTACTCTTAGGGTACCTAGTAAACGGGGGTCAGCGGGGGTGGATTGGAAAAAAGGCTAAAACAGCATAATCCGTACAAAAAAGAAGTTTCAGATTCCGAAAAATTGATAAGCGGAGGAGGGGTTGGATCAACAATGTCCTTGGTAGAAAATTTTCGAAAAATAGATTATTTTGGTGGGAACTTTTTTGGGGGAATACTGTAATTAATTTTTTAACTGTGGTTGGAATTAATTTTAGCGAATGACAGCGCAAATCTGTTCTATTTCATCTTATTTTGAGCAACTTTGTTGAATTTCAGGGGTTATTTAGCCAAGAAAACTGAAATTTTAATTTTGGTGGGAACTTATTTTGGCGAGTTAGTAAAAATTAGTTCCCTTAGCTTAAGATAGCACGGATAGGGCGCTTAGGGTTAAGAAATGGGGAAAGATTTTTTTGAAAGTGATTTTATTACTCGACTATCTTTCTCCACCTCATACAAAACTTGTAAAAGTCGTTTTTGAGGCGTCTTTTTTCTTTAAGAAAAAACTAAAAACTAAAACATGCAAAGCAGATCAATGGTCAGCGTGAGGAATATAGTAAGAATGAAGTTATCCATTCCATATGAACAAGAAATTTGGTAAAACCATAAAGAAAATACTTGAATAGCGAAAGAAATACAGTATAAAACTGTATTCCATGGTTAAACCACATTATTCCTTATAAAAAGCGTCAACTTAATGAAAATTACGGCTGCAACCTGCAACCGTTGGACCAAAATATAGCCCCAAAATATTCTAGATCTCTTAATCCGTTAAGACGCGATCACGTAAAATTGCGTAATCCAAAATCTCCCGAATGTTGAAAATTGAGTTAGATTTAGTTTCGAAAAATGGAAAAATAGGGGGCAATTTTCCGGGGGGCAATTTTCCTAGGGGGCAATTTTCTGGGGGGCAATTTTCTGGGGGGCAATTTCCTAGGGGGCAATTTTCCGGGGGGCCGTTTTCCGGGGGGCAATTTTCCGGGGGGCAGTTTTCCGGGGGGCAGTTTTCTCGGGGGCAATTTTCCTGACACCCTTTAATCGAATTCAACAATAGAGGAGTCATTAATTGGAGACATCTTAATATTAGAAATAAAAACACAATCTCTTTTTTTGTAGTTTACATGGATAAAGAAATGACCGAATTATTTTCAAAGTTGATAAGGGCAAGACAATTTTCAAATGTCCTAATTTTAAATCAAAACAGTAGAATAGGTAGTTTCGAGGATATAAGCCTGAAGAGCGTTATTTTTACTTTAGTTGACTTTTTAGAGCTAGAATCGAACATTTTTGCTAAGCACATGGAAATCTTTAGATGGAAGCGTTTCGGGTTATTCCTTTTAAAAGGATCAAAACGAGATTCCAGTGAGTATTACTTAAACATGCATCGAAGGTTCATTGACACGATTAGCCAACAAGACCTTTTTGATACTTGCTATTTTACGGATACTATTGACATTCAAAATTCCACCAACTTTACCAGAGCTGTCGACATTTTACATCAAGATTTATCGCACAATGTTTTGGTATTGTTTGGCAATCCTCATGATCAAATGAAGTTTGTGAAAACTGTCAACATTTTTTCTTATACAAATTTTATCTGGTTTACTCACGACCTTACAGACTCTATGATAAAATCAGCTTTCCCATTTCGTGATCGAGAAGAAATCATGATTTTCAACTACCAAACCAAAATGCGTCAATTAATCGTAAAAAATCGAGAAGAATTCAAAAAGCAAATGTCTCTACCTGAAGAATACTTTGAACAAAATAAAACAGTGGTCGAAACAGCATTTACCTATTTTGATCGGGTCTTTGAAATGATTGATGAAAAGGGCACAGCAAGCATAAAACCTATTTTAAAATTCCCCCTTTCAAACGTTGGCGTGGTTTTTATTAGAAAGAGATCACGTTCGTTCATATATACAATGCGCTTCGTCGACGAGGAAGTGTTGGCCTACGAACTGAAGGAAATAAATATTATATTATTAAGAGAATTTTTCATTGAAACTACATGTGAATCATATCAGTGTTATCCAGGCTGGGAACAAAGCAGAGGACAACGTTTGAAGCAATTCACGAAATGGAATTCCGAGTATGGTTTTACTTGTAAACAATGTCAACAAAATTTCATCAAATTCAACAGAGGAAATGTTGAAAAATGTCAGAAATGTCCTCGTTATTATCTTTCCAACAAAAATTACACTGAATGTTTTGACCCGTACCGTAAGGAATTTCTGGTAAAAAGCACAATCTATTTCACGGCTTTTGGATTAAGCTGTTTTCACATTGTATTCTGTGTTTTAACATTGATAATCTTTATCATACATCACAAAACACCCATTGTTAAAAGCTCAGATTTTATACTAACCGTAATTCACTTGTTTACCTCGATCCTGCTCAATGCAGTTTCTGTCATATTCCCTCATACAGAACCGAGAATGTTCACTTGTTTTCTAGATGCTATTATTGCTGGGAACTTATACACGTTTTTCATTGCAATAGTGCTCGTGAAATCACGCAAAATATTGACTGCTTTCAATTCAATGCACAGACTGTCAACAAAAAGCAAACGAAATACGATTCTCCAGCAATGGTTTACAGTTCTCATTTTGACCATCTCTTCAGTTGTTTTGACCATTGTTGCTATAGAAACGCAACCCATAACCGTTCAACCTCGAAGACAAATTTTAGACAAAGTCATATTTCTATTTTGTAGGAATGTGCTTCCAAAAACGATACAACTTGGATTCGCAGGACTTTTACAGGTGGCCACATTCATCATAGCATACAAAGGAAGAAATTTACCGGACATTTTTAATGAATCAATGTCTTTACTTTATGCCTCTTTTGCGTCAACCATGTCCTTTGCAGTCATGTTTATATTGCTAAGATTCAAAAGTAAAGATCCATATTTCCAAGCATCATTCATATGGCTTGCCACGTCGTTGAATTCGAATATTTATACTTTATTATGTTATGGCAAGAAACTTTTTATTGTTCTCTTTAAAAGGGAGAAAAATACTTTGGCATACATTCGACAAAAGACGTTCCAGTCGAATAGTAGGAATGTTCGGAAACCGAACGAAGAAGAAACTAGGATGTAATTTTTTTATTGAGATTATATTATATGGATGTGCAATGATGAATTGAGTTTAAAGTCCCGAAAAGGGTATAGAGAGGCACCTTTTTCATGAGAAATGAAGTCACTTGATCCCTTTGAGACAAAATCTTTAAACCAATTAATTTCTAATTCCTTTTTTTAAAATGCTGAATCTGGATCGTAAATTTTCTGACAGACAACCTTATTCTTTAGAAAATATCAAGTAGTTAAAGTATGAATCGCGTTATTAAATTAGTAATTTTTCAAGTTTAATTAGGCTAAAAATACCACAAGTGCAATCTGTTACGATTTAACCCCTATTTCACAGCCCTTTTAGGATTTTTCTACGGGGCTGAAATTTGAGGGTAATTTTCCTGTGGGGCTGTAGTTTTTTTTTTATTTATTTATTTATTCTTATATAATATCTATTTTTATTGATTTAACCCCTATTTAACAGCCCTTTTAGGATTTTTCTACAATGGGGCTGAAATTTGAGGCTGATTTTCCAGTGGGGCTGTAGTCCAAGTTGGTTTGTGATACAGTTAAGTAGAGTTAAAGTGTTAAAATCAGATTATAACAGTAAAAACGGCCAAAGTCACAACTATTGAGTGTATCCATTTCTTAATATCTCATTTTAGTTTTGTACAAGTGCAAGTATACAATAAATTTTTTTAAGTTTACAAAAAATACAAAAAATTAACGTAAATCAACACTCTCTAAAAATCTTAATAATTGTCTTTTTAAAAATTGTCTTGATTGTCTTCTAAAGAAAATATATATGAATGCATCAGAAATTGGTGACATCGGATAAAGAACCCCAAAAAGGATCAGTACTTCTCCTGAGAGCTCCTTGTTTGCTAAATGCATCCAGAAGTGCATTTGGTCAGGGATGATGTAAAATACAATGTATGTCAAGACTAGAAGTACAGGGACACAAATACTTCTTTTAAGATGTTCATAAATTCTGTTGACCTGTTGCTGTTGTTGCTGCTGCCGTTTTTGTCCTCTACTTTGCTCATGTCCGTTTTGATCACTAGAAGATTGCCGTGGTCGCTCATTATCTTCTTCCTCGGCTCCATGAATTTCAGATGTTTCAAACTCTGATTTTAACCCTTCTTCATATGCTAAGTTCCGTTGATTTCGCCTTTGTCCTCTTACTTGCTCACGTTTCACGTTGTTATTCTGATGAGTAGGTAGCCCATTGTCTTCTTCCTCGGCTCCATGAATTTCAGACGTTTCAAACTCTGGCCTCAACTCTTCTTCGTAAGCTTGATTCTCTAATCTCCCTTGATTTCGTCTTGATTGTTGACTTTGATCGTCTTCCAATCTTCCAGGATTGTTTCGTTCAATTTGCTGGTTATTATCGACTGTCGATTGACTTCCACTGTCTTGATTAACACTTGATTCCTTATTGACAACTTGAACTGGACTGATCACAATCATCGGGGCAATGTAACAGATTCTAAACGAACGGATTTTGTGAAAAAGATAGACGTAGCTAAAGATGAGAAAGAAAACACAGGTAAAACCGATAGTAGGATAAATGTAAAGCGACATAATTTTAAATGATATTTCAAAATTTGGGAGCATGATAATGGAGACAATGGTTGTAGCCAGAGCTAAGATTCCAGAACAGCAGGCTGAAAGATGTGCTCTTTTCCTTGACCACAGTGCAAGATAGGTACGATGCATTCTTGCATTTAAGACTCGATCCATCGTCAAAAGCATTATGATGCAAATGTAGAAAAGATAAAATCCACTGCCAATGATGAAAGAGAAGTTCTTCAATGATGGGAGCTGGTAGCCGAGACCAATATAGAATAAAGTGAAGGCAAGACAATAAAGTCCTTCTGAAATGCTTAAGTAGATTAGATATAATCTCTGTGAATCCATGAGATGATTTGAATGGCTTGTGTTGAGAAGAATATAGCAGCCAGCAATATGGGAAATACATCCCAAGATATGCATGATGATGCCAATCTGTTCGTCTATATTTGCCATTCCTGTAACGAATAACAAGTAAAAATGAGCTTTTACAGAAAGAATACCGTACACGTACTACATGTTGAGGAGATCAAACCTTTTGTCACCCCTGTCCCTTTGTAGAGAAGTCTGCCTGACTCAAAAATCCAATCTTATCAATGTGCCTTAGGCAAAAAAGTTCATGCTAAACGCTAAAAACCGTCTAAAAACATACCCCTACTGGCGTCGAAATTCTGACTTTCGGGGAATGTTTAGGTCGCAAATTCAAACTTTCCTGGACGCAAATAAGAGTGAAACTTGCATATAAACCTATTTCCATCTATTTCGTTTAAAATGCACATAACTCGAAAAATTCAATATCAAAGATCCGGAATCTCAAAAACCACAAAACCGGTATTTTACGGATTGCGCCACAGAAATATATTTTTCTGATCGCTCTCTTAACGTGTAAACTTTAAAGTACACATTTTGAAAATGATGAAGTAGATAGGTAGTTTAACCTTAAGTATGAAGCATATAAGAGAATACTTTGAAATGAAAGCAATCTTAAAAAATACTCTACTTTATACATTTTTAGTATAATAGCTTTTTACTTTATCCACCTACGGAAGAATCAGATTCTGAACCGCAATACTTCTTATAAAGTTCTTCATAGTAGATGCACAATCGAAACTTGAAAAAAAAAATTTATCTCAAACATAACAAATCGCTTTTGGTCAGTATAATTTTTTATATACTTTTTATGACGAAGCCATTGAGAAATGGGAAAATATTGAAGAATGCTTCCGTGCTAATTGGTCTTTACTAGAGTGTTTTCGTTAAATGCTTTTTTAAAGATGGCGGCAATAATAAGTTAACCGTGTGGGTTTGGAGGATGGATTCAAAACATATTTACTTGAAAAATATATCAGGAATATATTCATTAAATAAAAATTAACCCACCAAGGGTTTTGATATCAAGGTCTTATTATAAACCTTCTAAACACTTCAATTGAAGTGTTCTGCATTTATTTTATTGTAAATAATACCACAGTGTCTTATTATGATAGGCTTATGGAGGCTCCCCCAGTGGACCCTCAATTCACGCAATAACCCGATTTTTGCAGGAAATCGGAAAATTTTCGGGAAAAATCGGGGGAACATTGGAAAATCGGGAAAACTACACATGATCGGTGGAAAAAAGGGAAAATTCACGTATTCACGCAAAAAATAGCCCAGATTCACGCATTCACGCAATCAAAGAGCGAATTTTCACGTTCACGCAAGTTTTGTTAATTCAGGCATTCACACATTTTTTTCCCAATTTTCACGCATTCACGCAACCGAAAATCACGCATTCACGCAAACCACTGGGGGGCCCCTTATGGAACTTTATTGTGCCATCTACTATCCCAAAATTTAGATTATTCTTGAGAGCCCCCTGTTTCAAAATCTTGCCACTAAAGACCTGATTTCTCTTTCTTTCAAATCATGAAAGTTAATAGTTGCTTAGTTTTAACTAGACCAAGGACCACGAGCGAACAAACCATTTTGATTGATGTTTCTAACCATAACAGTTCGTGCTTTAAAAAGTTTTAAAACAATAAAGTTCATTAAATATATACCGAGTATTTCGGTGGTAAAAAAGATTTCAATAAAAAAAAATTAAAATAGTGATTAGTGTATGTGATATAAGGGAACAAAAATCGAACATTGAGCTTCTCCAGAAAACCAAGAAAAACTATACATCCCGTGCTGTGGCTTGGAGATTCATGCTATGATTTCTTTATTATATATATTGATGGCAAGGACGTTTTTGTCTTCTGTCTCCCCCAGCCTTAAAGAAACGAATTTGAATGGGCAAAATTTTGTTTATTGGTTAACAAAAATCTGAAAATCTATCAGTAAAGATTTTTACTGCACAGTGTTTCAAAGATATGGGGAGCCTACAAAAAATTTCGGAAATCACGACAAAATTCTTCAGTATTTCGGAAATCAAAACCCTCGTTTGCTCCCTCCCCTGGAAGCTTTTAGAAAAGAGAAGGTTATTTGCCAAATTTCTTCGAGTTAGGTTAATCCCCGGGGGGGTACTAGGGTTGCGAGCTGACGGGGGGGGGGGGTGCCGCCCGACTTTCGAACTTTGGACCCTTACCGGGACTAAAGAGGAGAAAACAAAGGAAAATTTTGGGAATTTTGCGACCCTTAGCGGGACAAATTTGACCAAATTTCGATCTTTCAGGGGGTAAAAAGTTGAAATTTTCCAATTTTTCGACCCTCAGTGGGACTGAAATTTGATTTTCTGATTTTTCAGACCCTTAGCGGGACTTTGGAAGTCCAAAAAAGGTACCCTTAAGGGCGGCACATACCATATCCTCCATTTGCCTGAGTACCCCCCCCGGGGGTTAATCTCACAACTACTCTAATGTTGACCGGGTTTACTCGTTATCCAACCGGGGTTTAGAACTAGGCCATTTTTGGGTGTATATAAAACAAAAGAGAAAATCAATTACTTACCAGTCTTTAATACATTTAGGATATGGTGTTTTGTTTTCAACACATTTCTTGATGCAGAAATCATTTTAGATGAGAGCCACTTAACCAAATATCACTGGTACGTCGAGAGAGACTATTAACTGAAAATGCAAAAAGAAAACACAATAAGTTCAAGAAAAAGTTAATCTAAATTAAAGGAAAAAGAGGTTCTTCCTAGTTTTATATTTGTAAAACATTGAATTCTGAAAACCAAGAAATCTCTAAACTAATTTAGGGTTTTCAGGAAAAAAAAACTATAAACTTTAGAAGGACTTTCATCTTCAAACAAGGAATGTTTTATCACATTTTAATATCTAATCATTGGTATATCATGAATGATATATAACTCCAGGGGGGGGGGCACTTAGGTTAATTGGGTACGGGACGTGCCGCTGGTCAGGGTCCCTTTTTTAGTCTCTGAAGATATCTGACAGGGTCCCAAAGCTACTAATTTTCAAGATGTGTATCTGACACATTTGGTTATTTGGACAATTTATCAGGGTAAAAATTAGAAAACTTTAAATTTTCGTCTTTTTTTAGCCATTTTTACCACTTGTTAGGGTATCCCAGGATATAAATTCACCTTCTCATTATCGAATTGATTTCAAAGTGTTTTTAGTCCTAACAACACTCTATTCGCAGTGCTGTATTTCCTGTCGTACATTCTGACGTATGTGGCCGCCAAGTTTATTTCATTATCCGGCTTTACACCGGGTATCCACCGGGACGGATCTGACCGGGTCACTTATCAGTAAATCAAAAAGTGGCAAGTGGCTTTGGCTACAGATTGTATTTTTCATAAATGATTTTTTGGTTCTTCTTAGTCAAGTTTTCAAGTAGATGAAGTAATGGTACTGAGTTCGAGTTACAACAGTGTCTATACAGGTTACAACCACGTCCCGCCCCATGTACACCAGGCTTTATTTGCGTTACTGTTGATGGAAGCCAGTAGACTGTTCAACTAACGTTGAAATTTCCTAAGTACCGTAGACAATCAAAGTTTTCAAGGACATGGTGAAAAATTTTCAATGGACGATAAGAATTATTTTCATTTACATTTCAAAAGCAAAAGCTTTCCACAAATGAAGTTGAAAAACAAATTTTATCATTAGTGCTATAAACTCCATTTTTGGTACAGAGGTTTTGAAGCCTTCTGATTTTAGCTATATAGTTATTTTGACCTTAAAATTCTCTAATCAAAGCATGAAGGTAATAAAGTTGAATGACAAATTGGTATCAAACAAAAAATGGAACGACAAATGATAAAAAGAACAGCAAAGAACGACAATTGTTGCCATCCTAACCCTCGACCTTAGAAGTGACCCACCCCATATGATTCTATTTGGGTGAGCTGGAAACATTAAATGAACAATGTATGCCCCATAGCCAGAGAATACTATGGCACTATCGGTAACCATAAAAAGGGAACGAGGTTATACAGGTCAAAATTTTATTGGGTATTCTTCTTCTCATCGCGTGATTCTTTAGTATTTAGGGGGTCCTACGTGGTCTGTGGGATGTTTTTCATTTAAAAGATTCTTATTTTTCCAGGAAGATTTTTGTATTGTTACAAAATTAAGAAAAAACTGATTCCCTACTGTGAAACTTGTGGTGTGTTTCTATCAAAATTTAAGGATTCGTGGTGTTCGCTTTTAAATTGATTTTTTTAGGGTCATGTAAATACACAACCGACGTATTTTCATTGATTTTTTAATAAATTCTGAGAATATGCGTGCACAGTTTGAGCGTTGTTTTGAAAATATTGAAAATTTTCTTACCATTTAAAAGAAAATAAGAGCTGTAAAGAAAGTGGAAATATTTCCCCTCGAAAGATTCTTAGATTAATAGAGGTTCTAAAAACTTTTTTCTAAAAAAGCGATGCGTTGTGGAATTGTTTCGAGTGTATTACAATAGAATTATCTCGAGGAATTCCTAAGGGATTTCTATTGTAATACTTCCCGAAACGATCCCACAATGTATCGCTTTTTTAGAAAAATCAAAAACTCTGATATGGTCTATTAAGCTCGAGCACTTTCATGACATCGAAAGGCTCTGTTTATAAACAAAATTGCAAGGAGTTACCTGCGTTTGACAACTTCGTTCACAAAGCAATGCTCGACAAAAAATACGAAAAGAAAAAAAAACGTCTATCGCACGCGCTTATCAAAACATAGTATAAGAAATCTGCGGCTTTCCAAAATGGAAAAACTAACTGTTAAGCTACAATCGTGGTCAAAACTGGTGTCCTTTTCCACTGGCAAGTCCCCCCTTTCCCCCAAAAATCAGAATGTTGGAGTTGAATTTTTACACGTTTACAAGACTTACCATCAACGTTGATATTGGGGGGTGGGGTGGACAAAAAGTTCTGTCCAGGATTGTATAAGTGCTCCACTTACGAATACACCCCTGTCTCACAGCCATATAGAACTTTTTTCTTTATTGGGGATAAAAATTCCTATCAAAATCCTAACGGGGATAGAAATTCTGTTCCAAAGGTTAAAAAATCCAGTGGGATGGTTTTGGAGTGCAATTTTTATGTTTGAGTGGGGATAAAATGAAAGTCAATTTCCCTGCGGGGCTGAAATGCCAGGGTATTTTCCCACCGCGGGGACGAAAATTTTGTCAATTTTTCCAGTGGGGCTGGGGTCCCAGTGGGTCTGTGACACGGGTGTAAAAATAAACGGATGATCAAAACTCGATGGGGATTGATTTCTCATATTTTATAGGCTAGGGATTTGAATTAGGGCTGAAAACAAATGCACAATATTTTGAGTGAGGGTTTTCTTCTGTTTATTTTAAGGAGAGACAAAAAGTGGAGTATAATTTACCACTGGAGATATTTTGACCAATTTTTCAGTGGGAAGGGGTCCCAGTGGGTCTAGTAGTTACTATCCTCAAAATACCTCAATCACATGAGCAGTATGTAAATACATGATTTCGATTTTAAACCATATGCAGAATATTCTATATTGCTGCACAGGGGCTGCACACTTTCTGAATTATTTGTTTCTGTTGAAAAGTAACCAAGTGGAATACAAATTCATATAAGAGAGTAAAAGTGTAGTGGAATGAAGTTTTTACAAGTGGAATAATTTTTCGTTATTTTCAATAGGTTTCCCAAATTTACGGATTGGGGTACGGGGTTTGTAAAGGAGTGGTCAGAAAGTATCTACTAGGGGGGAATGGAGGATATTTCAAAAAAAAAACTGGCACAACCCCCCTTGCTAACCCCCCCCTCACACTCCCCGGGAGGGGGGGGGGGGGGGGGGGTACTAGGGTTGCGAGCTGACGGGGGGGGGGGGTGCCGCCCGACTTTCGAACTTTGGACCCTTACCGGGACTAAAAAAGAGAAAACCAAGGAAAATTTTGTGAATTTTACGACCCTTAGCGGGACTAATTTGACCTATTTTGACCAAATTTCGATCTTTCAGGGGGTAAAAAGTTAAAATTTTTCTATTTTTCCGACCCTTAGCGGGACTTTGGAGGTCCAAAAAAGGTACCCTTATGGGCGGCACATATCTAACTGATTGATGAGGTGAGGTGAGCGCTATACTTACTTTTACTTACTTTTAGATAAAGGCGACTTGTCACATGTAAATCGGGTTTAACTACAGTAAATTTCCAGATTGTCAGTGATCCTATAAGCCTCGATATCAAAATGTTGTGCACTCATGTGGGGAGGACTACATTATTATATAGGAGACAGCAAGTGGCATGATTTCAAACATGCAGGGGCAAAGAAATCACAGGAGTAATATTTTAATCTGCGTTTAAAGCTAATAATGATATCAGAGGTTAAGGAGGTGGAGGTGCAACCATGGTTTGCGACGATAGGAGAAAAATTTCGATTTTCAACCACTTTGTACCACTTTGTTCGCTAAAGGCGCTGTATTTTCAGCTCTTTTTAAAAAGGCTAGACTATGCTGACATATGAAATTGTAAGAGGGGGGATCCCTTAACACACATTTTCTCTTACTCCTAGACCAATTTTTACGCAATGTTAAGACGTACAGGAATCGAAATGGTGATGACAATGATATTTCATGGATACAGAATTAACAATAATACGAAATAAGAATAAAGTCGAATAAAAGAAGAATAAAATTTTCAAATCTTCAAATGTGAAACCATGAAATTTGACCTCCTGTATCTCTTGAGTTGGCCAAAAATATTTCACACCCCCTTTTTCCATTGAAAATATTTTTAAACCCCCCTAAACCCTCAAAATAATCTTCGAACCCCCCTGAATCATCCACTCCCCTCTAGTAGATATTCTGACCACTTCCTAAACTGTGAAGAAGGATTTTTAGCTCATCAGTGAGGATCTCCTAGCAAAATGGAATACAACTCGATGGGGATATTTATTCCCATAGTTTTTTGTGACTGGGGAAGTCTTTTTTGTTTTCCCGTGAGAATGGGAAAATAGCATGTTTTGCAGTGAAGATTGGTTTATTTAATTATTTTCAGTGGGGACAAAAATTGGAGGATAATTTTCCACCCGGGACGATATTTTGGACAGTTTTTCCAGTGGGAAGGGGTCCCAGTACCCGGGAGGGGGGGGGGGGGTACTAGGATTGGCGAATGAGGGTTATGTGCGGACGGGACCTCCGAAAACCGACCCTTAGAGAGACTGATTTTTGCTGAAAAGGTGACCCTTAGAGAGACTTTTTGAATTTTTTTTTTCGATTTTTTAAAAAACTCATACCCTTAGAGAGACTTTATTACAATTTTTTCTCTGGAAATCAAAAAATTTCCTAAAAATCTTGAATTTTCCGACCCTTAGAGAGACTAATTTAAAACTTTCTGATTTTTCCGACCCTTAGAGAGACTTTGAAAGGTGAAAAAACCGACCCTTACCGTCCGCACATACCCATCATCCATTTTTGCCTAAGTACCTACCCCCCCCCCCCGGGTCCCAGTATTAGAGGGGGTGTAGTGTGACCTAGTCTCAATTTTGAATAGAAAAATTTTGATTTTGCTTTTTAAGTGACTTAGTTTGCAATTTTAATATTCCCAGTTCAAAATCCTAGCGTGGATTCTCAAAATTTTATTCCATTTTTCAGAGTGGGTATGATTTTAACGTAGTTTTGTTTCAAAATAATGTCAATGCATTAGCTCTAGTTTAGACGGTCCACTTTTCGCCCTGCCTATTCTAATTGTGAATTAAAGTTGGCATAAAGTGGGCTGTCTAAAGTCAATGTATTGCCATCTTTTGACGTCAATGCAATGTCTTCTTTCAACCTTTTCCAAGCAAAGGTTTTAACTTCCAACTTTGTGCCCACTTTCGGCCTACTCTAACAATTAGAATAGGCAGGGCAGAAAGTCGGCCGTCTAAACTAGAGCTAACTCTCACCTAGACGAGTTTTTGACCAGCGTTGGGCTTACGACACAGGGATTCTTGCCTTTCTGCCAAATAAATTTGGTTTCTCTATATCGATTGGAATGTGTGACCAAAACAATATGTGGTCTATGATTTTCTTTTGTCGATCCTGCTTGCAGTGCTTTTTTGAGTGTGATTATTTGCGTGCCTTGCGTGTCCTCGTGGGTCTTGTGGGTTACGTGACTCGTGGGTTACGTGGGTTACGTGGGTCTCGTGCCCTCGTGGGTCTCGTGCCTTCGTGAGTCCAGAAAAAAATTACGTGGGTATCTCGTGGGTCCAAAAAAAAATTACATGGGTATGTCGTGGGTCCAAAAAAATATTACGTGGGTCCAAAAAAAAATTACGTGGGAATCTCGTGGGTCCAAAAATTTGCGCCAAGACTCTGTGTATAGACTCAGTATAGACTCGCGCCGAACAAAAACCTTATGAGTTCTTTCAGTACTTTAGAGTTTGTAAGACCTTTCAAGAGTGACTGTTTTCCTACAAAAGTATGTACAATCGTAACGTATATCTTTTATTACAAGAGATTTATTACAAGAAATGTAAATTCGTCTTCTTTAATGGGATAAAATTTTGGAGGGATTGAATTTCTCCCACAAAAAATTGCTGATAAAGTTAATATATTTCTATTTTTGAGTTTTAATCGTTTTGTCCACTACTCATCCCACTTTAAAATTTGCACATTCTCGATAGCGTTATTGTATTATGGGAAACTTTCTATCTTTTCAAGAAAGATTTCCCATTATCTTCATTGTCTTGATTAATTTTCAAAATATTCAAAATATTGTGATTTGCGAAATTAAATCCGCCGACAAATTATTAGGAAGCCCCATAATTGCGAGATCTAATCCTAGCAAACTTCTTAAATTTTGTGTTTACGCGTGGAGTACTGTAAGGCATCCATCCACCGAGGAAAATAATCTGCAGTATAATCCTACTAAATTAAATTGTCGAAAGAAAAAAGCCTCTGGATCAAGATAATACAAAAAAATTAATAAATTTAGATCAAGCACTATCTGTTATGTTCTTTAGGTTTTTGTAAGCTTAAAACAAACTTCTTCACGAAAAATTTGTAAAAATTCAATGTCAAATTTTAAGGACTCGCATAATTTTTTTGGACCCACGAGATACCCACGTAATATTTTTTTGGACCCACAAGATACCCACGTAATTTTTTTTCGGAGCCACGTAATATTTTTCTGGACCCACAAAATACCCACGGAAAATTTTTTTTGGACCCACGTAATTTTTTTTGGACCCACGAGATACCCACGTAATTCTTTTGGACCCACGAGATACCCACGTAATTTTTTTTTGGACCCACGAGATACCCACGTAAATTTTTTTTGGACCCACGAGATACCCACGAAGGCACGAGACCCACGAGGGCACGAGACCCACGTAACCCACGAGACCCACGAGGGCACGCAAGGCATGCAAATAATCACACTCTGCTTTTTTATATCTTGAAAAACTGATTCTCAACATCCTCTCCCATATATCATTAGTTATTTCTGTCAAAGCCCCTGTCTCAGAATCCTGATGGAAATTTTCCCACGTTGGATATGAAGATTTCTATGTAATCTCAGTCCCCCGGTGGAAATTTCTATCGAAATTCCAATGGGGATAGAAAATCTATTGTTTCCAGCTAAAAAATTCCAGTGGGATGGTTTTAAGGTGCAATTTTTTTCATTCAACTTCAAATGGGGACAAAATCATAGATCGAGTCTTTTTTCCACCGGGGACGATTTTGCCAGTGGGCGGGGGTCCACCGGGTCTGTGACACAGGGGTGTTATATTGTTACCATTTCAAAGATCCATTTGTCTTGACGATGGTTTTAGAGGGTATTCATTCCTGCATTGAATTTCAACAAGGGATGAAATCAAAGAAGATTTCCATTTGTCTTTTTGCGTCAGGCTGAAATTGTAGGGTATCTTTCCACGGGGGAGAAATTTTCCAATGGGGCATGGTTTCCCAACGGGTCTGTGACGCGGTTGTGTTTTCGACTAACTGTAAGTCGGCACTTTTTAGCCCATTACTTTGAAGTGCCAAATGTGCTAGAACCGTTTTTTATAGGGGATCAAAGTATCGAAATGTCCGTCCGACATAAAAGTAGGTTTTCTAACATACCCTTCAACCTTAAGTTTGCTGTGACAATGAAATTGAATTCATACAGCTAAATACCGACAACTGACACCAAGCCAGGTGGCTCTGTGGTTGGGTGTGGTTACTGATACTTGTCAGGTTTTACCATAGGAGGATGCACTGTCACACCCCCTTCTCGCAGACCCACTGGAGCTACTTCCCACTGGGAAAATTGGCCAAAATATCGTCCCCGGTGGAAAATTATACTCCAATTTTCGTCCTTACTGAAAATAATCAAAATAAACCAATCATTGCAAAATATTATGCTATTTCCATCCCGACTGAATTTTTGACTTGAAAACAAACGAATTGATATCCCCAGCAATAAAAAAATGGGAAAATCAATCCCCATCGAGTTTCAGTCCGTCATTTTTATCCCAACTGGCTGAAAAGATCCTACAAGGTCTGTGAGAAGGGGGTGTACTGTCCTATACTGTGTCGTTCAAGCATAATCATTATAAAAAACCCCGATCTGGCTTTTTGTTCAATTTTCTTTTATTACAAACAAAAGACAATTTTGATCACGTTACCAAAAAAACGTGTAGTTTGTAACGACGTTTTTCTAGAAAAGCTTTAAAAAGTGCTATTTGGCATTTGGAAGTATCTAAGGGGCGGTCTTTCAGCCAATTCTTTTTTACCAATAGCGCTCTGCATCTCACACAACACGATGATTTCTACTAGAAATTTGTACGAGTTCCAATCCCACAGTTAATTTCGAAGATTGGAAAACCGTGAAAGTTATTACTTTTCTTTTAATATTGTAATTAATTAACATGCAAGGGCAATTAGCGTAAAGGAGGATGGGATTGCAAGGCGTTTAAACGAATATATTTGTTCAAATTTGTTACTATTTTTTAGATTCGCTGCGTTGTGCTGTTAGTTACGTAATGGTAATTAAATAAGTCAATAAGGCCAGTACTGCCACACCCTAACTCAAACCCAGGCCCTCGCGATTCTGATAGCGCTAAAGAAAGCTTCATCGCGTCCATCAATAGACGATATCGGATTTAGATAAATGCAATGCATTCTGGTTTCTAGGGACTCTCAAAGGAATTATAATCTTTTATAATTGATCTATTATAATTCCTTTGAGAGTCCCTAGAAACCAGAATGCATTGCATTTATCTAAATCCGATATCGTCTATTAAATCAAGAAGTGGTACAAGGACTCTGGGTACGAGATTGCCACCACACCGTCAAACACTTACACATCACCCAATAAAGTCTAATAGGGGCAAATCGTGTATCTTGTGTTTGTCTGTAACATGAGATATCAATACTTTCCTGTTGTTAGCTACGTCATGAGTGCAAATGGCAAAAAAAATGTCGAGAGTTTGCTCATAACAGTTACATACATATAAGTTGTTATTTTTTCACCATTTCGAATCAGAAGTGTCAGTTGAATGTCTTTTGACATTGTTGTAAGATGATAAGTTTTATGTTTAAAATCATTGCCATCAAAAGTTGAAGTTCATGTTCTGGCAAGCGTTCAGGTCATGTTTTTATATTTTATCAGTAGGTTTGAATTTTTGCTTCAACTTTAGATGGCTAAACAAGATAGCAGTATTGTAATATGAGAAGACATAGAGAAGAAATTGGACGTTTAAACCTCCTGGCGTGTTGTTTCACTTTTTAGCTCGTGGTAACTTTTTCAACTTTAATGCTACTGTTGTCGATGAAAGTCAGTAAGAATAATTTACTCTTGTTTTTTGTTACAACACACCCCCTCCTCATAGGCCCTCCGCATTTTATAAGCTGGTTGGGGTAGAAATAACGGACAAAAACTTGGGGATTGATATTCCCATGTTTTCTTATGGTTGGGATTTGAATTACATTGTTTTCTAGCCGCAGAAAATTCCGTGGGAATGGAAAAAATAACACAATGATTTTCAGCGAAGATTTGCCTCCGGGGGGGGGGGTACTTTGGCAAAAAGGGGTAAAGGATACCAAAATAGAAAAATCTTGAAAAATTTGAAAATTTCAGTCCCATTCAGGGTCTCACTAAAAGAAAAAGCGATCCCACCTAATTGTCCATATCCACTGAGTTCGATATTTTGGTTAATTTTTCCAGTGCGAAGGGTTCTAAGTGGGCCTTTGAGAAGGGGTTGTTACAGCATTGGCAACTCTTTCATATTTGGCTTTCATATAGTTCCCAGTCTTATTTTAAAAAGGAGGGTGTAACCATTGCATCTTTTGCCAGATCATATGAAGTTTATCTAACAAGAAAGATATTCTGACGTGTATTTGAAACTGAGCTACTTATGTACCCTCCCAGCTGGCACACAACGTTGTTTCAACGTTTATTCAACGTTCACAACGTCCATATAACGTTAGATGAACGTTGAAACAGCGTTGTGCGCCAGCTGGGCTTACAATATATTGGTACCAGATTTGTCATTTTATTGGATTTGTCTTTTAATGTGTATGTCAGATGGAAAAGGTTATCTAGGTGTGTGACATTGGGTCGATGGATGTGTACTAAGTGGTAGTTTAGTTTATACACTATAAGACTTAGTGGTAGATAGTGGTAGTATTCAAGCATTTGTTTTGAACTATTTTCATCAAAGATCTTTACTATTGATTTTGTTTTGTCGTATATATTTTTCTTTGGATTGATTTGCTTTCAGTTGTTAAACTTTCTCTTTTGGAAAGGTAGGTTTCGGCCTTCATCAACAGCTCTGTATTGCTTTCTTCATGTATTCTTCGAATAAATTTTCAAGTGATATTACAATACTTGCTTGTAGCTCACTCTTTTTTCTTGTCCTTTGTGTAGAGAGCAAATCATATCGTTACATGCCATATTTCCAAATATTTGACAACAACAATCTTTCTACAAATAACTTCAAATTTCTTTTATATATTTAAGTTGAAAAATCAGAGTTAAGTAGTCTTGTTTGGGTTTCTACATGATTAGGCAATTGGAAATGAGTGAAATTTGAAAAATGCTATCAGAATATTATTTTCAGTCACTTTCGGTCGGGGTTGTGGACGGCAAAATATGTCGTTTTGTTCTTTGATATAGTTAGGGTTATAGAGGGTTTGAAATATGTTGTTCTTTGATAGTAAGGGTTATAGGGTTAAATTAGCGTTAAATTGTCTGGAAACGTTAGATAGTTAAGGTTTAGGGTTTGAAATTTGTCGTTCTTGATAGTTAGAGTTAGGGTTAGGGTTTGTTGTTCTTTTTGTCGCTTTTTAATGGTTTTTTGTTGTTCTTTTTAGATTGTCTGGAAACGTTAGATGAACAGTCTCCGATTCTACATATTAAGTGGAAGTATTATTCATACACATTTACACATATGGTAGATTTAGGGATGTTTACATATCTACACATATGGTAGAAATAAGTGCGAGATTGGCCTGGATTAACATACCAGTTAAGTGAGTCTTGATTATTGAGTATACTGTAATTGGAATTTTTAATTGCGTGACTATCAAACGAATTTATCAAACTTTGTCAAGGTGGGCGATAAAGTTTTGTTAGATAAATGTCATTTTAAAAGGCATTTAAAGCTTACAAATTCAATTACGTAGATTCTTTTGGTAATTAAAAAGCTAATCATGAACATCATAGATTGAATAGCTCTACTAATGACAGTAATTTGTAATTTTTTCACTTAACAAAGTACATTTTTTTCAGCGGCATTTTAAGACACATAAGAGCATCGCGCAGAATTGACGTTGTTTATGTTGACATTTAAAAAGTTCTATCCGGGGGTTTGCACTTTTTGTTTTTTCTTACTTATTACGTCACAAGTTAATTGCGTCTTTTGATTGGCAGTTGTCTACATTTGTGCGCGATTTGATTGGATGGCGCGACGTTCGATAAAACAATAGAAAGCAAATATTTTGTGCACGCGTGTTCGAATTGAAACTGCTCAATTTTTTTGGAATCATTTTTGAATTGGCAAGCAGAGAAGCAAGAGGAACATACTTGATAAACAAAATGTCTCTTCGATTAAAATCCAAAACGAAATTAAACTACAGTGGATTGCATCATTCTAGCACAGCAAGTGAGCTAGAAATTATGGAATGGAGATCGATAAGAAAAAGAAAGGATGTGTACCAAGCAGAGGAAACTTTAGCTGAGAAAAGAGTGAGTATATTTCTGTGTTTTGTTGTGTTGTATTTTCCTTTGTTTTTTCAAACAAGCGACTGAGGGGAGGGAGAATTTAAAGTAATATTTTATTTTTATTTTTTTCTCTTCACTTCGATTTTAAGTAGATAAGGGGGAGGGTTTGCGGAACAAAGCGATGGAGTGTGAAAATATTCTAGATTGTTCTCCTGTCTCTTTATCAGATTGGAAAAAGAACGTTCTATCTGATCAAGTGGCTGGGATGGGGAAGTGAAGATGCAACATGGGAGCCTGCTTGCAATATTCTTGATGCTGCTATTATCCAGTAAGTGCTATTATTGTAGTTGCCACTATCATTTTTATGAACTCAAAAAATAATGTAAAAGAATCTTGAATTAGTTTTTCACTTGTTTCAGTTGTTTATGGAAATCTCATATCATGTTGCTTAGGAAAAATACTTACATATTATATATTCATGCAATAAGCTAAGTAGTAATTGGCACTTTACCATTACTTTTACAGGTTCTGGGAATGTCCTGCCCCTGAAATGAGGCAAGTATCTTTTTATGTTGAAAGGCTCCTCTCTTGTTTTGAGGCCTCCCTTAAAGAAAGGTTGAGAAGTGTCAAGCAGCTCGACTTTCCTGTCAGCATATTTAGGTTTCTTTTTAATGGGAGGGGGTTGGACAAAAAACGGGGGTACAAATCTCTCAACAAAGATGATTTTGACCCTCAATGGTTCCCAAAAGATTGGCATACAGGCCTTATAAACAAGAGAGGAACCAAAACTATGATTCGGTTTCCAATAGTTATGCGGAGTTTCCTTTCAAAGTCTCCCAAGCTTTTTCAAAAACAAAAGTCAGGGGAGATTTTAGAAAGGAAACGTCGTATAATTCAAAGGATTACTGTAACAATAGTTAAAGATACGTTTAATTCTTATTGATTTTTTTATTATTGATTTTTCTGAAATATATCATATACCAGGCTTTTGCCAGTTAAATGGATGAAATACTCATTAATGGTAGGTTTTTTATCAAAACAACTTGATTACCAAACAACAAAATAATATAACTGTGAACATTAAAAACACAGTAGTGTGTGCGACTTTTCGACAGTTGTCTTTATCAAGTCCAATAATAACTGGATAGATGAAATATATAACCTGTCGTTTAAGGTTAAATGAAGAAGATATGCTTGCCTAGGCAAAAAAAAAACAATTTAAAGCTAACCTGCTTTAGAGGCTAGATTGTAGTTAGAACTCAAAGGCCAGTTTTTTATCCAGAGTGCAAGAGGCTAGTTGTCAGTGTGTCATTTATTTAGGAATTAAATTGGTAATTAATTTTTTTTCATTTTTTTTCATGTACCATTATGAACACTTCTCCACGCTTGAATTGTTATATGTTTAAAAGGTATGTATGAAAATATTCAGCTAATTGTGATATATATACAGCAATTTTATAAAAATAATTAAATTATTAAAATTTCTATGAACATGGAACAAGACCAACAAATATTATCTTACCTTTTTTCGGGCAGAAATTTTCACAGGATTTAATTTCGCGGTTCACAGCTCAAAATTCAGAAGTTTCGCGGGAATTTAATTTTGTGGTTTAGAGAATTTTGTTTACAATATTACCTTTTTTGCCCTAAAATGACCAATTGTAGGGGTGATTCTCAGAATCTTGAAATTATCTGTGTTTCGTGGATTTGTCAAACAACCCGAAATTGAATTTAGCGAAAACTTCTTCCCTTAAAGTAACCTGATTGGAACCATTCTCTATTTCAATTTAGCAAATTTTAGAATTTAAATGAAAACTATTAATATTTTTTTTTTCAAAAATGTAGACATTGATGATGTTGAATTTGGCTATGCTTCGGCCTTCTTGAGGTATGATCTTTTTTTTCTTTCAAAACCCTCCTCTTCCAGGCATCTCATTCTTTTCTCGACTTTCAAAAGATTCACACATGCGTCCTTTCGATTGATTTTTGAGTGAAAAATCTTCCTCAAATCATCATTTTTCTTCTCGACACCTGTAAAATTAAGTTGCAATCAAATGATAAGTCAAATATGCTAAAAGTACAAAAAGCTGCAAAAGGGAGAGTGTGATTTTAATAAGAATTTATAATTTACCTTGGCCAGAGAAGATTCGCAAGGTTCCATATTTTCGCAGAATGTCAGGTACATGCTTAGCCAAAATATGGATGTAGGGTGTCACAGGATAGCTCCAACTATATCCACAACCGTTCATCTTCTTGAGCCTACCAATCCACTCGTAGGTCTAAAAAATAATTTTGATTTTATTTCAGGATTGTGTCAATTTTGTATCATCATCAAATGTATGGTTACGTAATGGAGAGTCAATAATTTTAAAGATTATTCACCTTTTGTTGGAATGTGTCAATTTCTACCTCCGTCAATTTTGGTTTGTTGATCGTGTCGTACAGTTCTTCAAAGACCTTATTGTAAAAAGGTAAAAAAAACATTACAACAATGTCTCTGCCCTAATTTATTAACTTACAGTCCTGTACAGTCACCTAACAGTATTATTCAAAGATATTTGTTAAGACTTAATATATAATAATTGTTATAAGACAGGTTTATTTTAATAAAAATCTAAGGTCTGTAGTAGATTCAAGATTTTGGCAGTGACTCATTTTGCAAAAAATTTCAGCGGATAATCCGCTGAAATTTCATCCCTTAAGGTAGATGTTTATACCTTCCAAAGTTGCTGTGTTGGTAAGACATCTTTCTCAGGGAGCAATTCACTGAAGTATTGTGGCAACTTTCTTAGCATTTTCTTCTTATCTGTTCCCATTAAGCTTGTCCATTCAAGTTTCTTTGATTTCTTCTCCCTCCAAAATGTCAGTGTGACCCCAATCCTTTTCATCAACTCAATCAGTTTATTTTCCAAGAAGTTGTTGCCATTTTTCTATGAATAAAAAGATTTTATTTTATTATTATTGTTTGATGGTTTGAGATATTTAGAGTACAGAAACCTTCTGTGGTCCCTAGTAAATCCTCAAAGTATTTTTGTGTAACAATTTTCCAAAAGATGAATCCCACATGCCAGATATTCCAAACCATCTGATTATGAACCTTCATCTTTTGGAAAAGTTACCGTTACAGATTATATTTCTGCATTTTCAGATAACCATACCTCATCTTGGTCGATTATCGTGTGAAACAGTCCCTCCTCTAAACGATCGGTTACCCGAAGTAGCAAATGAAGCTCATCTACTATATACTTCTCCAAACAAACGTTCTCAAGAAGCCTGTCATCTTTGCACCCTGGTTGTTTCTTCCAGTTTGAGAAGGTTCGTTTCTTGCCAGATTTTAAGGGATCTTGTCTGAAAATAAATGAATTGATTACATGTTTTTTTTATCAAGCATATGAAAATCCGAAAACAGGCTCAGAGATGCTTAGGTCGAAAGCTTAATAAGGCTGAAAAATGCTTGAGGGATGCTTATATCCTAATACTTAATACTTGTTATACTACTATACAGTACTGAAATACTGCTTATATCCATACTACAAAGTAGCTGATACTTTTTTCATAGGCTCGAGGTAATGCTTAGCATATGCTTAATTTTTCCCCATATCTGAGCTTCTAAAAAGAACATGGTATCCCGTGAAAGTTTTTTGAAATACTGTTTCAATTTTAGAAACTTTTTGATTTTTTAATTGTAAGATTTTTTGAAAGATTATATTAAACATCTAATCAATGTAATATACAAGGACAGATTTGGGAGCTAAAATTTACTGTTTCATTTTTAGTACTTACCGGTCGTCCTTGTTGATGTCGCAATAAATACATGCATTGCTTGATGTGGCTGCTTTCATGCCAAGCAACATCAGAAGAAACTAGAAAACAGGTGATAAATTTTTTTCAGACATGTAGATTGTTTTTTTAAGGCAAGCTTGAAAGAATATGATAGGAATAGGAGTTTTCTCAGGGAGTTGTAGTTGATTACCTTGTAATCACCACCAATGATTAAATTCACATCCAACTCCTTTCCATCTACCGTGATCTTTGGGTTTATTGCCATGTCGTTGATGTCTTTGATGACGTCAGCAAAACTTTCTTTCACACATTCGTAGCTTTCTGAACCCATTCCAACACCTATAGCATTGTTACCTGAAATAAAATCACACATTTCATTATGTTCTTTTTGTTCTAAGAGCCTTTCGAAGGTAAAACAAAACGTAGCATTCCAAGTATATTATAGTTTATGCAGGTTTATGCTTGCGAAAAAATTTTCGAACTTGCTAAAATTTCTAGGCACCTGAACTTTTAAGTTGTGATCCAGTTGATTCTATCACCGAGTACGATAATACCACCAGATTGGACTTCCGTGTTAACTTGGTACCATCCCCACTAACTTTCAGCTGTAAAAATAAAACGAAAGACAAATAAGAAATAGCAAAGCATTGTTAAACAAAACACGCTTTTTCTTTTATAAGAATAACTTCTATAAGAATATCAGGGTGAGATTTCGGGTTTAAAACAATAGGCTTTTTATTTAGAACAATAGAAAAATAAGAATAATGCTCACCCTCAACCAAAGTACACTATTCTTATAAAAGAATCAAATCTATTTTTCCAAGAATAACAAGAATAGTAATAATGATAGCGACAACTTACCATAACACTTTTCTCTGCACAACGTATTCTAGCATCTCTTTCCAGCTCATCTTTCAGCGAACATTGAGCCCCAATGATTTTACCCTCGGTCCTCTGGATCTCAAATGTGTCTCCGATTTCCCGTAGTCGTTTTTCCACCCTGTGCGTCCTTGGTAACTCTCCCGCCAATTGCGTGAGTTCGTGGTACGCCTTGAGTGAGACAGTGTGTCGGTCTAGCACGTACGAAATAGCTTTCTCCCTCTCTATTTCAGATAAATCGTCACCTGAAATTGAAAGAATGCGTTAAAAGAATATATGAAGCTTGGAGAAACGATAACATATAGACAAATCATCTGTTTTACGAAACTTACCGGTTTTCCACTCAAAGGATTCGTCGCCTGTTGATGTTGATTGCTGACTAGATTGATCCGTGGACTGGCTGGATTGATCCGTGGACTGGCTGGATTGATCCGTCGATTGACTTGAATCAGCCATGGGTTTAACTACGCAGGCAATACCTTTATCGAGGGTTACAGTCAATTGTGTGTCAGCAGCAGTCGTCAATTTGATTTCATTTGCCGAAAATCCAAATTGCCCAACTACGTCATTTATTCCATTCCTATAGAATAAGCATAAGATAATCCTTCAAACAAGTCAATTTTTCGAAAAGAGAAATATTTTTTCCATGTTTTAATTCTCCCTGTCTTACCATAGTATTTTCAATTGAATAAATTTTTGCGATCTGAGCTGTTGTCAAGGGTAGTAAAAATCCAGATCGAACGAGTAGAGAAAACGAAAAACCTTTCCCCGCTAACAATAATCCAAAAGAGATATTTCCAAAGTTACAAAAATACCTGATTTGATTTAACCTTCGGTACTTTTGTCTTTTCCCAATTTCTTCAAATGATTTCGGGTTCGTTCTTATTTGTTTGGATGTGGAGGTTGTCTACATAAAAAGTTTAAAAACAACGCCTATAAGGCCTGTCTGACATTTGCGTTCTCGTTTCAAAACACCACTGCCTCGTAGCCCCACGGGAACGTTTCCTGAGTGGGGATAAAAATTCCTACGGGAATCACTGTAGGGATAGAAAAATATCAATAGAATCCAGGGTACATTCCCACCCTCTTCCAGTTGGGCTGGGGTCTGTTTTACAGGGGTTTTTCCAAAATATTCGTCACTATTTAGGTTACAATTATTTTAGATTTGCTTCCACTTTAGAAAGCGCATGTAGCAATTAATTAGCGGGGGGGGGGACTGCTATTAGGTACCCGAGAATAGATATTTTTGAATTGTTGTATATTACGGAAATATATATGGAAAAAGAAAATTATTTTTAGACACGTACCAGTTTTGTTTTTTCAACTGTTTCCAAATTGTTTTGGATGGACACGAAGTGCCACTTTCTTCTTAGTTCTTCTTGTCGCTTCGAGTTTTTGTTTCTCATTGCCGAAATGACCCTAGTCCCCAAAACACGCAAACTTTTAGTTGTTCTGTCTGGATCTTGTAATTTTAAATCAAAATCTCCGAGGAAGGTGACTATCCTTTCGTTAACATCGGCGACGTCCATTTTCGCCAATTTTTTTAACTCTTCTCCGTCGATTTTCAACTGAAATTGATCTTCCGGAGATTCGGGAGCCAAAAGAATCAGATTGCCAGCCATGTTTTAATTAAAAGATATCGAAAACGAGGGTAAAATATTCACAAAATACCACAATTCTTCCGTCAAAAAAACTTTTCTCAAAATATGCCGCCCTTTTGATTTTTGCAACATTTCGAACACGTTCGAAAATTCGTTCGAAAATTCGAAACATACTGAATCATTCGAAAATGGGTTTCCCGCGGGCGGGAAAACTTTCAAAGGCAGCCACGTGTGTAAAGTGTAAAGAACAAAATGGGAGGGGTGGTTTATATAGATAGATGAATAGAAACTTTGAAATGCAATAATGAACGTTTCAAGTAGGTTCTCTTCTCAAATCCAATAACAAATCTTTTTCAAATAAATGTTTTTATTTTGTGATAAAAATTATTAAATAAATTAAAAAAAATTGTACCTAAAATTTGTACCTAAAAAAAGCAATTTTCGGTTTTATAAATGTTAAAGATAAGTGAACAGGTTGGAAAAATATCGTTTTAAGAATAACTATTTAGGGTAATTATATCTTTGTTAGCTTTAAAAAAATGACCATGAAACAATTTTATGTTTGATACTTTATTTATGTGTAAGCACGTCACCACGTGTGCAACATTTTTGCGTACACGAAACTATTGTTATGATTGGCTAGTTATACTAAATTCTATTGTTCAACTATCGTTCAATAACAATAGTTCTATTGTTTAAACAGCCAATCGGAATATTCTATGAGAAAAACATTCGGTTTTGAGAAGCAATTTCTAGAATAAAGAAATCATTTTTCATGGAAGTCGGAGCACGAAGGATCGTAAGATCATAACAAAAAGACTATTTGTTTATGTGATTTCATGGTTATAAAATCTATTTTGTGATATTTTTTGTGTAGCTTGGAATTTCTTATCGTCTTTGAATTACAAATCTGCCAACTCGGCTTATCTTGAAAATTGCGAAGCGAGAGATTTAGTTTGCAAGCATAAGCCCTTGCCAAGACAGTTTTGTTATTAGGTATTTTAGGTAGCCATTTAACTTCTGTTTTCGTAAATTTGAACTTTACATAAACTGTATGTTACTATGTTTAATCATTAAATATCAATCAAGAAAGAAATTCAAGGTAAGACACTACGTTTTTTTCTGGGTGCGATAGTTGTTTAGAGGATTCGGTGGAAGGGCGTGTACTTAAGATTTGTGTATAATTGACGTTTTTATTTCTGACGTAAAGATTCTACTACTTCTCGTACTTCAGCATGAAAAAGCATAGATAAAATGAATTACAACCTATTGATTATTACACACCAAATTTTTGCATTTTTTTCTCTCTTTCACATGGTTTAGTTGTATAATTAAACCCCGGTTTTTGTATGTATGTACATGCTTTTCTTTTCACTGCGTCAATTTTTTTCAAGCCAATCTCTTTTTTGCATTTTTGACACCGGCAATCTTTGAGCCCTGATGGCATAGTGAAAAAATGTTACAACCTATAGATATTTATACATCTTTGAAAAGAGCTTGAAATGAATTTTCTTACCATTTAGTTGTATAATTGAAAAGTAAATTCCTCAAATTTTTCTGATCTATCAAACATTGACAACTTTCTTAAAATATTGAAAAAATTTGTCTCTTATAAAATACCTTGAAGCTATTTGTGGTAATCAAAAACATAGACAAGTTTAGTACTGCTGGAAAGGAAAAAGATCAGGCAATTCAAAAATATCAAAAACTAGACCTAAACCCTCATCATATTACTGAAAACCGGGAATGATATGCGAAGAAAAAAGCCAAAACTTACAAAATGTCTCTTTTATTGACGTCAAAAAGTGACGTCAAACCCCCGGATTCGAAAAACGTCAATTCTTACAACATCATTTCTGCGCGATGGACAAAGTCGGTGTAAGGAAGGATGTTTTTTATTATTTATCAAGACATGTTGATTTTTCTTTTCAACATATTTAGATGTTTTGTCACGAAATGTTTGTAATGACACGTTTTTTAAAGATATGTTATGTTTATTTGTCGTGCAAGTTTTTAAGAATTTTATCGTCCTAGATATAAACTGTTAGGACTAGTTAGAAAGCTTAGAAACTTCCGACTAACGTTGGAGGGTAAGTGCAAAGTACACACATTTTATAACGAAAGCGAAAGCGACTGGGTTCTAATATTTTTATTTATGCGTTCATGATTTGCGTGCGATTTTGATACCATTGTTTTGCTCTCCCAACCACCACGATGAGAAGCTCATTCAATATTCATCCCAAATCTGGATAAAAAAGATCAAAGTGGTCCACCAACTTGGGCAGATTCTCTTACGGAGCCGTGGACTTTAGAGTGAATACTTAGTACCATGCGTGGAGTAATCAGAATTTGCTCGGAGATTAAACTGGCACAAGACGTCCAAATAACGTTCATCTAACGTCAAATGAACTTTAGTTGAACATTATTTGCCAACTCAGGACTATATTTTCCTTTTTCCGCATCGGTCAAGTTATTGAAATCAAAAATGGAATTCATTATTTACCGATATCATCATCATTTTTTTCGTTTTCCTCTTTATAGCTTCTCAAAAATCCTCATATCAACTTCATTGATGAACAATGGTTTTATAGTGTTTTTTTAAGCTTTTCAAGCATTCATATTCAATGTTTTCTGAATCATAGTCCTCTACAAAACCGGCAGTAGTATGTCAGGAGGACGAATCCGTTAATGGATGTCAACAGCAGCTTTATCCTTGATTGGAAAGAGAGATTAATTCTGAAATAAACAATTTTGGTCGATGGAGAGTTTTTTGGAAAAGGAAAATTAGAACGTATGTTTTACTAAGGTTTCAGACATTACCACAAAACGATTCAAGACAACCTTGCCTCATTGGCCCGATGAGAATAATTTAAACATTGGGAATGAAATAAAGGTAGTAGAGTCAATAGGCATGAAAATGTCTGTTTGTTGGATTTGGAGTCTATAGTTGACAGCTTGAAAATTTAGTGAGGGCGGATTTAGGTTGCTTTTCAAGTGAAAATGAAATTAAGGTATTTTTGTGTTTCAATGAGGGAAGGTAAAATATCAGGGTATTTCTTAATCAGGGATGATTTGTTAGCAGTATTCTTTAGTAGAGGTAGAGGGTTCCACCGAGTCTATTATGCGGGGGTGTTCAAGGTTATTTCATTGGGTCAGGTCATTTAGATCAAAATCTTAATCAATATATAAAGGATGAAATGCATATGCTGCTCTGCCACCCAAATCTCCCCAGTGAATATACTTCGTTAGAAATTCTTATTTTTTTAACATTAACCTCTCTCACTGATATGGTTGAATCAGTAATATTTGGCATGTGGTATCCTTCTATTGTCCTGAGAAAAATCTTAGAATATTTTTGCCTAACTATGTTTAGGGTGAACACGATAGAATTTCAACGTAAGAAACATGTAAGGACCCATTTTCTTTATACTTTGAGGTTTTGATAAGAACCACACAAGGTTTCTGTAATCTAAATATTTCAAACCATCTAATTATTCATTTAATTAAGAAGCTAAGCTAGTGCTGAGCTTTTTATTACTATCACTGATATGAGCATGCTTGACATCGAAGACCAAAACGCAATTTATCGAAATATTTGAAGTAGACTCGCATCGAGATAACCCATTGGTAGTGACAAGATATACATCAAGATTTATAGTTAGTAATCTTTAAACTGAATCAGGTTTACAAACTGGATTTATGTTTCATAGAGATGATATCTCGTTACACCACAGGGCACATGATGACGTTTTTTGACATGAAAAAGTATATTTGTGTATTCGTGTGTGCGTCAGTTATTATTGACAGTGAGTTGTCTCGACAATCTGCCAATTCAAATCCAATAGCAGATAGAGTTGATGTTTTTACCAGTCTTGAAATTCGTTCAGAATTTTTTGTTCATGGATTTTGAATTCAATATTCTACGTTGAAACCGTTTGTCAAAGCTAAATGAAGTGGGAAATATTGAAAATAACACAGGTAGTAGTATCAAGGATACCCATGCCCGAGCTAACATTCAGCGTGTCAGAAGATTAGACATAGCAGATGGAAATAAAAAGCGACCCTTGTTGTTATCACTCAAAAATGAACAAGAAAAATGGACCGTTATCGGAAATTTAACAAGTTTAAAGGGATTAGAAAACTACAAAGGTATCAGTATTACAGAGGACCTAACACCCGCACAACGGAAAGTATATAAGGAATTATCGAACGATGCAAAGAAGCTAAACTCTGAGGAAAAATCTCAAACTGAAATTTATCGAGTCAGAGGTGATACAAAAAACGGTTTCGCTGTAAAGAAGCTGAAAATCAAAAAACACAACATAGAAACAAACCACTATAAACAAGCATCAACTAGCAATAAAGCAAACCCTACCCCAAGAACTATACCTGAAATAAGAATCCTATCAACAAATGCCGATCAATTTACGAAAGCAAAGAAAGGAATATTAAATAAGATAAATCAACTCGAGAAACCGCACCTAATCGCAATTTGTGAAGTAAAACCCAAACATGGTGAAAAATGGCAAATCCACGAATACGAAATGAAAGACTACAAAGTTGTTAAAACTCCACTAATACCAATAACAACAAAGGTCGAGGAATCGTTATATTGGCCACACTCATCAATAGACCATCTAGTTGCTGACATCGAAAGTCCTGTTGAATTCGAAAGAAACCTGTATTATCGAGATTCGTCTAGCAAAGAAAGACAAACTTGTATTTGCGTGTATATACAGAAGCCCTACGAAGCAAGCTAACTCGCACGAAAACAATTCTATGTTGAACAGCCTGTTGAAGTCATTGAGTCAAGACAAGAGATATTCACACAAATGTATAGTTGGAGATTTTAATCTAACCACAAAAATTGGGAAAACTGGACAACCCCCCATATTGAGGACAGTAAAAGAAGAAAAATTCTTGGATTGCACTACGAGATTCATTTTCTTTACCAATACGTCAAAGAGCCGACGAGATGTAGAGGAACAGACGATCCGTCTTTAGTAGACCTCATTCTAACCAGTGAATATAACCAAGTCAACAATCTCAAATATCTTAGTCCACTTGGAAAAGGTGACCACAGTGTACTTGTCTTTGACTTCAAGTGTTGTGCTGAGCAGAAGCCAAGTTGCCAAAAGTATTCCTACAATTCAGCTAACTTCCAGGAAATGCGACGCTTTCTTCGAGCGGCTAATTGGACGCAAGACTTTTATCGCGACATCAAACGGAAAGACAGTATGTGAGCTCTGGGAACAGTTCAAAACTGATCAAACGATCTCAAGAGCCGATTCGTCCCGCTAAAAGAAGTGGAATTCCTTCTGGGAAGAAAAAAGGAAATATTCCGATAGGGGAAGATATTCGAAATGAAATCAGGATAAAAGATCGCCTACATAGGAAGTGGATTAATTCTTCGGATGCTGACAAGGAGTTTAATAGAGCAAAATATATTTCGGCGCGAAACCGAGTCAACAGTATAATGAGACGCACGCGTAGAAACCATGAACGAGAAATTAGCAGATCGGCAAAGAACAACCCGAAGCGATTTTGGTCGCATGTAAGAAATCAATTGAAGTCGACAAGCCGAGTTGCATCTCTCTGGAGTCGGAGGACAACAAGAATCATTGAAGCATGAAGACATAGAAAAGGCAAATATCCTACAAAAGCAATTTTGTGGTGTATTTACGAATGAGCCAAACGGACAATTACCTTCATTTGATAAAAGAATAGATACGATAATCGATATCCCTGAAATTTCTCTAGAAACAATAATAAGACAGATCAAGCAGCTTGACCCCAGCAAATCATTTGGACCAGATGAGATTCATCCGTTGATGCTGAAGGAACTAGTTGACTTCGTTGCAGAACCGCTGAAGATAATCATGAACAAAACATTAGAAGATAGCATATTACCTGAGGACTGGAAGATGGCGCATGTCACGCCAATCTACAAGAACAAGGGTGCTCACAACCTAGCCATAAACTACCGTCCAGTCAGTTTAACATCTATAGTATGCAAAATGATGGAGTCAGTGCTACTAAAAGCAATTATGGATCATATTGTGGAAGAAAATCTTTTATCTGAAAAACAGTACGGTTTTATTGGTAAGCGATCAACAGTCACTCAACTTCTTTACTACATTGACCGATGTTGTGAAACGATGGCAGAAGGCAAAGTTGTCGATTGCATCTATTTTGATTTTGCAAAAGCGTTTGACACCGTCCCTCACAGGAGGTTAAAGAAAAAACTGGAATGTTACGGGGTAGGTGGAAGTCTACTAAACTGGATAACATCGTTTTTGTCAGATCGCAAGCAGCTGGTCAAAGTCAACTCAGCCAAATCAACAACTAACCCTGTCGTAAGTGGGATTCCTCAAGGAAGTGTACTTGGACCTCTGCTATTTGTCATTTACATCAATGATTTGCCAGACAAAGTAGTTTCGGATGCATTTTTCTTCGCTGATGACACGAAAATAGTGAAGACTATAGATTCGGTAGAAGACTCTATTGTTGTACAAAGAGATATCGATGAAATGGAAAAGTGGTCTCAGGATTGGTTACTCACGTTCCATCCTGATAAATGTCATGTCTTAACAATAGGTAAATTCGCCAACATCAAGCATGCACACAGATACCAGCTTGGAGGTAATGAACTTGAACATGTTTTTGAAGAAAAAGACCTCGGCATCTTGATCGATTCGGAACTAACTTTCGAGGAGCATATATCCAAACAGGTTAACAAAGCAAATTCAATCCTTGGAGTTATCAAAAGAAGTTTTAACGACTTGAGTCCTTCGGCACTTTGTACTCTGTACACCACCTTTGTCAGACCTCACTTGGAATATGCACAATCAGTATGGCAGCCAAAATTACGTCGTAGTATAAACTTGATTGAAGGTGTTCAAAGACGGGCGACAAGACTGATTCCTCAATATCGTAATCTCCACTACGAAGAACGTTTAAAAAGACTCAAGCTTCCATCTCTTGAGTTCAGAAGGCTTTTCAGTGATATGGTGCAAATATATAAGCATATTCATTTTTACGACCCACAGACAAACTCGGAACAAGTTTGTTAAAAAATCCCGTCCAACCAGATTCCATGATCATGAATTTGTTCCAAACTTTGCTGATGATGGTTTTCATGGGGCTCAGACGAAATCTTTCTACTATAGATCGATCCCAACATGGAATGCACTACCGCGATTTGTCATCGAGTCGACCTCAATCAAATTGTTTAAAGAAAGCCTAAACAAAGCGTGGGAAAAACACCAACTAAGATACTTGACATATTAATATTGTAATTAGAAATCGGTTCGTAGAGGTCCACCTCGGGCCTGTGAGCTTGTATACATCATAATAATAATAATAATAATAATAGTTGAGATTGTTGAATCGCACTTTTTAATCTCCAACACAATTCTGATACTCTTCAAATACTACCTTTGCACATGGTGCCTAACACTATAAAGGCCATAGCTTTGTAAATACTGCCCAGGTTGGCAAACCACTTTGATTTTTAGAGCAGAGCGTGGTGTGCATAAAATGGATGATTTGTTACATTCCCAGCTGGCACACAACGTTGTTTCAACGTTCACCCAACGTTATATGGATGTTGCAAACGTTAGATAAACGTCGAAAGAACGTTGAGTGCCAACTGGGTGAGATTAGGCTGTCTACACGCTACACAGCTCCATAGGCTTTTAAACAGCCCTGTCTCACAGCCCCGGTGGAACTTTTTTCCTCATTGGGGATAAAATTTCCTATTGAAATCTCAATGGGGATGTGAATTCTATTGTTCTAAGGTTAATCAAGTGGGGATGCTTTTGGAGTGCAATTTTTAAAAACATTGAATTTCGAATGGAGATGTCATCCAAGTTTCCCAGCAAGGCTGAAATCTGAGGGTATTTTCTCACCGGGGACAAAATTTTTGCCAAATTTTCCAGTGGGGCTAGGGTCCCAGCGAGTCTGTGGCACAGGGGTGTATAAGATTTTAGGCCTTACTCAAAGAGTAAGGAGTCCCGTAGGATTGGATATTATATCATCATATGGGGCTGATAAGTTTGCAAATCATCAATAGCTTCGCTAGAGAGATATTTGGATATCTGAAAAACGTTTTTGGTATTTTCACTTATAACAACATATGGGACTAAAAAATTTATGAAAATGATATGAAAAGTTGTCTCTTTGCCACCGCAGGAAGCCTAAAGCTTCCGAGGATGGCATTCATAGCTTCACGCATAAGGAAGTTGGGCAAACATCTCATAATTTTGCGCGCGTTTTTCAGTATTTTAGTTCCGGTTAAATGGTGTACCGGTAACATTCTTAGCTTGACTGTATTTCTATTGTTTCATCATCATTAAGAACACTTTTCCGGATTTGTTTTGATCTGATTACCCATTTTCAAAGCTCTATATGTCTTTTTTTATTACCTCAGGGATTCGAATTAAGGGAAATTCCTTTTTTGTTGGGAAATTCCCTATTTAAACCACAAGTAGTTATTAGCCGCTCTGAGCAACGCAAATTAGAAATTTTTATCTTTTCAAAATCTTGTCGTTCGACTATTACAGTAAAATGGCAGTTGAGTACAGTAGCGTTTAGTGTGATATAAACAAACCATTATATACCATTATTTTGGTAATAAAAGAGATGACAAAAAAACAGGAAAATAACTCTATCTTATCTCTATAAGAAGATATCTATGAGATGGACACAAATTCCAAATTCAACAACTTATTTGATCGTTCTTCTGCGGTGGCACTTTAATGAAAATTATGGCTAGTTTAATGAATATTTAAAGTCTCTTTAGAGCGATATTCTCTGACTTATTAATTCAAGTATATTAGCCTCTTCCTATGACATCAAATTTCGAAACATAAATATTTAAATGAACCTTGATTTTTTCTTTATATTTTCAGGAGAAAATATAACAAAAATATTTGAGACCAGTCTAAAGATAACTGATTTATCGAAAATAATAAAATGATGAAAGAATTCACAGCTAGTATGTCTGTCCCAGCAATCAGTTTGAACGATAATGAAGAAGAAAACGCAAATGAAAGAGGAAGAACTGAACGTAGTGAAAGCTTCAAAGAGATGATGAGACATAGTATGCCATCGGTTGCTCGTAACGCATCGCCGAAACCTCATCGCAAACATCATCATCACCATCATCACCATCGGCATCATAAATCCAAATCGCCGTCATCGTCACGACAAGATTTGACAAGTCAAGACGATGCTTTCTCAAACGACGTTAAATCCTCATTTTTATCCATTGGAAATCAAGCAGCTCGACTTCGAAGCAGCAGTGATAGCTCCATTCATGGAGTCGAGCATCGTTTTGGTGATCATAGATCCTCAGAAGATTCGCCACTTCTTCGTAGAGCAATCTATGGGCGACAGAAGAGTAAATACGATGACGATCACGACGTCGACAATGTTGGAGTAATGTTAAGTTTCCCAAACATCGGTAATGAGGTTGATGATACTCATGAAGAGGATTTTGATCAAGAAACAACAACAATCTCTAGAGATATTATTGGTGACTCTGTTGGAAAACATCATGATATCAATAGTGGTGAAACGTTAACTAAACGCCGGGATGAGTTGGTTTCACAAGTGCAACGAAATGAAAATAGCCGCTCAAAGAAACGTGTATTGAAAATGATTGATCAATTGCTGGAGCAATGTACTGATAATTTTCATCAAGTTGAAAGAGACATTGATTTCCAATTCGCAAGACTTTACGTTGCACTTGAAAACAGGAAAAAGGAGTTAGTCGAGGAAGCTAAACAGGCTCGTGATCAAAAGATTGAATCTTTAAAAGAAGCAAAGAGAACCTGTTTAACCCAGGGGTCTAAGGCTACTTTATCCGTCCAATCGTCTTTTAGCTCTGACAATGACTCAGACAATGGTGAATGTTCTCCGAGGCGTGATTCAGGTGGTGAACAGCAAGATAGCATTTGTCTGCAGCAAAATGGTATCTTAGAGCCTTGGAAATCATTTGGCAAACAGGAAAAAGATCAAATGAAGGCTGATCTAAACAAAGTTGTGGATTCCCTTAGCAATGGTAATAGCTTGATGTTAGGAACTCTTGAAGAAGGGAACACTTGTTTTGATTTCAATGAGGAGTCTATTGAGATTCTTTCAAACATTGGTAAACTCAAAGACTCTTTATCTTCAGCTCAATTTTCCTTTACAAAAGGCTTACATTATGGAATTGCACTGGCTGGCGAAGCAGTACACTTTGAAGTACATACAAGGAGTATCAATAACGAGGTTTCATTCAATTCAATGGATGATATCAAATGCCAGATCTACAGTACTTCTGGAGAATGTATAGAAGTGAGCCAGCAAGTTTCTCTTAGGCGTTCGTTGAGTAACAGTCGAGTTGTCTCACACAATAATAAAAGCTCTTTAAATCGGTTTTATTCGTACGACTTTACCGCTCCTGAATCGGGCAAGTACGAGATTCGCATCGCAATAAATGGAGTTGAAATCAAATCCAGTCCGTTTGTTTACTCAGTTTATCCAAAAGTAAATCTAGCTTTTGATGTTAAGTCACCTGGTGAAAGAACTGAAGTGAATCTAACTGACAAGAGTAGTGGTACGCTGGAATCACGTCGTAAAAACATGTCCCGACGTCAAAGCAGTGAAGACTCCGATTGGAGAGGTAATAACTGGATTGTGCAAAAAGGAGATAAATCAAGCATTTTACGTTCAATTAACGACGTACCTTCTTACATCTACGCTTTACCGTCCGTCAAAGGATTCTGCGCATGGAAGATACGCGTCACGTCGGCGTGCGAGAGTGCGAGAGTATTGATTTATCAGTCGGGGTTGGAACACATACTGGTATCCCTGATATTGATGAGCATTTTTCATGTGATTTTCATATCAAACCTGATGGAAATAGACCTAAAGGAAATGGTGCAGGGCGTATTCAAGTACGTCGTACGTCTTCCTTTACCCGTGTCTCGATCACCTATGATGTCTTATTGAGCACACACGAGGGTATGGTCCGTGTGATTTGTGAGCAACATGAACAAGACAAAACAGTTAGGATCAATCCAGAACTGTTAGAACGTTTTGATTTGTTTCCGTTTATCAGCATGATACATAGACATGATGAATGTGGTAGACAGGTCTGTCCTAGACCACAAATAACACTTTTGTAAAGTTAAGGCTCCTTTTAATTTGAAAAAGTTCTGATATCATCAAGCATTGTATGGAGGAGTTCCTTTTTAAGTACAAAGTTTTACATAACAATTTGCTTATTAAAAATCATAGTGGACCTCAAAAAATTTGCTTCCTTCTTTTTTTCACACGTTTGAGAAAATAGATAAATTAAGAGGAAAATTTCTTAATCATTATTTAAAAAAAAACTCATCACATTGCTTTTTGTTTAAATTTGTTGCTACCTTTTTCCTTTTTCCTTGGAATTGATTTAAGATTTAATCACATGATCTGAAAGCGGACTATGTTTTGAGTTATGTAATTCTTCTAAAACTAAAAGAAACTATGCACATTTTTGGGGTTCATTTTCCTTATTAGTGGGGCGTACGGTTTTTCGGAATTGCGGAAATCGACCTTTTACCTTATCGGCTCTTTTTACGCCGGCCCTCATTGGCGTTATTTTTGGGCTCGTAGCGTAATAAGGACTGGTGTTAAAAGGGCCGGTGTAAAAAGGGCCAAAATTTGGCAGTTTTTACCTAAAAGCTGCGTTAATTTTTTACCATTTTTTCTCTCAATTTAAAGGATTTTAGGCATGATTAAAGGATGGAAACTATCCATTTTTTTACTCTATATCCAAACTTAAAGATTTTCAATAGAATTTTCAACAGTTTAATGCTGAAAGTTAACATTCTAATGTAAATTTTAGTTAAAACTTACTGTTTTGAAGGCTGAATAGCGATTTTTACAAGTTTTGGCATTATTTACGACCCTAATTGGCTTAAGCCCAAGTTTAGGCTGTGGGGGAATAAGGGCTGGCGTAAAAAGGGCCGATAAAGTAGGTTGGAAATGTCCAAAATGGGTAAAATAAATGGACCTACTTAGCTTTGAAGGCCCTTTAAGGAGTTTTTATCAGCGGGATATTGAAACAGTGGTGTATAACCAGAGAATTTTAACTTTTTTTTATATTTAGCAAATTTTTGAGCATATATATAATCCCTTGATTATTTTTAAATTTTGCATTAAAATTTTATATCATACTGTATATCAAACTATGGAAAAATATATTCTGCATTCACTTATCCCTAAAGGACATTTCATCCAACATTTGCGGCGAGATAAAAAAAGCTCTCTCATTGAATTGTGTAATTTTTTCGTGCTGGATTGGTTTGGTGGTACTGTTTTCTTTATTTTTTTGAATTTTCATTTTTTTCCAAGTCATGTCGGATGAAATGTTGGACTGGTTTGCCCTGGCCCTCAGACTCTGTAATCATTGCCCGGCGTGAATCGTGAATTTTCTGACACACTTGGAGAGACTCATTTTAGCTGCTAGTATCAATGAGTTAGGAGCTTTTCGTTATTCAAATTTGGTATTTTCCTATCCTAGTCGTACTATAATAACATCAAATCTAAATTTGTGCGAATAAAAATGCTTTTTGTAACCAAAAAAAGGAAGAATTATGTAATTCCAGTATTTTCATAACGGAAGCAGGCGTTAAATTCACGCATTTCCCGTTCACTAGACTACACTAATTCTTACAACTTAACATGAAATCAATCAATTAGCACCAGTATATTTTGGCCAAGACTGTGCTTACTGTTAATTTTCTATCCAGTCTTAGATATGATATGCTTAATTACCACTTGACTTTTTCGATTAGGCGTGAAATTATAGAAGTTTAACTTCGGGATTGGGATCTGAATTCATTCTTGAAGTTTTTAGCCAAATTTGAGCTCCACTATATGGAGTTCTTATAAAGGGGTTTATATGAGAAAGGATTATCCTAAATGACTGAATTCTCGGATAAAGTTTATATCATTATCTTAAGATAATATGTGTAATTATCTGAAATATTTTGCTTTTTAATGAATCAACTTACCAATATTAAGAATGCCTAATACTCCTCTGTTTTCCTGTATACTGAATCATCCTAAATATTTTTGTAAGTATGACATCATTCAGGAAAATAAAAAATTAGCTCAAAATGATTTATCAAATATATGCGGTATTTGAGGTATATAGTATTTGAGAGGGGGTAGATACTAGAATTAGATTTTTTTACCTAAAAAGCTTCCAAAAGCTAAATATAAAAACGAGAAATCCTTTCTTAAAGCTAGAATGCATTTTACCTAGCTTTTCTGACCCTTACAGTGTAGTTTGATTACATATCTTATTTTGCTGAAGCTACCTGAAAATGAGCCTCAGATGTCGACACAATGTACAAAACAAATCAAAATGGGTGAGAGTCAAAACTACAAAGATACGTAAGATCATTACTGCCAGACTTATGCGATTCAGCAGTCCCAAAACACACCCTTACAGTGTATCCAACTAAAAGAAAACTCCTGTATATATAGTGCACTATAAAGTACACCCTTGCATTGAATTTTGAGGGTCTCGAAAAACCTACACTTAAGAGCTGCACATGCTGTGGGTCAGACCATATGAGTCCCAAACCCCCCCTCCGGGACCCTTATTATTAGTGTCGTGCCACCCATTTCAAATATTGATTTTTTAATAACGATTATTATTGAGAGATGCCAAAACCGAAAGCCGAATCATCTATGTAAAATCTGAATAACTACTTCCTAAAAAATTACAAATTAAAAGTGATATTTACCGCACGATTTTTAGAAAATGTGCCAAGAAACAAAAAAGTGCAAGATTTCATCCGCCATCTAAATTTTGGCACAAATTTCAACTATCTCTTGCCTTGAAGGTTGAAGAATTATCTCATCTTAATGCAATTAACTACATATAAACTGACAAAAACATGGTTATGTTTATTCAAGTCGCCTTGATCGGCGTTCATTATGTTTGGGATAAGTTATAATCTTTGAACCGAAATCTAGGATGTCACTAACAAAAGATATATATTTCAACTTAGAGTTAGATAATATTATTTCAAAAGGATTCAAAATTGTAATACCATGTATTGCTTTCTTTTGTCCGTTTATCCAACTAGAGTGATTAAATCTAAGCGTCGGTGACCTTTGGGGTTGTTATTTATAACCCAACAACCAATATTAATATAAACAAGATGAAAGCACGTTTTCCCGTTTTCCACCGGGAAATATATTTTGGGCAATTTTTCCAGTGGCAAGGGTTCTTATTGGGTCTGTGAGAAGGGGGTGTCTTGTATTGTTTCGAGCGAAAACTAGTCTCCATAATCTGACAAGAAATTGTCATATTTTTCTGAGACGATACAAATTTTTTTATAAGCAACCAAATTGCTAAGGCACCATCCCTGAAGTTAACCAATTTTATTCACTATCCAGACTATGTATCTCGTAAAGTAAAAGATTTTTAAATAATTTAGACATGGCAAATGATAGCTCTTAACCAAATAAGCATAAATATGGAATAATATCTTGGGTGGTCATGCAACCCAACCCAAAAAATTGGAGTTGCTCATAAATGTGCGCCCTATATAAACACAATCACGCAACTTTGCTGTCATTCATACCGTCCTTGATTAGCAATCCGGTTTAATTTTTAACCATCATTATACAGCTTCAACGTGATGCAGACAAAAAATCACCAATCGATTTCAAGTCAACACATTTGCTGAGAAGTCTTTTTCAGAAATCGAAATTTCGACATCTTGGATTTTTATTGAAAATTTGACTTTCAGGGGCCCCTGTGGCCTGACTTTAGCTTCAAATACCCTCAAATTGTATCAATCGACGCAAATTTTTACGTAGATTCAATAGTTTTGATATCAAAAGTTTTTGTATTAAAAGTTATGGCTCTTTGGAGTGTACCAGTGTGTGTTGGTATTTTGACCCCTGCTACGAGTATGCTCGTAGTTGGCAGCAAACGTGCCAGGTCTTTCTTATTTTCCAGTATATTAAACAACCTTATGAATGGGTTTTTCCAGAAAAAAAAACCCTGTCAAGGAGGTTTATTTCCGTTCCAAGGGGGTAAGGATTAGTATGTGGTGGAATTCCATAGGGTGATACAAAAAAACTGTCAAAAATAACTGGAATTCCATGGAGGTAGCTTTTTAAATCCAACTAAAATTCAGAATTCCAGAGGGGTTTAAACCTGAAGTACAGCATTTCCAGCCACAGGGCGGTGGACCTCCTCAACAGGGGGTATACGGTTTTTTTCTGGAAAAGCCCAGTAATGAAGGTAGTTATTTTCGCTCATTGTCTGATATTTATGGTCATCTTTTATCTTTCAAAATAGGAAGAAGAAATATGAAAAGAAAAATGATCCTACACTAGATCCTATTCTCTATTTCGATTTCAAATGAGGAAAAAAGTATTTTCGACCTGACATTACAATACTGTGTCAAATCGGAAATACATTGTGGTTTGATAAATAAAAACAAGTGGTAACGAAAATTTGGAGACAGAAAATCAATCGATGACACAATTTAAGAAATCTTTACTTTATAAGAACAATGAGTCTCGAAAACGCTTGAATTAAAGAAAAGTTTAAAAGCAAGATTTAGCCTTGAATGATAAGTGTTTTTAGGTAAATTAAAGGGTCCAAATAATAAAATGATATATATCTCCATCAGGGGACTATATAACCTTGGCACGCAAAGTTGAAACACGAAGACGAAATTTAAGTTGCAAAATGCAATAGTTTTTCTAAATCACACCCTACAAACTGCTGGGCCCCCTCGGTTTGCGAGATTAATACCCTGAGCATCAGAGGTTGAGTTTTCAAAGAATATATTAACCTCTGAAGACCAATTATAGAAATTTTATCGCGCTTGTGTCAATCTAATCACTGTAGAAAGAAACAAAGATGCAGAGCAAATACTGCCATATTAATGTCTAGCAGACTGTATAAATATACATGCTTACTATTGACGAATTCCCCAGAAACCTCTAAATGTAATTGAAATGAGTTTTTTTCAAAAGAAATCGTCTACATGATTCCCAAATGTATAACAGTAATTATTAAACTATTAATTATGGTAAAGTTACTTCAATAGAATCGAAATAATAGACAAATCTTTATGTTATGATGCTCTATCACTGACTCTTTTTAAAAAGCGTTGATGACATTTCATGAATTGTGTTTTCAACGACGCAAAAAAATCAACTTTGAACTTAATCCAAGATCTAAGATTGTCGTCATGGTTACTTTTCTCTGCGTTGATTGCGCGCTGAATAGAATCTGGATTGGTCGGCACAGGTCGATAGATGATTTCGACCTGTGCTTTTCACGGTACAAGATTACAGGTATGCAGGTATGTCCAAACCAAAGTTCAAAAATCGACCCTTAGAGAGACTGAATTTTGATTTTGCCTAAAAACGCCTCCCTCGAGGCTGGAGATGACCAAATTTGAGTAAGGACATCATAAGTCTGATTACGATTTAGCCTCAAAAAAATATGTTTTGGTTCTTACAAAAACCTCGATACAAAAAAAAACACATTAAAAATCATTGACACAATTCTTCCTACCGTTTGAAGATGAATTTTTTGAACGGTACGGAATATCGTCAAACAGATAATGGACAGGTAGCAATGAAACTCCGCATCAATTTCCATACAATTTTTTTAATTAACAAGCGTTTGTAAGGTATCCTCGATCCTGTCAAATGCACTATCTATAGGCACCAGCCACGTGCAGAAATAGGAATAATAAAAATTTTATGACAGAGAACCAAAAGTTTGTAAAAGGCTTGTGAAATTATTATTTTAGTATGAAACTATTTTAGCATAAAGGTGATTCTTAGCAATAATATGTTTTAGTTTGGAAATTGTCAACAATTTAAAGATTCGATTTAATTTTCTTGATTAGATTAGATGCTTATATTAATTTATTGCTTTTTATTGTGATTCGAAAAACAAATTCTTAAGAAGATTTAAAATAAATCTGCCACCCGTTTGAGTGTAATCTCTTAAGGAAACGAATGTTTAAGATTTTGTAACAGTTGAGTAGCTAATTAAAATCATTCGAATGCCAAAACTAAATGCTAGTATTCGGTATGTTTCAAAGTAACCATAGCAACTAGTCAAACATATACTAAATCCAATCCAGACGTCGGTCCCTCCTTCTCGGATAGCTATTGACTCCCCGTAATTCTAATATTTTCAGGCCAACAAAAGACATCTTACATAACTAGGTAGCAGTAAAGAAAAAAAAAACAACTAATGCACCTCCTTGAATTTCTTAAATTTTCTTTTTGTGATTACTTTTATGATGTCATATTCAAGAGTTTTGAACGGAGACGAATATTTTAGTACAGGAAACTTAAGTTCTTCTGTGTTCGTTCCTCTTACTGACTTTCCTTCTGATTGAATTCTGTAAAATTAATATTTAGCCGATATTCAATAGGTCCCCGTTTTAGTAACCCGGTGAGGGTTTTTTAATCTGTCAAGACACAAGAATAAAGAAACCCAAATGCCAATATGTGAATAGGGGATAAAAAAGTGTCAGTGTTTTAATTGGTGAGGGATTGGAAAAATATATTTTATAATAATATCCAATAAAGATTTCTGTAAACTTTAGTGACAGATTCAGCAAAATAAATCAAAGTGGTGCGAGTCAAAACTATAAAGATGCATCAGATTTTCATTGTCAGACTTGCGATTCAGCATTCACCAAACACACCCTTACAGTTAATTTTGAAGATCTCGAAATACTTACCCTTAAGAGCGGCACATGCCGTGGGTCAGACCATATTAGTGCCCCCTCCCCCCGAGGGAAATGAGGGCTCAGAGTAATTTTCCGATGGGGATGAAATTCGTATCCCCCTATATGGAGTTCCAGCCACCAAGGCAATAATACATGGGTATGGTTCACTAGTCCTCAGCAATGCTGCCAGCTTTTTGGAAATGAGACTGGTAACTAAAATACAAGCGCTTTCTAAAAGATAATTGAAATAAGTTATCCTAATTCGGAAAGTTGAAAGCAAATAAGCGTTTCCTAATATATTGGGTTGCCAGGTTGTTTCTATGATCCCAGGATATATAAATAAAAACATAATAAATATTTGAAAATAATTCAATTACGTGAACGAAACACCCATTAAATTTATAGACGATGCTAATATATCAAAAAAAATATTGTTATGCTTTTTAGAATATATTAACATCCTTAATTTTTCATCTGCTGCCATAGTTTTGGATAAATTTCGTCAAGAACGGAATCCATATCCTTAAAAATGTCAGTGTCGGACTTCAGAAGGGTCGTTTGAAATATAGTTTATGGCTCCGCGTGTTAGAGAAAAAGAGAGTAATTTCCTGGTGGTATATTCGAAAGTCTCACTTGTTATGTAAGCAAACCGTAAAGGAAGTCTTGACACTTTAGTCAACTTTGCTTAGCAGGGGTGTTAGTATGACACCCCCTTCTCACACACCTGGTGGGTTTAAGTTTTGCAGTGAGGATTTGCTTATCTGGTATTTTTAACGGGGACAAAAATTACAGTATAATTTTCCACCGGGACGATATTTTTGCCCATTTTTCCAATGAGAAGAGTTTCCAGTGGGTCTGTGAGAAGGGGTGTAGTATGCAAGAAACTATTTCAATACTAATTTTATAACATGCATTAGGAAATTTCATCGAGTTCTGTTTTCAGTAGTTTTCTGTTTTAACACTTACGGGGCTTTAAGCTCAATGATATATTCAGACCAGGGTTTTCCGTACGGTTTTTTTTAGCAGAAGTTAATTCTTATCCTATAATTCTTGCTTAAATTTTGAATGGGTACGGGAGTCTTAGAACTCATAGAAAAGAAGAAGGAAGAGATACTAAATAGATACTAAAGATGGCATATTTGTTAGAAATTAATCATACATATTAGCACAATTTTACAGTATGTAATGTACAAATTTCATAACTAATGGGTGCGTCAATTTACGTTTTCAAGGTAATGTAATATATTTTTATCACTCAATTAAAAATGTTGCAAATGTTGTTTCTAATGTCATTTTCTTCTTTTCTTCTTTTTTCTTTGTTTTATCGTTCCGACTATGTATTAACTAGAACCTACGACGAAATCCTTGTGACAGTATAGCCAAGTTAATTAGCAACGGATGCCAAACTAATTTCAGAAAGTGATTTACAGAGAGAGAGAGAGAGAGAAATAATTCCTCCTATATGTTTTGATTTAATTACGCTAATCAATAAGGTTGTGTTCGATTGTTTCTTTCTTCTTCAGGATGTTTTGTCAACCTCATTACATAATTCGTAACAGAAATTCTTCAATGACCTTATTTGTAATAGCTATTATAATCAATTGTAAATACTGTATAAAATACACCGAAGCTTTGGTAACTAGCTCACTTGACATCGAACACTTAAGATACACATTCTGAAAAACAAGGAAAAGTTGAAGAAGAAACTCAAACAACAATGAAGACACTTTTTCTTCTTGCTGCAATGCTGGCAACAGCTTTTGGTATGTTTTTATTTTGTAGAAATCAAAGCAAAGAATCAGAGTCTATGGTTTTAGATATTATATTGTACTTTGAAAGTATATAGGGGGTAATAATTGCGATAGTAGCGTTGATAGAACCTTGAAAAGTAATGGCAGCATTGGCTAATCTTTATTTCACGTTACTGGTCATACATAAACGTATCAACGAAAATTAATGTCATTACTATCTTCTTTTCATAGCTTTTGGTCCAATGACAGTTCCATTGATCACCAAGACAACTACACCACCAATTGACTGTAAGTCTTCATGTTTGTTTGAGTTTAATTAGCCGTAAAAGTTAACACTCTCTTCATCCTTTACTTAGATCTTAAAGAAACAAGGAAATGGTGGCACTATTTAGCCAGCCATCTTCAATTTAAACTTTAAGAGTAGCATATAAGGCTCAGTGAAACTGGAACGCCTGTATTGAGCTAGGTTTTTCTAGATATCTTCAAATGTTCATCGGTAAATTTACTTGATTATCACCATTTGCTGGTACCAGATTTTAGCAACATATTTTCTGTCTCTAACATTCAAATATCCTTCATTTTCCTCATTTTCATCTTCATTTACTTCTTCTCTTCAGGTGATGGTCATCCAAGTCCATTTACATTACAGTTCTGTGAATACAAACCAAACAAATTATTCAAACATCCAAACCATCCAAGATGGTTCATCTCTTGTGGAGGTACTGAAGGAAACATTGGTGGAACTTGCCAACGATGTGATCCTCACCACGAATTAGAGTTGAACGAAGATTGCCAAATGTGCTTGTACCCTGGAGAAAGTAAGGAAACAAAATGAAATCAACCTTTTAGAACGGCTGTTGGAACAAACAGTTAATTCTGTTTCAAAAATACACTTTCAATTTGGGAACCTGAATTATTCAAAGAAGATTCTTATTAACTTGAACCGTTGACGACTTTGTTTTGACTAATTTCTTTTTTAATTTTCAGAATGCCCAAAGAAATTACCTCCACCAGTCGAATGGTACTGTAAGTATCTAAATATTTCTTTTTTATTTCGCTGAGAACCCTGTCTCCTCCTAGTGGAAAATCATTGTTTTATCTATACCAAGGAACCTGGAAGAATGGACTGGAAAAAAGACCAAAAGTTTTCTTCGAATCAGAGAAAGATTTTAATTACAGAGAGTAACATTGCACTTTTTCATCATTTGTGCTTCTAAAAATGCATATTTTCTAATCTACAAGGAGGAAATGACTTCTAGAGTCAAAATGTTGGCAACATTTCAAATTATTTTCAGGAAAATCATTTCAATTTGAATTTAGCGGATCTTCTTTACACAATAGTTACACCTTCATTAGAGTTTTGACGTCATCGAAACTAAGAGAAATAAACCAGCTGCGCTGGAAGCTCCGGCTTAAGAGATTAAAAGATGTGAAAGATGAGCTTGTTGAGTTAGTTGTGTTAGAACGTTGCCCACAAACTGCTAATCAGAACAGATCAGAAAGCCCAGTAATAATTCTATTGCAGAGCGAGTATGAGAAATAATCTTAACGAATAAAAAAACCAGCTGGAAGTTTAGCTCTTCTAAGTGATTACACATGCACTTTCTTGCCTAAAGAACCAACCCCATCCCCGTCCACTCATCCTGGACTAAAAAGTTCAAAATTGGAGCTATAAAAGGAGATAAACATTTAGAAGTCAATATCTCCAAGTTCTTGATTTGATTGTCCAGATAAAATTTCGGGGAGAAAAATAGCCTAAATTAGAGGTCCAGGGCTTTTAGCAAAGCATGATTTTTTCTGTTGGGATAATACTTGAGGGAGAGTAGGATAAACCAAATAAAATGGTACAATAGTGTGTATGTAATAAATAGTGGTATATTTGGAAAAAACCTGTTTCAGGGTTTGAAAAATCTTCAAAAGGAACGGTCGCCCCAGCCAATGAAATTACGACAAAGTCCAAAAAATATCATTTTCAGTTATAACACTGTGAAAATTTCTCCGATCTTGTTCAAATTTACACAGGAATTGTGTTTTAGTATCCTTTACTGAATTCTCATAGTGATATGTTTGTAAAAAATCTGTGTCGGGTTTGAAAAATCAAAGGAACGGTCACCAGCCGCGATGAAATTACGACAAAGTCCAAAAACGATCATTTTCAGCCATAACACTGTGAAAATTACCCCAATCTTGTTTCAAATTTACACAGGAATTGTTTTTTGTATCCTTTACTGAAATCTCATAGTGATATATTTGTAAAAAATCTTTGTCGGGTTTGAAAAATCAAAAGGAACGGTCGCCAGCCATGATGAAATTACGACAATAACAAACAACAAAGTCCAAAAACGATCATTTTAAGCCATAATACTGTGAAAATTTCTCCAATCTTGTTCAAATTTACACAGGAATTGTGTTTTAATATCCTTTATTGAATTCTCATAGTGATATGTTTGTAAAATATCTGTGTCGGGTTTGAAAAATCAAAAGGAACGGTCGCCCAGTCAGGATCATCATTTTTTCAGCCATACACATAACACCACAATTTAAACTGCTCAGATCGTTTTCAAATTTGCACTGTAATGTTGTAATTTTAGTATTCTCTTTCGAATTCCAATGGATGTGTGTTTGAAAGTTTCATTCCATTGTCAAGTTACAGAGTTTTATGTTTTTTTTTGTGCGTCCATAAAACTAGAGAAGTTAGCCATATGCAAGATTTTAAGCACTCGAGCAGCTGACGATTCATGGCCTAAATTTCTCCAAAGTCTTTCCACATTATTAGACCAGTATGCATCAAACTTCTCATAAATCATGTCCAAAACATCATGAATAATGATGAAAATGATCACTATCTTTCACTGAGATTTGCAGAAAGCCCACTTTCGGCAGCCATCTTTTTCTAAATACTTTCGCAATATTATCGAAATCCAGATAATCCGTTTTTATTAAATCGGAATAGATCATCGGATTAGATAAACAAAAAAAAATGTCTTGACCGTCGTTGTCGTCGTCGTCGGACGAGAGAGAATTTAAGGCTCCTAGGCCGGAGCAACAATGACCACTAACTTAAATAGATTTCCCGACCATACGGGATAGTGATATATTGGCAACGTTTACCAATTTGGTTACTCATTTTCTAAACAAGGCTAGGTCACACGAGAAAAAAGTTTATGTAAACAGTGCTTTGAATTCTTGAATTAAAAAAAAGACATTCGTGAAAATTATGAATTAACGCAATTGTTGAATAATATGAACACAAACGAAAACAAAACAACAATTAAAAATTTTCTTAATGGACACTAAATTATTTCTTTTTCATTTTCACTAATTATCGTTTGAAAGGCACATCCTTTATTTTATCCGATAAATGCATCGAAGCATCGACGTAATGAATTATTATTTTTTATTAATTTAGAAATTAAAGCATAACAGTCATTAAAAATGTGCATTGCATAATAACTTCGTTAACCTTAGAAACAGTAATTGCTTTTTTATTCCGATTTGCCAAATCTTCATGACCTATTACTTAGAAAGTTAAATTTAAACGTAATTGCTAATTAACTCGTAATTAGATATTCCCCAATTCTAATTGCTATAATGAATGACAATTGTGGCTTTTGGACGATAACCCATACCCATAATTGATTTCAAACATACTTGAGAAATTCAAATGAAAAGTTACTGAAAAACTGATTTGATTCACAATCGGACAAAAAAGCTTTTATTCAAACTTTATTTTCTTATGGATTAAGAACAACTTGCAAGGAAAACATCGTTGTTCGTGATTCTTTCCAAAGATGCCTGGATTTCCTTTCCATGTCTATCAAATCAACTTTCATCGTTATTTTTTCAGTTTTTTCGCTGAGGAAACTTGGAATTTTTGAAGTCAATAAGAAAGCCATATACATAAACCTTTTGAAAAATAACCAATTGCTTTGACAAGTTAAATGCAATTTCTCAATCTTAAATCTTAATTCATTTTACAGGCCCTGATGACGGATGTCCATTCTGTCCAAGCGGTGATGGATCAAAACTAGTCAATGGCGGATACACCTTCCACAGAAACCCAAGGAATTTTTGCCAATGTGTCTGGGGTTCACCAAAATGTATGCCATGCCCATGTGGACAGATCTTTAATCGACAGAAGGGATGTTGTGTCAATCACAAAAATGGTCGTGCATGTCCATCTCAAAATTAAATCTGTTATTGGTTTCTTAACGGAGCATTGAAATTTAAATATTTCTGCCTTAACTATATGTAGTTTATTATGAAAACATTTCATATAGAAGCTTTGTTTTATGGTCAACGGTGAACTGTTTTAAATGGAGCTATACGCACACTTTAAATTTTTAGATTTTCAGATTTTTAACCTAGAATTTTAAAAAGCGAAATTTTTGATAGCTCCAAAATTATCAAAACGGCCTTGTCAAAAACATTATTAAACTTCTTAACCAGTGTAATCAACTTAACCCTTGGAAAAGGAATATTTGTTGTTTTGAAAATAAAGAATATTTTATTTATGATTTTTTTTGTAACTTAGGAAAAGCGAAAAATATGATTGTTAGAAATCTATAATGGATGAAACAAAATTTTGTTATTTAGATGCAAAGTCTATTGTAATTGGAAAAAGAAACAAAACAAGTGTCAATTTTTTATTTATTTTGTAAAAAAACATCATAGTATCATTTTAATCCTTGTCACACTCCCACTGTAACATTATTATCCCCGTAAAGTGACCGAAGCTTAGATATTGAGTTAGACCATAACATAATAGAGTTAATGAGATATGACTGCATTTAAAAGTTAGTTCAGTGTGGGTGTTACCGCCCTTCCTTCTTAGTAGCCAATACTATCTCGACCATGTGTCATATAACGACTTCCTTTGTCCTGGAGCTAACGAGTTTCTTTAAATAGATCCGGCTCTTTCTTTATCTCTTCTTCTTAATTACGTAGATTGCGAATAAATTAAATATCCGGGTTAGATTCGGTAATTAGCTCGGTTTACGCATTATCCTTAGTTACACCACGGTTACATCATCCTTAGTTATGGCGATTCTGAAAAATAAAGAATAGATTGGTACTTATGATAACAAATAAATACAACGTAATGCTGACAAGCATTCACGGGAGGGGCCAGGGAGGTACAGAAAAATCTTACGAGGATAAAAACAATTAATACAGCATATTTACTTGACGTTTATATCCATGTCAAGACCCAAATCTCTTTGGAGGGGGAATGAAATCCTTTTTCAAAACTTGTGACCCGCCTTTCAAAGTTTTGATCTTCGACCACAGCATCGAGGAAGACGTGTGTTGGTTATTAATTTTCAAAGTTGACGATTATATGACTCTGGCAGGTCATTGTTAGAGCTGATTCGAGGATACATTTATCAACCATTAACGGTGCGGTTAGCTTTTGTATGGTTGGTATTGAATTTACAAGAAGATGACGTCAAAAATCTTTGTTTTATGAGAATGTCAATGCAATAACTTCAGGCATTTTGAAGTCATGTTACCTGGTTAACAGGAGCCGCCCAGTCCCATCATGCTTTAAATGTTGATAGGTGTATTTGAGGATAACGTCTACGATGCAACTCCGTCAACGAGCTAATTAAGGATATCTTTTGTGACAGTCATGGAGAAATAAGTGTTTGTGAAAAGTCAAACAGATTTAAAAAAATAGTTGTAGTTGATGGTTCTGGTGAGTTAGTAGATGGAGTTGATGATTCTGGTGAGTTAGTAGATGGAGTTGATGGTTCTCGTGAGTTAGTAGATGGAGTTGATGGTTCTGGTGAGTTAGCAGATGGCGTTGATGGTTCTGGTGAGTTAGCAGATGGCGTTGATGGTTCTGGTGAGTTAGCAGATGGCGTTGATGGTTCTGGTGAGTTAGCAGATGGCGTTGATGGTTCTGGTGAGTTAGCAGATGGAGTTGATGGTTCTGGTGAGTTAGCAGATGGAGTTGATGGTTCTGGTGAATTAGCAGATGGAGATGATGGTTCTGGTGAGTTAGTAGATGGAGTTGATGGTTCTGGTGAGTTAGCAGATGGCGTTGATGGTTCTGGTGAGTTAGCAGATGGAGATGATGGTTCTGGTGAGTTAGTAGATGGAGTTGATGGTTCTGGTGAGTTAGCAGATGGCGTTGATGGTTCTGGTGAGTTAGTAGATGGAGTTGATGGTTCTGGTGAGTTAGTAGATGGAGTTGATGGTTCTGGTGAGTTAGCAGATGGAGTTGATGGTTCTGGTGAGTTAGCAGATGGCGTTGATGGTTCTGGTGAGTTAGCAGATGGCGTTGATGGTTCTGGTGAGTTAGCAGATGGCGTTGATGGTTCTGGTGAGTTAGCAGATGGAGTTGATGGTTCTGGTGAGTTAGCAGATGGAGTTGATGGTTCTGGTGAGTTAGCAGATGGCGTTGATGGTTCTGGTGAGTTAGCAGATGGCGTTGATGGTTCTGGTGAGTTAGCAGATGGCGTTGATGGTTCTGGTGAGTTAGTAGATGGAGCTGATGGTTCTAGTGAGTTAGTAGATGGAGTTGATGGTTCTGGTGAGTTAGCAGATGGAGTTGATGGTTCTGGTGAGTTAGCAGATGGCGTTGATGATTCTGGTGAATTAGCAGATGGAGTTGATGGTTCTGGTGAATTAGCAGATGGAGATGATGGTTCTGGTGAGTTAGTAGATGGAGTTGATGGTTCTGGTGAGTTAGCAGATGGCGTTGATGGTTCTGGTGAGTTAGCAGATGGAGTTGATGGTTCTGGTGAGTTAGTAGATGGAGTTGATGGTTCTGGTGAGTTAGTAGATGGAGTTGATGGTTCTGGTGAGTTAGCAGATGGAGTTGATGGTTCTGGTGAGTTAGCAGATGGCGTTGATGGTTCTGGTGAGTTAGCAGATGGCGTTGATGGTTCTGGTGAGTTAGCAGATGGCGTTGATGGTTCTGGTGAGTTAGCAGATGGAGTTGATGGTTCTGGTGAGTTAGCAGATGGAGTTGATGGTTCTGGTGAGTTAGCAGATGGCGTTGATGGTTCTGGTGAGTTAGCAGATGGCGTTGATGGTTCTGGTGAGTTAGCAGAGGGAGTTGATGGTTCTGGTGAGTTAGCAGATGGAGTTGATGGTTCTGGTGAGTTAGCAGATGGCGTTGATGGTTCTGGTGAGTTAGCAAAAGGAGTTGATGGTTCTGGTGAGTTAGCAGATGGAGTTGATGGTTCTGATGAGTTAGCAGAGGGAGTTGATGGTTCTGATGAGTTAGCAGCTGGCTTATGGTTCTGATTAATTAACATATGGAGTTGATGGTTCTGGTGGATTAGCAGATGGAGTTGATGGCCCTGGTGAATAAGCAGATGGAGATGATGTTTCTCGTGAGTTAGTAGGTGGAGTTGATGGTTCCGGTGAATTAGCAGATGGAGTTGATGACTCTGTTGAATTACCAGATTGCCCAGATTGAGGTGATGATTCTGGTGAATTAGCAGATGGAGTTGATGGCCCTAGTGAATAAGCAGATGGAGATGATGGTTCTGGTGAAATAGCAGATTGAGTTGATGGTTCTCGTGAGTTAGTAGGTAGAGTTGATGGTTCTGGTGAATTAGCAGATGAAGTTGATGTATCTGGTGAATTAACAGATGGAGTTGATGGTTCCGGTGAATTAGCAGATGGAGTTGATGGTTCTAGTGAATTAACAGATAGATATAATGTGATTATGGTGAATTAGTAGGTGGAGTTGATGGCTCCAGTGAGCTAGCAGATGGAGTTGATGGTTCTGGTGAATTAGGAGATAGAGTTGATCGTTCTCGTGAGTTAGTAGGTGGAGTTGATGGTTCTGATGAATAATCAGATGGAGTTAATGGTTCTGATGAATAAGCAGGTTCTAGAACGTGAATATGATAGATGATAGTCCTGGCAAATTAGCAGATGGAGATGGTGTTTTTAGTGAATTTGGAGATGGAGTTGATGGTTCTGGTGAATTAGCAGGTGGTGATGATGTTTCTATTGAATTAGAAGATGGTTGATGATTGATGGTTTGATTATTGATGGTTTTTGGTTTGTTAGTAGATGTGGTTGTTGTTTCTTGTCTAATCTGATGGTAGAATTAATGACACTGATAAGACTGTTAGTTTTGGAGCAGACGGATTTTGGTGATTTTAGTGAATTCACAGTTGGATTTGATGGCTTTTGGTGAATCTTCTTCTGGAATCAATCTCTCTGTGATCAGTACCCTGAGTATCAGAGGTTAAGTTTTCAAAGAATATATTAACCTCTGAAGACCAATAATAAAAAATTTATCGCGCATGTGTCAATATCTAATCACTGTAGAAAGAATCAAAGATGAAGAGCAAATATTACCATATTAATGTCTAGCAGACTGTATCAGCATTCCCCAGAAACTTCTAAGTGTAATTGAAATGAGTTTCTCTCAAAAGAAATCTTCTACATGATTCCCAAATGTATAACAGTAATTACTAGATTATTAATTATGGTAATATTACTTCAATGGAATCGAAATAACAGAGATGAAATCTTGTATTATGATTCTCTATCACTGACTCTTTCTACAAAGCGTTGATGACATTTCTGAGTTGTGTTTTCAACGACGGGAATAAAAATATCGACTATGACCCTCATCCAAGATCTTGGATGGTCGTCATGGTTACTTTTCTCTGTGTTGATTGCGCGCTGAATAGAATATCGATTGGTCGTTATGTGTTGAAATTTTTCGAATCTTTCGTGGATGAAAAGTAACACCTCCTTCTCACAGACCCGGTGGGATTTTCTCAGTCAGTGGAGGTAAATATATTGGACTAAAACTCGACGGAGAATAGATATTCCCATGGCTGGAGATTTGAATTCCCTTGTTTTTAAGTTAGACAATTCAGTGGGGGTGGAAGAAATAGCACAAAATGTTCCAGTGAGGATTTTTTTATTTGATTATTTTCAGCGGGGACAAAACTTGGAGTATAAATTCACCAGGTCTGTCAGAAGGGGGTGTAAAGTAGCACCAAAAACAGCAAGAATTACCAACTTTACAGTAAAACTTTTTATATAAGAAAGATACGAAAATTTTGAATGAAGATTTAAAATCAAAAAGGTTCAAATATTCCGAAAAGGAGAATTCCATCGACACTGCAAACCCGCAAGTGATTTTTAAGTGTTTTAAAGTAAGTAAGCCTTAGGAGCTTAGCATTTCATGATCTAAAAACTCAAAGCTTCCGATATAAGGCTGAGAATATAGCTTGGTGGGAAACCACTTAACTTCTCCCAAATCTAAAAATCCAATGAAACAAAGTGGAAAAGTATTGAAACTGCAATTCTCGCCCGAGCTTTAAATTCTGAAAAAATAACCGTTGAAATACCCAAATTCTCTATACAATGATAAAACTACCTCTGATTACACTTTTGGTAATAATTGAAACTTCATCACAACACATCCATGAACAATTTGAAACTGACAGCTATTATTGTTGTAAATTTTCAATAAATTCTTTACGAAGCACGACTTCTAAACACAACAATTCTCAAAGCAGTCTTCGACCAGAAAAGCACGTTTTAAACAAAATCGTTACTTGCATTTCCTTGTACTTGATGGATTGTATCCACTTTTATAAATCACAGCCCCGATCATAAACAACTTCACTATAGCAACATCAAGAAAAACAAAAACCTTCACCGTCAGGTAAGCCATCTTTAAATAGATACACATTCTTAATCATTTCCACCAGATATGTCCCTTGAGGAAACTAATCAAGATGGAAATGATAAACCTATTATCTAACAGTCATCAGTAATTAGACAGAAGGGGTGGAAATGAAATACCAAATTTTCCTATGAGAAGATTTTTTGAACTTTCGGGTGTAGTTAACTTTTTTGTTTTCGAGCCTTATTTTTGAAATTAATTGAAGTAAATTGAAATCAACATATTATTTAGGCACGAGGTGCCTAAGAGTATTTGATGTTAATTTCCTAAAAAATTGCATGTTATGAACCCTACAAAGTTATAGAATATTCTCAGAATGTTCTTAAAGGTTTTGTTTTTAAATTAGAGTGATATCGTTTGCTTACTCATCAATTTTAATTTCCAAGATTTTTCATATTGGATTGACACGGATGTGGAGCATAATTGGTCATTGATGAGAAAAAAAGCATTTTTTATTGTTTACATCGGCACAATATAACAATAGTGAGACAATGTACTGATATGAAACATGTGTCTGATATGAAACGGCAGCACTTATGTAAAAATAAAACCTTTTTTTTGGCCTCAAAGCCTTATGTTCCTATTTCTTGTTCTCATTGAAAAAAGCAGGAAATTTGATGATTTCGATTTCACATTCATCAGACCTTGCGGATAGATATTTTCCGCCTTAACACAGAATTTTCAGTGAGTTAAGCCATAATGCGTTTGTCTGCCCCTCAAAATAATGAAAAATTATTCGATGAAAAGTACTTTCCATGTGAAGGACGAAATATCTATACGCATATTTGATAAAATGTTGTATCTATAAAATGTAGATATATATTTTTTTCCGTTGAAGCATTTTCTGAATGTAATAATACTACAGAAATTACACACAAGTTGGTATTGAAAAATGTAAAAATATACTTGCAACGGAGCCCGGAGCCTGTCCCGGCATGGATCTTTTGGAATTAGATATTTTAGAATCACGTGTTAGAAAATCATTTTTAAATTTCATCTTGAGGGAATCGTACTCTACCTCTCAATCCATGGATGCATCTCACTGTAACTTGTAGATCTAACGAGCAAAAAGTATATGACAGTTCAAATGCCGTTAGTAACTTTTGAAAAAGTTTCATGTCTCTTGTCTGCTATCATTTCAGCCAGATGCTTGCAAAATAACGTCAGAGAAAGTTCTATTTTATAAAATGCTTCCTGGAGTCGGCGTAACTTATATAATACTTTCTTTTGTCTGCTGACCCTGAGCTTATATATTTCATATATCGAGGTCACTCCTATAGGAAAATAAGGTACACGGTTGGCATATGACAAAGGCCCCGTAAGTACCAAGGCTATCAGAGAAGGTACTCGGTCGGCATGTGTTGTATGGCCCCGTAAGTACAAATGCTAACATAGGTCCTAGGAAGAGGATCTATGCGTCACTTTAATAATACTTTCTTGAATTAGGACCAATTTGATTGATATGTAGTATCACAGTTATCACTTTCAAGATTTTAATAACCCATTCTTTTAGCCTATGATCTATTCTAAAATCAATTGTAAAACTGCGACCGAAGTCGAGAATGATATCTGAAGGGTACCTTTTAATCTAGCTGTCTACCCGAAAGTAAGGAAGGGCGCCACTCTTTTCTATGAATTTTTCCACTCACCGTTGACCCGTCTATTCCAGTTGCTGAGCAAAAAGTAGAGAAGCATCGAGTACAATATTGTAAAATCTTTTATATGACCCGGCAGGGTTTTCATCTCACAACACACCCAGCGACTGATCAGATCCACCACGATGGATAATCCGGTATGTGAAAAATGGGGACAAACGGCTTATAATTTTAAGCCCTATTGGGAATAATGAGTGTCTAAAATAATCTTTTCCTCCAACTATTCTTAACATTATCCATTCCAAAGTTATCATGTTTTCCTAACGCCCTACCATAATATTTCCAATTGAAAAAAAATCACTTTCCTTGCCCCAGTGAAAGTTTTGGTGAAGATTTTCATCCGTTTAAAACGCCACCGGGTTAATGAGACAGGGGATGTCACAAAAATAACGGTGAAAAAAATATTCAGGCAAATTTGCTGATGAAATTCTGCCGAGTTTCCTGCAAATAATTGGTTATTTTAGAAAAATCGATTAAAAAGACCGAAGGGGGGGGGGTTGATTTGAATTCAGATTAAAAGCTAGGTGTCGAAATTGAACCCTTTCAGTGGGGAGAGAAAATTGCCAAATTTAAGCATATCTCTGCAAAAAACCTTACAAAGCTCGTTTTTTCTTTTATCTTTACATCCTTTCAGTGAAGCGTCTCTCCAATCGAACCTTACATTGTTGGGAAGTCTGAATAATCTGCCTTTGCAACTACACCTAAAAACGATAGGTCCCTTTGACCCCTCCCTCCCAGCTTACAATGTCCTAATGATTGCGATTCAACAAAACAGGCAATTCGAAAATCTCGCAACCAAAAAACAGATCTATTTAACTATTGAATCTTATCAGAGCTAGTAACCACTACAAGGACATCATGAGAAACTGCTCTGTTCACTGAGTTCTTATTGATGGAGATGGGTTATCTTGAGGTAAACTAGTCGCGGCTTGGGCGGGGTGAAGGCAGTATGGTCTTTTTAAATATAGTTGTCATTAGCACATAATACCCTGTTTGATTCCTGTAAAAAACATTGGATGTCTACGAAAATTTCGAAGCAAGAATATGTGGGTGGGAGCACACCAAGGGAAATTCACTAGGTAGGAGCTCACCGGGGAAATTTACCGGGTAAATTTTCCGGACACACTCTGTCTTTATTCACAGTTGGATCCAGAGCCGTTTGTAACAATCTCATTAAGTCCGAATGAAATAAAAAAGTTTTTGCCCTGGCTAAGGAGACAGATCGAGGTCATCTGATTCAATGTGTTGATTTTCTCTTGTTAAGAGTTTCCTCTCAAATCATTTAAAACTTTTTATCATGGTCTTATCAATCTGGTGACAGATTCTTTGAGTGATTCTTCAGGAAGCTCAGAAACATCATTCACCATTTCAAATACACCTAGTAACAGAGGTTTATGCTAAAAGTGCTAAAGATTAGCACTTGAAACAGTTAATTCTTAAAACCAATATCAGAGTAATGATAGGAGCTCAAAGGTGCGGTGGTTTTTGTAGTCCGTGTGCAATAATCGATCTTCCAACACCGGACATATTCTATAAGCCCGCACCTAATGTCCAGACGTTAGAATCCAACCTCCTCCCCAGGACAACCTCTTTTCTGATAGATGGGAAACATTAGTCTTGGGCGCATCTAAATTTATCACCGAGAACAGGGCTAAAAATCATCAAATAGAATGCAAATAAAAATGGGATCGAAATATCGGTCGGTACTTATGATTTCTTTATCAAGATAATCAGTGAATCACGTATGATATGCCCCCAATTTCTAAATTGTATTACCATAGCTGACTTCAAATCCTTTCAAAATAAAGATGAAAAACAATACTTACCTTTAACGACTTTCCTCAATTTCATATTAAATGACTTTTCGGTGCCAAAACGTAATTACACACTGATGTTGACTCATTAATAACAAAACACCTGCCATAAAACCAGAGAAAGCAATAAATTCGAAAACAATAGATTTTAATTGGCAATTAAATTTTGGTTTTGAGGTACCAAAAACAAAGCAATAAAGTGCTAAAAATAATATCAAGTTGTGAGATTTATAACCGCATACAAAACCAATAAGAAATGATAATTAACCTAATTTACTGCGTTAATTAGCCGTGCAACAACACGGTAGGTAGATTCATCTGATTACCCATTTTTTCATTCTTTTGTTCTTGAAAAATACGGAAAAAATAATCAATCAATATTTTTAATTGTGCCTTGGTATTCTTTGGAAGCGACATCTGATTGCAGGATGTCTGACGTCAATGACGTATGAACTGTCCATCATTTGATCTCTTTGATGGAGCTTTTAGTAAGCTAACCATGATTGAACGTTAGAAACATTAAAAATGTACATATTTTTTATAAGAACATCTAAAATTTTTGAAACGGAAATGTTCTTAGCTTTTTGAGTTTAAAAATATGAGTGTTCTTGACATGTTCATATTTTCACCATTTTGTAGGCATTTTGTCAATTCATTTTCCAGGAAATCGGGTGTTTTAGAGTCTGCGAATGCCTTAAAATGTTCTTAACTTGTTCTAAGCATTCTGCCTCGGAATTGTTATATTATCATATAGGTTTGTTCTTATAAAAACGTGTTTGTAACTTTAAAGGACGAAGTAAATGTCAAATATTTCATTGAAGAAGCCAATCATCTATCAACTTGTTTAAATTCTCATTTCCCTTTCAGAATAAAAAAGCGAGGCAGTTTCCATGGGGAAACGTGATTATCGTGTGTCCGGGCCGGGGTCGCAGGTCATGAAAAGAATCAGTTACTAATCACCCTGATGACAAAGAATAATTATGACATGAGGTGTGTCTTTAAAAAGATATGAATATCTTAGTTGCATCCTGGACTCATTCAGACTTTTATGTAATCTGAAAGTCGCTAAATAGGGTATAAATAAGGCCATGTAATGTCTGAAAAAGTCACATCGCAACAAAGTTTCCATAAAACGAAAAAGAAGAAGAATTGGTAAGACGTTGAGCTAACGAAACTCATAAAAATGAAGACTTTAATCATCCTTGGATTATGCTGTGTGTTAACTCAAGGTAAGAAGAGCGAATAAATGATTAAAGAATATTAAGCTCCAGCATCGTTCAATTTTTTTAAGACGACATACTACATACTTCTTTCTTCTGAAATTTATACAGCATTCTCCAGCATAATTTGAACAGTGCCCCACTTGAATCACCGCAAATATACAATTTTTTTAACCGCTTGTTCATGATTAATCTTTGACACTCCGTCTACCATTTTCTATTGAATTTAAAGACTTATTTCATCGACCCTACCGAATCTGTTTTGAAATGATGCTAAGTTTTTTTTTCATTTTTAACTCCATGATTTTGGAAATCTCTGACGAATGGAACTGGTTTTCCCTTTTTAGCTTTCATTGAAGAGAAAGGCAATGGCCTTGGACCAGACGGTAAACCACTTCCAACAGAGAAACCATACACAACAAGAATTATCCCAACACCACCAAATCTTCCATGTAAGATACTGTCTGTTATATACCAATTTTGTGGATTCAATATTATCAATTTTCCTGGTCACTTGCTTCTTGATGAGTCATCTAAGTCACATCTCTGTCTCAGTGACCAGCGGACCCCTTTTGATTGAGGACGTATATCGTTTATCGGTCAGATAACTTTAGAACGACTTGCAATTTTTAATTTCATAAATAATTTTTTCCCAAGTGGTATAAGATATCTGTTCTGCTAAAATAAGGACTGAAGCCATGTCATAATACGATAATACCATACTCGAGTGCTAAAAGGTGCGGTCTGCCAAGTTATGCTTTAGTAGATAAGTGCCTAGCGACACCGGCGATTGGTTTTGATTTTAAAGATTTATGGAATAAATTTCAGGTCGATTCGGATTAACAGAGAAGGTCAAATCTGTTTGTGAAAACATCAAAATCAAGAATTTCAAGACGATTCACCCAGATGATGACCATTGGTTTATTTTTTGCAACAAAGAAGCCAGCAGATGTCAACGATGTGTTGGGGATTTAGTCTTCGACACCAATTGCCAAATGTGTTTAAAGAGAGGAGAAAAGTGTCCAGCACCAACGAAAGCACCAGTATTGAGAGCTTGTAAGTGTTTTGTCTTTATTTTCTCCATTATATATTCACACCTGTTATGTCCATCACATGCATCTTTGATGAATTATCTTAGCTGGACAACTTTTCCAAAACTAGTGAAATTTAGTTAACCTAATTCTAAGTCGATTTTGCATACTAAATTTTACCGTAGCCCATATATGACATTTTAGTCGTGTTATCGATTTATTTACTAACTGAGTGTTCAACCATAAAATTGATTACTGCAGTGACGTAAAAATATCACAAATCTTAGGCTAAAATAGGCTAATAATCCGTTCTTTGTCTATTAGGTCCTGATGATGGGTGTCCATTTTGCTCAACTCTTTATGGTTACGAAGCTCACTCCAATGTGTTGAACTACTGTCGATGTGTACATGGTATTGGATATTGTATGCTTTGTCCAACTGGTACCATATTTGATGCCAAATACAAATGCTGCATGACCAGCCTTGCCGAGTAAGAACAGCCAATACTCACAATGAAACCAAAAGGAAGAGTACGTTAAAGGGGAAAACTTAATCAGAAGAACGTGACGAAAACTATAGCAAAATGACAAATTTCTATTTATAAGGATATCTTGCCAACTTCAATCGGGGTACTAGCAAAAATGATTTTCACAAAAATGACAAAGTTTGCCACGACGAAAAAACCTTCCCAGACTAAGTTTTCCCTTTTAAGGTAATTTGATTCCTAAAGTTTTCAATTGGCTAATATCGATATATGAAACCACACAAAAATGATTAAAAACGATTTTTCTTTGATTTATAATAATACACTCTTCTCGAGAAAATCATTTGAGGGTCTCGTCTCAAAACTGAAAAATTGCTTCTAACATGTACATTAAGGTGACAAGATTGACGAAACTTGTTGTAAAACTTGTATGAACAGCCATTCAAATAATTTGGGCCCACAATGATGATTTTATGCATATCATTTCAAGAAAAGTGTATTAACGCCATAATTTATTACTAAGCTAAACCTCTATTTCATTTATTTTGATAGACTTTTGCAAAGCATTTGTTTTGTACTTGTAATTGTATCTTAGTTTATTTATTGAATGAAAATGAAATTTAATTTGAAATTTGATAGACTAGTTGATTTATCTAGAAAGACCCTGAATCTGACCATTTAAAAAATGGAACATAGTGGAAATACCATTAGGGTGTAAAAGACGGGGCTATAAAGAGTTTTAAAACTTAATCAAAACATAATCGATTCTAAAATTGAATTAATACTTATTTTTAATGTTTCGGAAAAATCTTTTAAAAATATTTCCTCTTTGAAGAATTTAAATTCCGATACGAATTACAATCATGATCAAAATATTCGATAAAAAAAGGGAGATCCCCATCAGAATTTTAAAACCACAAATAATTTTTAAGCGCTTAAAATTACGCGGAGTTTTAACATTAGACTCAAGACTTACCTTAGGAGCTGGGGATCCAAATGCTCGAAAATGCTCCAATATGGCTCGAAATATAGCTTTGAAGCCAATAAACCCCTACTAAATCGAAATGCCCGATTAAAGAAAGTAGAAAGCCTGACATTGTCATTCTCGCCCAAACTTGAAATTCTGAAAAATGATAAAATACCTTGGATTCCCAATATATTCTGACCATGATTGTAGCAATACCTTGAAAGATTTGGAAAAAGTTAATCTAGATTTTTCTGCGTAGGTGATTGATGATGATGATGAAATCAACGGTCGTTTTAAACAAGAAACATAGGAGAAATTGCGTTCGTTTTTAGGATATTCAGCTTGTCAGATAATTTAACATGTATCTTAAGAACACTCCCTTCTCACAGACCCAGTAGGATTATTTAATCAGTTTGGGCTAAACAACATGACATAGCAACAGAATGAAACTCAATGGGTACTACTCGGGGATTGATAATTCCATGTTTTATGTTGATTCGAGTGTAAATAAATTCAAATGAGATGGAAAAAATCTGGATGGAAAATGAGTGTAACCTGAAGGTGTGTAGAATAGCAGAATATTTTGCAATTAAGATTTGTCATTTGATCATTTTTAGCGGGCACAAAATTGGGAGTGTAATGTGACCATAATATCCTTAAGGTGCTCGAAACATTGCCTCTAATTTTTGGGAATAAGTAAAAGAAACATAAAAGCAAAGCAAAGTAAAGAAGAAAAATAGAGTTGGATACTGCGTCTATGCGAGAGATAAAAGCCAGGGAGAGCCTGTCAAATATTTCATCCAGTATACCATTTTTCGAATTGGATGTTGGATGAAATTTTGATTTTAAGAGTAAAACATCACTAACTCTTATTAAAAGTTTTTTTTAGGTTAAAAATTTCTAAAATACTAAATCGGTCATACTTTCTTCAGCGATATAAAAAGTACTTTTATATTACTTGTCTCGAATGTTCTAGAAAGAACCAACAAAATTCCACAAAATTCTCACAGACAGCATGAACTAACGTCGAACAAAGAGCCACCGGTAACAAAGAAAGAAAGAAAAGAATGTGTTGCAAATATTATAGTTTCAATTTTTTTCCAAGCCGATCGACCGGTAGATCGTAGCTTTTCTTTCTAGCCTGCTTCTAAGCTTCCAACTTTAATGACTATACTAGATGTATCTTTGTCGAGAACAGCTTCAAAAGTTTTGACAGAAGGACTTGGACTTGATTCTGGTATTCTTCTGATTCTCATGGTCTTCAGAATATAGTGGTCGATTTTTTTCGATGATGTGTTTTTACAACACATTCCTTTAAACCATTTGTAAATTGATTTTCGATTGAAAAATAAATATATCAATGGATTGATGAAAGAATTAGCAATCGCCAATGCAAAAGCGATACTGATCCCGTGTTGTTTATTAATTCCACACAACATCAGAAGTGAGATAAATGCCATCGGTAGCCAACATATAAAAAACACAACAACAATTGATATCGATATATGCATTAGTCTACGTTCTTTGTGCTTTCTATCATTGTTTGTAACCGTTTCCGGATTTGATTCTTGTTGCAGTTTAGTAATACTGTTGTTACTCTTACGGACAAGTATCCAGATATAAAAATATATACCAGTTATCAAAATTGTAGCTGGGAAAATCAAAGCTGCATAAAAGCTAAGCTCGATTCTTCTTTTCAGTTTTACTTGCAATTTTGACCTATCTAGCAAGTAGTAATAAAATGAAAGTACTGTAAGAGTTACTATCCAAGCTATGATGCATACTATTTTCGATCTACGTTTGCTTCTTTTGCGATATTGGAGAGGTCGTAGAACACATTTTAATCGGTCGATGGTTATTAAAACAAGACTCAATATTGACATTACCAAAGAAACTCTTAGAACAACGTAAAGTAGGTACTTGTATACTTCTAAAAAGATTCTTGTTTTTCCAATGGAAGAATGATATAGTTGCAAACCGTACATTGTTTTTATGAGAATCTCAATGATACCAACCAGTAAATCAGATAATGCCAAATTCAAAATATACAACAGAGGTATACTGAGAGTTTTTTTAAACTTCAAAATGAAGAATATTGTCATGGAATTTATTATGATAGCCAGAACACCAGATACAGGAGCCACAATTTCCCATAACGTCTTAGATACCATTTTGATTTTCAGTTGTTTATATTTTTATTGATGCGTTTGATATTTTAAGAGCTCAAGACTTGCTGTCTCACCTGAAAGCAATTATAATAGCAGAAATACATTTGGGTCGTATTTTGTGTAACATTTGTACAAAAATATTGGGGTCATATACGTTACGTAACTTTTCATGAAAAATATGTAAGACAAGTTCAACCCTCTTTGTTTGAAGACCAAAATAATGAGTACCCCTTTCCTCCTCTTAAGAAACTATTTTACCAAGTCTACAGTCGAAACAATCTCAATTCACATAATATTACTTCTAAGATTTCTTATTGCCAAATATAATTGCCGATTTAACAAATAACCATACTAACGTTTGTGATAGGGTTAAAATATTCGGTCAAAACGTCGGTTTACTGTAATTGACCATGTGATGTATTTTTCCCTAAAAATACTAACAGTTTCTATTCCTTTTATGAAACTTTCTTGACATTTTCCCGCCTGAAGGATCATTTTCTCACTAGTACCATCTAGTTGAAAAAATGGTTCTCTCATCATAAATTTACTATATGGACTATGCAGGTGCTTTTCAGAAAGCAATATCGAGCGTTGTTATGAAAATATTGAAAAAGAAAAGGAAATTCAATTGAAATTTCATTCCTGGTCAAATAAAATTACTTTTTTAATGTTTGGACAAAAACAGCTTTTAATCTCAATTTTCATTTTTCTCGAAAAATTACTTTCAAAAAGAACATTTTGATGGAAAAAGACAACACGGATCTAACATGGGGTTCCGCACTATTAGTTTTTAGACAGGGAACTTGTCACGCTTCTCACTTCGTCTGGTACACCTTGTGTTGGGAGTATTTGGCAGAAGAAATACAAAGTTGAAAATTAATTAAGCCTGTCCCACTCAACCACCTACTCACTGAAATGAATATAAAGTTCGAGAGCCAAGGTTAATTCAAAGGTTTCGTATTTCTGTAAGCAATGAAACCATAGCCGGATTTTGTGGGCTGATGTTAATGAAAATGTAACTTAAGAAAGGGTAGTTGTTTGATGGATTGAACAACCCTGCTTCGAAGATTGCTCCGGCGATATCGTCATTTCTCTTAGATGTTCTACCTTTTTTTAGATCTTGAGATAGCGACCGATAGATTTGTCATCCCCGTTAGGGAAAATACCCTACAATTTCGGCCCAATTAAATATAGCTAATTTGTTTTATCCCCAATTTAAAGTTAAATGTTGGGCTCCAAAACCATCCCCACTGAACTTGTTAGATAGATAGATAATATAGAACTCTTATTCCTCTTTGGATTTCAATAGGAATTTTTATCCCCACTGGTGGAAAAAGTTCCACCGGGGCTGTGAGACAGGAGGTACTCCAAACATGTTAGAATATATGAAATATATTTCTGATGTAGGATCTGTTACGAAATAAATTGCATTTTTGGTGAAAAATAAAGTTTCAGTTAGAAGGTAAAGGATTTTCTCATCCAAATGTCTAGTCTCATGTTATTTCATGTTTTTTCAGATTTCAAAATTCAGAACGCGTCCAGGATAAAAATTACTCAGTGACACAACATTGACGTTAAACTGGTTGTCAAGATATTTATTTGTTTGGTTTTCTATTTTCTTCTCATAAACGTCATCGTGTAACAAGAGGCTTATTACAGTCAAACGCCTATAATACCTAATGAAGGAAAAATGTTAGTTTGTTTTACAGGTTGAATTTACATTGGTTTAGATGTTTATCCAACCACCAACATTTGAACGGAGAAAATCTTGACAAGAAAAATCTTGCATATTTGCAATAACAAATTACACAAACACAAATCAAAATCTCTAATGGCTCTAATGGTATGAGTAAATTTTAAATACAAACATGAAATTAGGTATCATGACATTTTCACATATATGTTACAATTTCAATGTTTGACTTTATGGTTTTATCTGCATACCTACAAATTCTTCTCGAGATATATTCATTTGGGACATGAAAGTAAGAAGGAGCTAGTCAACAAAGTCATAAAAATGGCAAGCGAGGACATTTGGAGATACCTCAGCCCAACTATTGGTGCTTTGGCTGTACTTGCTAACATGGTTCAAATCGCTCTTATCAAGAGAAGAAAAAAGAGCGTGCCAGCGTCTTTGATCTTTATTTTGAACTTATCAATATCCGACTTATTCGTTGGTATTTGCATTATTGTGACCAAGACAATGTATTTCATGGCATTGGAAAATAAAGATCTTTTCAGAAATAACCATTACACTATGGCAATGGACCTTTTGATATATGTTTTCTTTCGAATGTCACTATTCATCTCTATTTTCAATGTCGTTGCAATCACTATAGATCGCCTGGTGATCGTCGTTAGCCCTTTAAAATACAGAAGTGTTGACAGACGCCGAATATTGATCGTGGTCGCTATCCTAATGTGGATTGTTGCTTTAACGATAGCTTTCTTCTCGTGGTATTATCGTAAATCTAAACAAAAGATTTATCGCGAGGAGCTGGTATTTCCTGTCTTGATCCTGCCAACTGTCATTTTGTTATCCAACTGTTATTTGTTCATTTGGAGAGCAACAAAGAAACAAAACAGAAAATTTAAGACACTGCAATCACCAACGACCACACGCAAACCAAGAGGTGTTTCAGTAGATTCCGCATCTTCAATATCGTCGCCACAACAACAGAATCAGTTACTTATTCGAAATCGCCAACAGAAACGATTAATTGTGCTAGCTTTTACTGTTGTGATGGCTTTTACAGTGTGTTGGGTACCTTTATCAATATATTCACTGTTGAAAGCTCTTGGACACACTGTCAAGAGAAGAGAACTGGAGAATATATTTTTCATCATTGCAATTTCGAATTCTCTTTTAGACCCTTTGATTTATATCAATTTTGACCGACGAAAGTTGTTTCAGAGGATTAAACGAACTTTAACAAGGAGTAGGAGTGCACAACAAACTGCGGTTGTGTAAATTTTCAGAAAAGTCAAAATATTATATTTCTTTTTAAACTATACAAATTATGTATATTTAGATTCCTTGGTGGGACTACCTCGCAGTTACTGTAGTCTTGTTGTAAAAAGTATTAAAATCTAATTCTCTTTACTGAATACCGTCGCTATGTTTTCTTCCTTCCTCTCACACTTTAAAAATTACAGACCATGCCATTTTTTGTTGTTAAAAGTACCAGAATAATCTTTTTAGACCCTCAATATTCTAACAGACAATCAAAAATAGCGTATTGATATGTGGATTACGGAAATGAAGCCATCTGTACAGAATCAGTCCTCAATTATCGAAAATAGATGCAATTTATACACCCCTGTCTCAGTGACCAGGTTAAGTATGTATTGGGTTTGAATTTGAAATATCAAAAACTAATTGTGGTGTGAAATTTTTAACTCAACCAGGGTAGGGTTAGCGACTTTGGTTTACATAGAGTTTATTAAAATGTTTATATTTGTTTTTTGACCAGGTTGCCGATTATTCATCTTTTCCAGATTTGATCGGGGTAGAAAATTTCAATCAGTTTTTACCAGGTTTACTCATAATCCTTCCGAGACTAGGAATTAGGCTTTTTTGACAATTATTTCCACCGGGTTACCTATCGGGGCTGATCTGACGTCGTTACTGATATAGGGGTGTACTCAGCTTCCAATTAGTGAGTGAAACGCATAATCTTTTTCAACCTAGTTGACCTTAACTGAAAAACCAAGTTACCCCTGACAAAGAAAAGTACTGCGAAGTACTGATTCAACCACAACTGGTTGACTAACGCATGACAAGCTACCAATATGTTGTGATGTTTTTTAGAATCAGTGTGAGAAAAACTTTCCACCGGTATATCATGTTTTAAAGACATTTTCTTGCCTGGAAGGCATTTTGGTCAGTAGAATACACAAAAAGGTGTTCTGGAAGTGGGTCAGGAGCTTAAAATGTTTCTTACCCCCTAAGGTACCACTGTACCAAATTTCATGCTCTCTAGTCAAGAAAGCACAATAGCATCCTTTTCTGCACACTTTCCCTGGACTACAAGAGCTCGCACGTAATAATCAAATAAAAATCCTTTTTCATAGAAAACCAAGAAAAGATGCAAATAAAACCCGTAAATTTTTACGTCAATATTATGCGAAACTTTTCAAAAATTTTATCTGTTCTTACGGGCTTCTATTCATTACGTAATATTAAAACAAATATTCCTATATTTGTTAGCTTGCAAAATAATAAAATTCGTTTTAGAAAGATAATTTTGTTGTTTTGTATGCTAAACAAGACTCTCTTAACGATCAAGCTGTACGCAGAGAAACTCCTTTCGGAAAGTTGTTGCTAGAAAGATTACAGTGCTTATTTTAAGCACCTTTGATCAATAGACTGGTTTCGCAAAATCCAGTTAAGCACTATTTTCAACAAAATCTTAAGCAAGCTCTCTGTTCCTAACAGACATATTTTCACCCAAGAAATAAAAACAAACACGAGACTATGCGCAGGTCCAAACGGGAACAAAAAAATCCTAAAAGGTAAGAAAGGTGTTACTAAATCATCCTATACGTATCCTTTCTGCCATTTCTAAGAAAAATGTCTGATTGTGGGTGAAAATGACGTCACACGGTATCGGTGTAGTAATAATAGAAATAAATTACAGCGCAGTCAAATTCTAAATTTTCGATATAAACCCAATCTAATTTCGTATTACACCTTTTTTTATAAGAAGATCCAAATTTTTTAAAGCCTTCAGATGTTCTTAACTTTTTGGAGTTTTAAGCCTAAAAATGTTCCTAACATGTTCCTATTTTCGCCATTTTTTGAGTATTTTTGTTCATTTTCCCAAGAAATTGGGTGTTTTAGAGTTTGCAAAGCCTTTAAATGTTCTTTACTTGTTATTAACATTTTGGCCATCGAAGCTTTATGTTCTTTTATAGTTTTCTCTTATAAAAAACGTGTATTATGTATGTCCATTATAAAAATCGAAACTTAAAGCCACCTGAATTCCTATTCCACCCCACATTAATTCTTATATTCTAAAACAACTGGTTCATTCACCGCAGGGTTTCCCTAGTGTTCATTGTCGTTTTACGCTACGGGCTTAAAATATTGGCATTTTTTTTGTGGATCAGTGCAGACTCAGAAATCAGCAGACGTTTGGCATGGCTTTTTTCATCTCGAAAGGAGCGGAAGATAAAAATCGTTCTCTTTTCACCCTCACATGGTCAATGTTTGAATATATATGATTTAGTAATCAAATTATGATTTAAACTGATAACATAAGTTCTTAATATTGACATTGAACTTGCAATAGAACATGGATCCAAATATTGATCCAGCCAGCAAAAATCACAAGAAAAAAATATCCTAATTTCAACATCCAAAGAGATTTAAAAATGATTCAAAACGATAAGTTGTTGCATATATTCCAAATTCCACTTTTTTGATATAATTGGTTGAAGACTCTGGTAATCGAAAGATGATGAGCAACATCCGAGAATTATGCTGGGACATTCTGAGTCCAACTCTTGGTACTTTAGCATTCATCATAAATCTGCTAGAAATATTTTTCATCATTAAATTGAACAAGAAGCTGAATATTCCACTCATTTATATATTAAGCTTGGCTATTTCTGATACTTTCATCGGCTTTATCGAAATACTGATTAAAATGTTATATTTCATCAACATCAACTACCCTTCGACACAAAGTAACCTTTACCTCGAGGTCTTCAACTTTCTGACCTATGTTGTTTTAAGAATATCGCTGATTATATCAGCCTTAAATCTGGTTGCAATAACGATCGACCGACTCTATTGCGTCGTAAGGCCAGTCCAGTACCGTAAAAACAGTAAAAAGAAGGCTATTTTAATTTGCATTGGAATTTGGCTTGTATCTATTGTGTTTTTGACTGCTTTTCACTACGGCTTAAAAAATCACGCTGACCCTTTGACAACGTGGCGTTTACAGTTTATTTTATATCCAATCGTAATTTTACCAGCAGCATTCTTGATGTCTGGGGTCTACTTCTTCATATGGTACTATTTCCGTAAAAGCAATAAACGGATGACTAGACTTCAGGAGGAAACGTCGACAATCCAGAACCTTAGGAAACGCAAAGAAAAGAGACTATTGGTTCTTTCAGTAACTGTTGTGGCAGCTTTTATGATCTGTTGGCTACCAATGGCTTTCTATTGGGTATTATTTATGTATTCAGTGAAAATGTCAGATGGAGTTAATATAGTATTCACAATCGCTATATCTAATTCGGTCATTAATCCTCTGATTTACTTTCACTTTATTCGAAAATCAGTTTGGAAATGGTTTAAAGGCTTGTTTGAGAGGTTTCAAAGAAGAAAACAGAGAACCTTGAGTATTCGGAGGATGGACACTTCGACAACGACTCTGGCAACCAGTGCTGAAGTTATCAGTCGTTTTTAATGTAAATATACCCTTACCACATAATTGATTTCGAAGCTTCAAATTGGCTATAGACCCGAGACTCTTGGACGAGAATTGAATCCAGTTTTTTGAATGTGAATTTCATAAGATTCGTGCAAGAAGAATGAAGAAGAATGCTTTTTCAGGAAGAAGAGGAATGCACAAATATGTGCATCTTCGAGAAAGACGTTAAAAAAATTAAATTTTCTGTCATTCAATTGCAAAAGAATGCCCAGCCATGAAATAACTGATTACTGTTTTAATGACGTAGAAAAATATCATGTAATAAAAAAAACCTTTGATGGGATAATGATGGCTAAATTTCACGAATATAAAAATAAAATTGAAATAATATTTATAAGAAGAACTTTTCATATGCAAATGTTATATATCATCTGAAATTGATTTGAACTTCATATTCTGGCTAAATAAAATCAAATAAGTTTATGACACCTATGATGCTTTTCATTTTTTGTCGTTTTTTAAACTTTTAAAAGAAAGCACACGACAACCTTTAAAGCCCTGGACAACTCAAAGGACCAGAATCCTTTTTAATGTCAGCCAATGGCGTTGGTGATCTCATCCAATCAATGACTTGCTGAATATTCACCAAGTAAACGTCATCACGTGATTCCAAATAATCCAAAAATCTGATGAATCCTGAAAATACAAAAATGATAAGATTCATTAAATTTTACAAGATTTTCTTGTATCGTAATGCCTAGTAAAACAAAAGAAGTTGATGAAAAGTATCTCTAAATTGACCTTGAATCTTAATTCAGCAATTAGACCACTTTCATTTTTTCATTTAGATTTGGTATGAATATTCAATAAGCTTTCGAGTGTGGTTATTGACTAAGTGAAAAAACAATGTTGGTTTTGATTATATTTTCTTGAACAACCAATCAGATCATGCACATGCACTACATTCCTTTATAGTGTAGTAGACCGTGGTATGTACAGAATGGAGGATCTGTTTTAAGGTTAGATCAGCCATGCTTATAAGCTTCTGTTCATCCTCTAGCAAAAAAAGTTTCTTAGATAGGAAGTAAATCTATAGAGGTCTGCGATTCAGACTACCATGCTTATTAAATTTTGAACTTGATTTCGAAAAATAACTTCCTAGACTCACCTTGTTTTCTGAAGTCGAATGCAGGATGCATCATCCAGGCCGCATGCGCAAATAACGGAAAAGGCGCCATGCTTGTTTCATAATGTCGATCGAAGTTTGTTTTAAAGAATTCGAAAACTCCATCTGGGGTGTTGCTACTGAATCGATGGCAAGCGTCGAACATTGAACACGTCGCTGTTATATCTTTCAACTGTAACATTGGGACTTCCCAAAATCCAGGATATCGACCTACATATAGAATTTTGTGTAACATTAAGATGAGAACTGTTATAGCAAGCGTCAAATGAAAAAAGTTACGTTTGAAAATGAATACATGTTGTACTCACCCCTAATTAAATGCTATCATACTACATTGTTGTAGCCTAGAATTTGTTTATAAGCTCGTTGAGTGCTTAAAGTCTCTCTGTTTTAAGTATGTATTAAATTCTTGTTTTGTCTGTCATTTTTAAACCATTATTAGCTTCAGTTGCCTGTGTAACCACAAAGATTAATGACCAACTTACCAAAGTGCCTAATTTGAATAAGAGATGCTCGAGTTGGAGAAACTAAGAAAAATCGGAATCAAGAAGTTGAAAATTTGTAATCTTACGCGATGGACAAGGTGAGATGACACAATTCAATGGAAATCCATTATCCAACGTAAACGGCCAGTACAGTTTCCCATGAGATACAGGTAAAGTTGAATCATACACAAACCCATATTTGTGCAAAATACTGAAAGTTCGATCACCAGCTGTTTGTAAAAAAGGATTACGGTATCCAACTACGTTCTTGATTCCAGCTTTTTCGAGTTTTTTCTTCATTCCAACAATTTCTTTGATTAGTTCACGTCGTTTTGCGTTTCTCCAGAAGTTTAATGGAGTTCGATGAGAGACCGTGTGGACTGCAATCTCATGACCTATAATCAGGAAATTTAGATTTATATAAATAGTACTCTGTCTGTGTCAGTCAGACCCATATTGAGAAAATTGTAATCAATGTGGATAAGATGAATAAGTTATACGCTTACGCTGGGCATTATTGGTAGGAAAAGGTTGATATTTACCAAGTGGATATTTACCAAGAAGACTTTGCATTATAATAAAATTCTAACTCGAGCCCTGTTCTAGTTCTACAATCAGAGACGAAATATTTACGACAAAGGGGATTTCTCCGCGAAATTTTAAATCAGAAATCATGTTGGGAAATCAGTTGGGATATAGTTATAAGTTAATATTTTCACCAGAGACAATTTTTGGCTAATTTTCCCAGTGGGAATGATAGAGTCAAACAGAATCAGATCACGGTTCAAATAATAAATACTAACATACCCTTTCTGTAAAGGTCTTTTACGTGGTCGTAGTTTGTTGCAAGATCAGATACAAATAAAGTTGTGGCAACTGGGCATCCATTAGGGTTAGTCCGACCGTCAAAAAGCTCCTCATACAAAACATAGCTTGCTGATGTCACGGCATCATCAAACGTCACCATAATCAATTTCGGTGTTTTTCGGTTTGGAATTTGACCAGGTGTTTCAAAACCTACACACCAGCAATCTTTGTTCTTTTTACTTTTCTTACAAACATCACAGTTTGGTTTTGGTGATCGATGAGCTTGGTTCTTCATCGAACCGTATTTGTATTTATTGCTAACAGGCCTTTTCCCCCTTTTTAGTTTCCTACTTCTTTCTTTTCTTTTTTTCCCTTTAAGCTTGGTTCTGGTAACCGAGTTGTTTACAGCTTTCTTCTCGTTCATTTTGACTTCTTTGGTCTTCTTTCTCATTCGTCTATTAATGAATGGGTTAGTTTTTATTGTTGCTATCTGAGGCTCTTCAATTGCATTCTTGGCATTCTCTTGGTTTGTCCCCATACCGCTCTCTCTGACATTTTCATTATTTTGGGTGTTCGTATTTGCTCCTGTTAAATATTTTAAAATTATAGATTAAAAATTATTTGGTAACAACACTTACTTACTTTGAGACCTTATTAGCTCAGGCCCGGGACAGTTGACAACTTGTAAGATTAAAGTTTTCAGAGGTCAGAAGACATTTCACCAAATTTTTGTAGTTGGATTGTTACAAGGGTGATCGGTCTGTAAACATAAATAATGAAAAATAACCCAGCCGGCACACAACGTTATTTCAACATCCATACAACGTTCATAACGTCCATATAACGTTAGATGAACGTTGAAACAACGTTGTGTGCCAGCTGGGAACACTAAATCTTACCAGAAGATAATCGGGTGTGAACGAAACAAGAAAATACCACTAAAAAGAAAATCTTCTTCATTTTCATATTTAAAATCGAGCTTTGACTAAAACAAGACTATGACCACCTCTGATGCTGAATTTCAATTGACATGGTGCACTTTATAACTTTATTATTCTAAAAAATGATTGCTAATCAAATCAGGATGTTTGATATACCTGTGATAGCCCTTTTGAAAACTTTTGACATTGCGATGATAACAAAAGCAAGTGAAAATCAAGTTCCTATTAAAAAATAGAAAACAAGCATTTTGCCATGGAGAAACGAAGAAAACATAGCGGCACAAATAGATCATGAATGATCCTATTAGACAAAGTCTTTTCACACACTTGGTGACATTGTTGTCAATTAAGTGACCCAGTTGTGACACGATATCCAAGACATCCGATGTTCTAAACTTTTTGTGTTTTTGTGAAATTTACAAAAGTTTATAAAACTTAACAAGTGAGTAAGTAAGTTGGTGACCGGCTCCTCTTTCGATAGCTATTTTCATAAAAATGTTCTCCACTACATACGTTCGCTAGCGACTCTAATATAGGAAAATAGCTGCAGTGTGGTTGGTGTCCTTAACACGAATCGATTATCTTATTAAACTCATGGTCTTTTTATTGCTATTTGCCGAAAATGAGAAGAACACCACAATGTAACCAACTTCCTATTTCTTCATTATTGCAATTTTATTGAATATTTGACTATAAATATAGACCGCTGCAAAAAAAGATTTACAAATTTGGCATGTCGATACAATTCTGTTAAACTCAGGAAATACTCATTTAGAGGTACAGGTATCTGTGAGCAATGCCTAATCAGCACGGCAAAGAAAAACACCAATAATGTTTTATTTATTTTTTATTTTACTTTACTCTATAAAGGTAAGTAGATGTGCAATCGTAGCTCGACCCGAAGGTAGAGAGCACCCAATGAAGTCTAAACCCGAAGGACTAGAAGCAAATCTTTGACCTTTCTCATGCAAGAAAAAGTGAAGCCTTAACAAAGGCGTATAGCTGTATTTTTGACGACAGATTGGATCTATCATATCTTCGAGTAATATTTTTTTCTGAAATTTAGCGGTAGATTTTAGTTTCAATCTGGCATTTGTGCAAAAAAAATGCAGGCCGCGCTAGGCCACGAAATCCTGCTAGGATTTAATAGCTTAAATTCCTACCAAGGAGATTCGCTTCTATCACTTGGGGCATATATTTCATTGAGAGCATACCACTCATTTTCCTGGATATCTCCACTTATTCTTGACTAGCAGATAGGCATCAAATAACATTTTTGGAATCTTTGGTTATGACCCGGCTGGGAAACGAACCGTAAACCTTTTATAACGTAGCTGGATGCTCTACCTACATCGATACATACCAAACTTGTCACAAATTGGCTTTGAAAATATAGCCTGTGAGGATGTCGGATGTCATTACTATTCCAAGAAAAATGAAAATGAAAATAACATATCCTTTCATTTCGTTTTTCACTAAAGATGAGTAAAATTTACTAAAAAATAACGGCTTCATGATTGGGGAAAATATAATTTGTATTGTTGAAAGCTAAGCAAGTCACGTGATTGGAGCATGCATGTAAAGAATTCCTCAAAACAAAGGTCAACTCAAAATAAACATTATAGAGGCAGTTAACATATCCGGTTGTTTTGAATAAAAAATTCTTGAATTAGAATGTCTGATAGCTTCATTACATAACTATACAAGTTATCGATTTCTAGGCGAAAAATAGATATAATAATAAAGAGAGTTCGGCGCTTCTTAGTCGAGTGATATGAAGTATAAAGTCGGTAGGATTTTGAGATTACTCACAGATGTGCTACACCACCCCACATATCCAGCCTTACGTATTTTCTAATTTGCGGTTAACCCTTTAAGTAACACGTTCATTTTTTTCTAAGTTTTAAAAGAAAATTGCTAGTTCAAATTTTAAACGCTTATATCTCTGGATCTAGAAGGAGTTAGAAGTTTGTTTATAGCTCGTTGGATAGCTTAGAGTCTCCTCTTTCATGCCATTCAATTTTGAGATGGGCTGCGCGTATCTGTCTGAATGATAGAAAGGTGTCCAGTAGTAAAAATCAATTCGCTAGAGGACAGAATCAAGTAAAGCAGGGCAAATTTTGGAGGTTCTTGGGTCACTCGTTGACCGTTGGTCAAAAAACGGTCAAAATTTTAAAAAGTGAATTTTTGTCAAATCTTTGCTTTTTTTGACTTTTTGGCTTAAAATCTTGCTGGAAAAACTCACTTTTGATTGTTTTTTTTGCTTGATCATGAAACCCGATCCGATTCCTACGACCAAAAATGACGATTTCTAACTCAAACAGGGAATAGCCCGTGTCTAATATACTTGTCAATGGTACTTAAAGGGTTAATATATACCGAGGACCATACTGTATCATTCTATATGATATATGCTGTTGATTATTTTTGGACTAAAACAAAAGATTTAAAAAACGACACTTTAAATTTTTCTTTAAAATTAACAAATAAACTAAAATATTTACAATACTACGGTATGTTAACCAAAACTTTTACTTTACCCTTGATACGTATACTGGGACACTGAATTGCGCCTAGTTCTTGAAAATATAAGCGATTTCAAAATTTTATTTTGGGGTTTATCGACCCAGTCATATTCAAATTAGAAATTAATATTCAAATTTTTTTCTAATTCGAACTTATTCCCAGCTCTAAATAAATGATTTTTATAATGCAGATCTCTGTGTAATTCGAAAAAATAAGATTCTCCGCTGTATGTAATTCCCGCAGGTTGAGAGCAATTATGTTTTCATTCTTTAATTTTAAACTTAGCAATTACCGTGAAGCCAGGTAACTTGCATCAGTGGAGGGAAACTTGCATAGCCATCAAATGACTAAATTTTGAAAACAAATTAACTGCGCAGCTCCGCTCGCAGCTCTTCCCTACCATTTTGTTTTGATTTAACTTTGTATTTTAATGACCAGCCAGATCATTCATTTGATGAGTATACATGTTAGCCTCCACTAACAAAGTAACCCGTTCTCACGGTATGCTTTAGCAGCTCAAAGGACCAGAATCATTTTGGATGTCAGCCAAAGGCGTTGGTGATCTCATCCAATCAATGACTTTCTGAATATTCACCACGTAAACGTCATCTCGTGATTCCAAATAATCCAAAAATCTGATGAATCCTGAAAATACAAAAACCATCAAAACTTGATTTTGAAAATTGCTTGAAATGTCCAAGTTAAATTACCAAAAGTTTTGGAGAATGCATTAATTGCGAATTGATTTTCACCCAAATTCACTAAATTTGGGCCAACTCCAATCAAAGTACTGCTCTGCAGGGGTCCGATTAAAAAGGCCTGGGTCATGCATACTATTGTTTGTAAATCGAGTGGTTCTTTTGTGACCACGACGTAGAAATACAATTTTTTTTGGATAAAAGCTTTTGTGCTTACCATTTTTCCTGAACGCAAAAGCAGGATGCATCATCCAGGAAGCATGTGTAAACAAAGGAAAAGGCGCCGTGTATGTTTCGTAATGTCGATCAAAGTTTGTTTTGAAAAATTCGAAAACTCCATCTTCAGTCTGACTACTATATCTGTGGCAAGCGTCGAACATTGAGCATGTTGCAGCTGTATCTCTCATTTGAAGCATTGGAATCTCCCAAAGTCCTGGGAATGAGCCTAAAATTAAATTAAATGTTGTTGATTAACATGTAATATTACATTGGTATTAACAATTGAAGAGAAGAGAAAACTTGTTTCACTTAACCCCCAGCTGGCACTGAACGTTGTTTCAACGTTCATTTAACGTTATATTGACGTTGTGAACGTTATTTAAACGTTAAAACAACGTTGTGCGCCAGCTGGGAGGAGACATTTGAGTTATAAAGTGACCAACACGAGGTAAAACAGCCAAAATAAAAAAGATATCTTTGAGTTTAGCATTAAAAAAAATTAGAATTGGGCTTGGTCTATGTAATGGAAAAATTTCAAACATCAATTTCCAAGCACACATAATTTTTAAATATTTGAAACAGAATTTGGTCTGCCGGGGTAGGCTGTCATTTCTTAAAGACTTGTTAGGGAGCGGTCATTAAGTATAGCATATATATACCGGGGTGGAAGGGATTTGGGTAGGGCAGGAATTTCTTTTCCCTCTTTTGGTTAGGGTATGAAAAAGACTTGAGGGCTTTGGGTAGGGTACGAAAATATTTTGAGCTGAATATTATTTTAACAAAAATTTCAATTTTGTCGATTATTATTCTTGGAAACCCTGAAATCTGAGAAATTTTAAAAGTGCCATAAAAAGGGCTCAAGTATACCATTTAGCCTTAAACTTTGCAGAGTGATTTATTTTCATGTATAGATCAGAACTGCTAAAAAAGATTTGTAAAAACAATGTTCCTTCTGGAACGTCGAAATTTCAGATGGGGAATGTTAAACGAAAGACAATTTGCAAGCTAATCTAAAAATGTTGGGTATAAAATTATTACTTAAGCTGCCATCTGGTATGGGGTAGGGTACGAAAATTTTCATCCAACTTTGGTAGGGTATGAAATTTATTTGAGAACTTTTGGTAGGGTATGAAAATAAGAAGTCTGCCAAAAAAATCCCTTCCACCCCGGTAATGCTATACTATTAATGACCGCTCCCTTAAAAGAGAGTTTTTTTAAGTCACAGGCTCACCACAAACATAATTAATACCCAATGTTTTCACAGACCCGCCCTACTGGAAAACCTGGCAAAAATTTCGTCCCATACACTAAAACTGTAGTGCCACTGGAAAATGACTTTATCCCCAAAAAATTGCACTCCAAAACCATCCCTACCAGATTTTCATAACCTTAGAATAATACAATTTCTATCCCCGTTGGAATGTCGATAGATATTCATCCTGATCCTACTATGGGTGGAAAAAATTCCACAGGGTCTGTATTTACTTACTGGTTGGACAAGGGTTGATAACACATTGTGAAGGTCCACCATTATCGAATGTATATGGCCAATATTGCTTATCAAAAAGAACGGGTAATGTTGAATCATACAAAAACCCATTTTCGTGTAATACTTGAAACGTTCGATCTCCAGCCGTTTGTAAAAATGGATTTCGATATCCTAACACATTCTCGATTCCTTCGTCTTCAAGTTTTTCTTTCATTCCAACAATTTCTTCGATCAGTTGTTGGCGGGTGGCGGACGCCCAGAATGTTGTTGGTGTTCGGTGAGATATTGTATGGACTGCTATTTCATGACCTGTATGAAAAGAAAAGATTGAACAATAATCTTTCGCCTTAGTATTGGCTAGCCTTGTATGATTTACGAATCTGAAATTAAAGGATTATCGGATAAACTCACAAAAGTCAACCTTTTCAGACCACTTTTTCTTGGCCAAAAGGGATAGAATTTATGAAAGCAGACGATGGTTTTGGACCCATGAAAGAGCTTTTGCGATGAAAACCGTAATTGAAACAGGTACAAAGAAGTAAAGGTTTTCTACTTCAACTCTAGATGCTTTGACAAAACAGTGTATTACCTTTCTCAGCAAGATTTCTGACTCGATTATAGATTGTATTTGCATCGGACACGAAATAAGTCGTTGATATCGGACATTCATTGGGATTTTTACGATCATCAAAAAGTTCTGCATATAAAGCATAATTTAGATCCGTAACAGCATCGTCAAATGAAATCATGACAAGCTTTGGTGTGTTTGCTTTTGGAATGGATTCTGGAGTGTCTTTCCCGATACACCTACAATCTTCATCGTTGTTTTTGTTTTGACAAACAGCACAATTTGGTTGAGGTGGATTACCGTCGGTTGTTGATTCTGTAGTTGCCTCTGTTGATTCAGTTGTCGCTTCTGTGCTTTCCGTTGTCGCCTCTGTGCTCTCCGTCGTTGCCTCTGTGCTTTCCGTTGTGGCTTCAGTACTTTCCGTTGTGGCTTCTGTACTTTCTGTCGTCGCTTCTGTACTTTCCGTTGTCGCTTCAGTTGTTACTCCTGATGATAATTTTAGATTGTAGAGTCAATTTCAAGATTTCTTACATTAAAACTTATTATATATCTTGGAAAAGAATAGGCTAAATTTATCATAACAACCAAATTCAAAACCTCATATTCTTGCTCATAGATACGCATAAAAATATTGTCAGATAGGTAGAACTTGAAAAAGCTATACTCAAAGCTACCAACCTGTTTCACAGTTAACAAGAGAAATAAAATTGCAAGCAGGTAAACTGTTATCCCAATATAAACCTGCTGGACATTCACCAATAAACGCTTGATTTGCAAGACATTGAACGTATTTTTCACAATCGGTTGGATGGTTGTTCCAGCGTGGTTTCCCAATACAAAAACCTAAAAATTTTAAAAATAAAAAGAAGATGATAGGGTTGCGCTCCGGGGGGGGGATTGATTATTCAGTATAATTGAATTTCTGCTGAACATCCTTACAGTTCTTTTCAAGAATAATATCTCTATTATCAAGATGCTCTTTTTTAATGCATATAGAAAGGAGATTCACCTCTATGCGGAAGTAGAATGGGGCTAGAATGAACTAACTGTCTCAAAAGTTTTTTCTTTCATTGTTTAAAATTGTGGAGTAAGCAAATGGTTTGGATATGTGTTAAATGATGTCTTATTAAATAGCAAAATACTGGCAAAATACAACGTAGTCAATCTCACCAATACCATAAAGTAAGTAAGTGAGTAAGTAAGATTGCGACCACCGTCGGAGGCGACCCGAAGGTTCCTCTTTCGATAGCTATCTACCCGAAGGTAGGGGAGGGCGCCACTCTTTCTCCCTGGATTTCTCCACTTACCCTTGATCCTTCTCTTAGTTGCTGAGCATCAAGCAAAGAGGCATCAAGTACCATTTTGGGAATCTTTGGTATGAACGGCTGGGGGTTGAACCCACAACCTTGCGAACCGTAGCCGGATGCTCTACCACTGTACTACAGTCGCCTAACATAAACATACCAAATGGGTTTATTTGGACGAGATGATGAAATATTACTTACCAGGCGCGAGTTGTGAATAAACTTTGCTAACCATGACCAGTAATAAAACAAAGAATGATAACCTCATGTAGAGCTTCATTATTACTGATTTTCCTCTTTGGAAGAGCTTGATGATAAATGTGATAACATGTAATTTCTACGGGGTATGTATTTATACTAGATGCTACAACAATAAATTCGAACACCAATTATGAATCTCTTGTTATTTCCTTTTGAAAAGATTCAAAGCATTCTTGTTTATTTAATATATATCCGATAGGATGTAAATATAGCTTCTATAGCCCTTATATTGGGCTAACCCGGAAACCTTGTTAAACATAAATTACAATGTAGACATTTTATTTGGACAATAAGCTTAAAAACAGGATTTCCTAAGTCTGTATTTGGGATCAAAAACTTTGAAATGTCACCATAGAAGTCTAGCCACACCTGTTTAAAAATAGGAAAACTTTGAAAAGCGCGGTTACTTTTATGCTTGTTTTGGGATAAGTAAGTGTACTAATTCAGTTTTCTGTCCTCATTTTCCAGAGGTATAGATAAAGTATCAATTCTTATTGATATAGCATCAATGTATGTATAAATACCATACACAAAGGTGCTGTGATTTGCTCATCATTTGCTCATAAAATTTGATTAAGTAACAAAAGCATCAAAGAATAGGACGAAAAAAAAATTTGTAATTCCGTTAGAATTAGGAAAATTTCAATCAGCTTTCCTTGGTGGTTCTTTGATTGAAATCAATAACTCTAATTGACCTTTACGTAGTGTATCAAATTACACTGATTAGCACAATTAGAATTTTTGTAAGACTTGATGATAGGCTAATTAGCATCTTTAAATAATAGGTATCCGTGTCTAACATTGTTTGTTCGATGATCTTTCCTATTCTGCCTTTATAAAACGTAATGTCTATTCTCCACCCCTGTCTCAGTGATCTAGTGACTAAGGTGGGACTAAGAAAATAGTTTAATTTCACCGGTATTAATTTTGGGATCTCAAAAAGCCACTGGTGTGAAAATTTTTTCCAAGGCAAGGACAGTGAGATTTTTATTCAATTAAGAAAAAAATTATGGTAAATGTCACAGGAAAAAATAATAACTTTGAAACGAATCATGTATGTTGAGAATAGGTGAACAAGAATTTGAGGAACACTTAGATGAAAATTCCGATAAATTTTGACCTGATTCACCACATTATCTCACTAGGGCTTAAGTTTAGGTTATCTACCAAGCCGGAACAAACCGGGTTACTAATAAAGGGGTGCTATTTTATCTCTAAGGGCCGGAAAATATCTAGAAATTTTTTTGATTTCCAGAAAAAAAAATTGTAATAAAGTCTCTCTATAAAGGGTATGACTTTTTTCAAAATTCAAAAAAAAATTGTAATAAAGTCTCTCTAAGGGTATGACTTTTTTCAAAATTCGAAAAGAAAATTTCAAAAAGTCTCTCTAAGGGTCAACTTTTCAGCGAAAATCAGTCTCTCTAAGGGTCGGTTTTCGGAGGTCCCGTCCGCACATACCCCTCATTCGCCAACCCTAGTACCCCCCCCCCTGGGTTTTCATAAACTCTTTTGATAAGTTGTTGTGTATTGGAAGCAAAGAGAAAACCTTTCTAATCATAAAATTGTACAAAATATGATCTCTCGCCCCTCTCACGCTTACCAGACCCCTTTTTGAACGCGGTCTTGCATTTGTACAGTACAAAATGAAATACAGCATTTATGTACGCGTTTTTAGCTTGCTTTAGCCAATAAGATTACTCATATTTTTTATGCTGATAAAATGTTAGATAACTGGGAAACAATTATTATATAACAGTTATTCAGATTCCGGGGTCACTCGATTTCTAAACGACGGCATGTACCGCCAAAAAAAACAGTGTAAAAAACATCCTAACAGTATCCAACGAAAAGAAGCCCCTTGTAGCACTCTATCAAGAGTACACCCTTACAGTGCATTTCGAGGGCCTCGGAAAACCTACCCTTAAGGGCGGCACATGCATTGGGTCGGACCATATGAGTTCATCCAGGGATCAAATTTTCTCAGAACAGACTATTTTTTCTTAAATTTAGCGGCTTTAGCATGGTATAATATGGCTTAGTTAATTGGAAATCCCAAATTTACTTTTACTGAGAATGCTTTTTACCGTAATTGATCCTTACGGAAAGCACTAATTAGGCGACAACTTAAAAACAGTTACAATTGAAAACAGGAAAATGAAAATATGAGTTGGATACTAATGTATCAACTACTAACAAACAAAACTTGATTTACAAGCGGGAATATCTAACCAAACGACACGTTTGATGGCTTGAACGGTCAACTTCATTTTCTTTATAATGAACTATATAGATGAACCCATAGTCTGCGGTCGGGTCGGAAAATTTTTCTTTTTGACCCGGTCGTTTTCCGGAAACACTACATTTTTTTTATTTTCGCCTTAAGTGGATTTTTTGTTTTAAACCCACCAAAAAACGCTAATTTAAAAGTTGACCTTCAAACAATCCCTGTAGATTGACTTTTACCTTTGGGGAATTTTTTTGGTCATTAGGGAATCTCCCCGCTCACCACAAGAGGTTTTATACCGCAACGATGTAAGATGGAATTTAAAGAGGCCCGTTGTTAGTGCTCGCCGTTTGTGATCAGAGTGACTATGTATTGAAGACTTTAAATAAATTAATTTAAATGACTACTGATATGTTCACTTTTTGGAACAAGTCAAACAAATTGACATCTTGAACTGAGCATATTTTGTCCTTTTGTCAGCGAAAATGCAAATGAAAAACTTTATACGTGATTTTCTGAAGAAGAAAAACTCTGAAGAAGATAGGCCCTGAAGCATTTAAACTTTTGACTTGAGATTTTGAGGGATGTTTATATTTATAAACCGGATATCTCCTATAATTGTCTTCTCGAAATAACAAAAGTTGACGTCATTGTGAACATTTGATTTGTTCTTCATTTTGACGAATCAGTAATTGTGCACTAAAAATAGCATAGCTCAGCAAAAAATAATAATAATCTAGTAGGAAATTTATAGGGAATCTCAAGAATTTCGAATTTTTTTTTGAAAAAGTCTTGAGAGCTCTTATTTGACCCAAACTTAAGTTAACTTAGGCTAAATTAAATTAAATTAATGAGTCTTCTAGCGTTTTTGTGGGAACCACCTTAAATACAGCTACTAGTATTTTAAGGATATTTTAATGTTCTCGGTGGAAAAATTACCCTACCCTTAACCAGGGTCGGGCCTAGGGGTAGGCTAGGTAGGCCTGAGCCTCCTTTAATTTTTGGCTGAAATAACAAATTTCCAATAATCTGATATGACTTTTCTGAAATGAAACTGTCAAATTCTAAAATGATTATATACTTTTCATGCTTTTCATAATATACTTTCGAATCGTTTTACTGACTGTGAAGTCCTTTTTGAAACGATATATACCTGTATACAGCTGTGATCTCCCCTTCAAACCGATTTTCCCGATTTCCCGTAATTTTCTTTTATACTCGCCTGCGAGTAACTGGCGAGGAGGCCTTGAGGAGGCTGGCGAGTGAGATTTCTAGGCTCATTTCAGCTGAGCCTCTCTGTTATGGTCATAGTAGATATTTTTGACGTACTGAACAGCGTGTCTCCAACAGTTTTTACGTAAAAATAATCTTCTTTGCCCTAGCGAGGGAGGCTCGTTGAAAACGAAAGCGAGAGAAAGCGGATTTTCTGGATTTTGATGGCACGGGAATATGTTATGGTATTTTAGGTGATGGATTTTGGATTGAAAAAAGTTGAATGGGTCTGAGTTGTTTTGAGTGCAGAAAAATGAAAGAAAGTGAATAAGAATTAACCAATCTGCTGTTTGGAAGAATTTTGCTTCGAGAGATTTTAATCAATCGGAAATAAAAGTAGTTTATTTAAAAACAACACAAATAGTTTGAGATGAAAGTTTGAGATGGCTTGGAGGTATTTCAGTGTAAGATGTAAGTGTAAGCTGTAAGCTTTCAGTGGGAGCTTCAATATGTTCAGAAATATAAAGAAACCACAGTGTGGATTGGTGGCGTGAGAAGGATCGAAATACCGATGGGGATGGAAAAAGTCCTGTTTTAAGGGAGGGAGCTATTTTTCAGCCTCTGGAGATTTTCAAAATTTTATAGTGTTTTCCCAATAAGGATGGAGGATTCAGTGTATCTTTTCCAATGGCGATGAAGTTTTAGGCTACTTTTAGCTTTTTGTCTTTTCGGGTGGGTTTCATTCGCGGTGTGATACAGGGGTGTAGAAGCTGACAATTTCAAAAGGAAAATATTGACCTAAACCATTTTCATTTGATAAAAATTATGTATACATGGCAGTAACTAACTACCCGGGGCTCAAAAATGAAATCAAAACAAAGATTTTTAAAAGTTTTACAACAAATACTTTTTCCCTTTATAGCGATGTTAAAACATAACATGAAAACTTTTTCAAAATTTTTAAAAATTCTTGTTCTATTCACTCAAATAATGTAATTTGCCCCATATAAGGCATATATTTTTCGTTTTTTATAAGAAAGGTCGAGAATTCTAGTCTTATTGTTAAGGAACTTTGGAGGGAGATTTATTTCTTATAATATTCCACAAAATCTTTTATATTTTATAAAAGTAATGTTACGAAAGAGTCGCCTTCAAAGGGTATTTTATAGGAACTTTCTCTAATCAACGAATATAAGTTTGCTCTAATAGAATAATTTTTAATTGAACAATATTGAAAAAAAAGGGATTTCAAATTAGCTGTTGACTATTGATGACTGACTATTGTTCGGTTTAAAGAAAAATATGGATTTGAATAAAAGCAAAAATCATGAAGAAAATTTAAAAAGATTGTGGCATTTTCGTCCTGCTACATTCAAGTTTGAGCCCAAGATAAACAACAACCTCAAGCAAGATGACACCCCTGTCTCAGCGCCCCGGTGGAACTTCTTTCCTCAGTGGGGATGAAAATTTCTATTGGATTGCCAATGGGGATAGACTATCCATTGTTTCCAGTTCAAAAATTCCAGTGTTATCAACAGGTTAGTTATTTAGTACAAATAAACCAAATCTTAATGATCAATTTTGCTCGATTTACATTCAATATTTTGTCTCTCTACTTAGCCAAGTTGAAGTGATTTGTTCACAGGAAAAAAATCGGGAAAAAATCGGGGTAATAACGAAAAAATCGGGGAAATCGGGAAAATCGGTTATCATGAACTGAATTTAAGCCTACCCAAGGAAAATTCCTGGATCCGTCCCTGTTAACCCTAATTCACCAAATTAGAAAAACATTCTATGCAAATAGAAAAAAAGAGATTTCTTCAAGATGCATACTGAATTATCACCGAACCAGTAAGGAAGATTTTAAGGGAATGATTATGTTGATTATGTCTAAGGACTTGGGATGGGTGACAGCTATCGGTACACTTCCTTTTAGGGCCCTCTGCCTCCCGTACCATATGATAACACCTTCATTTTGAATAAAAATCTCAAAAACCACACCTTTACATCTAAAAACCTTCCATTTACTCAAATCATATCCTAAAGTTCAGCTGGTCACAATTGTTGTAAACTTTCTTCATGAATAAAACTCAAAAAAAACTTCGCAAATTTATTCAGAAAAAATTGGCTTCGTTTTTAATTTGTCAAAAGTAACAACAGGGCGTGAAAATTGTTGATAATTGGTGATTTCATCAGTTTAAGGTATGTTCTGAGACAACTAGACAAAATAAGGGTTACGTAATGGGATTAATTAATGTCTTTAAAGTAAGGGTTGCTTTTTCACTGAGATTGTCTGGCAAAAATCGATTAGCTGAAACAAAGAAAATTGATATAGGAAAAAATTACTGACTCCCAAAACAGTTGTCAAAGCGTTTACGGCCCTTTGAATTTGGAGTTAATTGCAGCATGGTTGACAAAATTTAATTGAAAGTAATTATAATTCAGTCGTTTTTATAAACAGCTCTCCAACAGTGGTGGCAGTTCTTTCATTTTATGCAAAAACCAAACCATTTCACTGCTGATAAATGTTGATGCTCTGAATGCTTTTTTATTGCAAACAATCTATTTTCGGTGTATCTTTGGTCTAATTAGTCATTAAGCCAAGAGAGCTTTACCCCTCTCTTGGAGAACAAAAGGTTTAATGACCAATTTTCGACGTTAAATCTGGAATGTTAATATGAAGCGATCAAAATCTGATGTTAATCACGAATCTTCATTGTATATTTTTTACAACCCTTAGAAATTTATGAAAAGGACCGTTGATGATAACCACTTATCTATCTAGCGTAGTGAAAAAGCACCCAAGGTCTTTAAATTAACTCCCAAAATAGAACTACATTTTTAAATGAATAAAAAGAGAAAAAATAATGTCTATGAACATTTTATAAGGCTTTTACGATTTTACGCTCGCTTCGTTTACTTGATATTCTTCTGTTTATTTTTTCATTTTTTATTTTTTCCCGTATATTTTGCACACTATCAAGTTGGTTGTGCATCTCATATAACGTATTGCCTCCGGAGGTGTGTCGTCAATGATGATAACCGTTGGCCATTCGAATCCAGCCACATCATAGTAATCAGCAAATAAAACATAACCTTTATTAAGAAGTTTATATCCGTTTTCATTTTCAGTGATATCTTCGTAGAGCTTCCACTTTTCGTTCGTATAACTATTCATCACTGATATAATTTCTTTTTTTAAATTGACGTAATAATGATTATAATTCACCAAAGCAACAATCCCATCAGACGTCAAACATCGTGCTTTCAATATGGCTTTTTCTAGTGTATCCACTCTAATCACTGGACGTCCACAAGGGAAGTTGTTCGGAGGAGACGATGCATAAATTGAAGTAAGAAATCCAAGACCATCCTTATTTACTGCAGCAACAATTTCTCTGCTATTTCGTAGGTTCAATCCGAGTTCAAGATTTTTAAATCCATTCCGAAAAATTGATGATTTAGTGGGATCATAATGTACTACTCTTTGTGCAATCCAGACCACATCGCATAATGCTGATATTCGTTTGAGTGCTTCACCATTGACCGCACTCCATTCATCCAAAAAGAGAGCTTTTGCATTGGTTCTTCTAACAATTGATTCCAGTGAATCCTAGAGTAGGAGGAAATAAAATAAAGACTTCTCAATATATTTAACTTAAGTATCTGATTATAGCATATTTGATAGTCGAATCAAAATTTGGTGACAAAATTTGCGATTGAAAAAATAAGCTTTTTAAATCTATAGCTTTCATTTTCATAATTTACAGTAATATATTTCTCAGGTCTATCGACCTCTATGAAATAATCATGCTTAACATTTTACAATTTTACAGTTGTAGGCGCACGGTGGGCCTCTTAACCAGTCGTCTTTACAATATTTCATTTTCAGTAACGGGTTTGTTACAGATCTTCTTAAAGTAGAGTTTTGTCCGAGGACTTCCTCTAACCTTATATATCCAGCTGCCATCCTTTTGTAATTCTGTTTTCTCCTTTGCCTTCCTATGCCACTCTTTGATGGTTTCGCGTTCTTTCTTCGAAAAATCGTCGGATACTCTAAATTCGTCTTTCTCTAATTGTGGGACTGATGCCAGAATATGACGTTTCTCTTCTTCGTTCTTTAGCACGACTTTCAAGGGTCGCCATCTTTTTGTTTTGAACATTTCGTCCTTCCGAGCTCCTATTCTTTCTGCGCTGACGATGTTTACCTTTAATCCCATTTGGTTTTGTACAACTTCTTCAACATAATCCTTATCACCTACACGTTGTTCTTCTAGGTCTTCATGTTTGTTCTCTCCGAGGTTGTGAACAATGATATTGTACTTTGTTAAGTTTAACCATCGTTCTTCTTCTTTCTCTTCTTTGATGAAATTCTTGATCGTTACCTCTTGTTTCTTTAGCTCATCTTTAGTAATGCTAGCGTATGTCTGTTGTTGCTTTGATTCTATATCGTGGTCTTTTTTCTTTAGCTCATCTTTAGCGATGCTAGCGTATGTCTGCTGTTGTTTGGATCCTTTAACGACATCATCTTTGTTTACAAGATCGTCGATCTTCTTCTCCAGTCTATCCAGTCTAGCGAAAACACATTGCTCATCTTGATCTTTCTCTTTACCTCCAGTATTTGTTGCCTTGTTATTGGTCGCTAGATTTTCATGTCAGTGCTAGTCTACGTTTATTTGAGTACTTGTGACCATGACCGTTAATAGAGAACTATGAAATTCAAACCTTTTTAAGGGCTCTGAGTCTGACCATAGTGAATTTAATATTTGCCACTAACAAAATATAAAGTTCTACTTGATGTGGCCGACAAAACTGTGGCATGTTATATATTTTCTGTTATGCCAATTATCCGTGAGTCTGAAAATTTAAGGATCACAATGAAAAAATTTGATAAAGAAGAAAATGAAGACTTTTGCAAAGAAGAGTATTGCAACTTTGAAGAGCTTATTTTCGGCGAAGAAAAAACATTTTGAAATAATTTTTGCGCTAGATGGTGTATCTTTTACCGAACTAAAGTTATTTTTTCGGAAAATTTTTCTAAAAGCTTATTTGCATCAAAATCTTGAAAATAATGCTTTTTACCAATTTTCCATCCCAATTTTTCATAGAAAAACAGCCAAAATTTTTCCGAAAAATTTAAAAGAGTTCAGTTCTTTGCAAACGGTTTAAAAAATGTTTGAAACAACAAGATTAATAACCCATTAAAACTTAGCACTTTTTTATAAACGAGCGGAATGCAACATATTATTGTCTTTTTAAAGTTCATAACGTCAATTTTGCAATTAAATTTTTGATTAACTCATAAGGGATTTGATTAAAAACCAATTTATAAAGGCAATTCTTTGTTAAAAGTGTTAAAGAACCTAAAATATAACTTTTATGTTCAAATACTAAAATCAATTTTCCGACTATGGTCATAGAGCTCTTAAGAAATAAATCTTACTGTTGATTCTGGACCAAATTCTTCAACAACAATACCAAACGGTCCCAAAACCATCTCAAGGTAGTATGTTTGGAGTATTTTTCTGTTCTTTCTTTTAGATGTTATGTCTGTAGATGTTCTGTTCTTTCCTTTAGATGTTATGTCTGTTATGTACACAACTCTGTTTTTTAGGGATGCATCTCGCTGACATATTTGTTTAGCCTTCTCTCTAAGCAAAATACTTTTTCCTGTTCCAAATTTTCCTTGCACAAAGATTTTCTTACACTTTGGATCATCTGATTTGAATGCAGCCAATTGTTGGTTGGAGTAGAAAATCAGGTTATCGTGAGTGGATACATTGTCGATTGCCTGGCTAATGTAATCTACCCAGTTAGTGTGAGTAACGGGTACAGAAACGTGTACTGCAAACACAATAATGCGTAATACATTCTTGAGGTTTGCTAAAGAGTCGGTCAAGTCAGTTTGGTTGATGATCATAGGGAATCTTTTCAATACATTTGATAACCAATCTCGAATATCAGTCATAGCATTGATGTAGTGTGCGCTTTTGAAGGTACGTGAATCATGTTGGACACAGATAACTGGGAAGAACTGCCATCCTGAACCAAACTGGTCCCCCAATGTCTCTTCTAACGATGTTCGATATTTGTCAAGCTGTCCACATGCTTTTAGAAGCGCCTGATCAGTTGATGTTCTTTTAAGTTCAATACCGATCACCAATTTTCTCGAATAGGATAAGATGAGAACGTCGTATTCCCGATGTTTCTTGTTTTCAACGTTTGTCATAAATTGTGAAGATTGTAGAATGACCAGGTCGTTCAAAGTTCCATACTTAATCGATTGAAGTTGGTCAAAAAACCAATGCTCAACCTCCTCTCCTAGGTCACTCAATTGTAAGTCCCAAAGCCATTTGATATTGGAATCCTCACAAACGTTGGGTTCGCTCACTAATTTGTTGACGTCTGCTCTAACTTTATTTCTGCCTCCTTTCCGCGGTAGTTTGATGCTGCAATGTTGAAGAAATGTCTCGAGATTTGATCCATTCTTCGACTGCTGTTTTAATTCAATTAAACATTTTTGAATAAAGATATCAATATCGATGGTCATTTGTGGAAGGTTCTGATCGGTCTGAAGCTCCTTGACTACAAGATGCTTAATTTTACTTTTTGTAATCCACTGCTCAAATTCTTTACTGTTAATCTCGGTTAAAGTAGTGGTACGAGTGAAAAATTTCTGCATCTGTATGAAAGCTTGAAAGTCAGTTGTAAACCAATGGCTAGGGGAATTCTTCAACATATTTCCCAAAGTCTTTTCAACATCTTTCATAACATCATAATCCAGAATGGAAACTAATAATTTTTTGTGATATTGATTTGATTCGAACACGGGTGGTATGAATAAAGCCTTGTGGTAATTCTGTGAATCGAACAAAAATGATTCGACATATTCCCTTTTCAAAAGATAGTCAGCTGTGGCAATGGGATCGTTCATTGTTAAACCATTACCAAGGTTGTATTTCTTAAACTGATTTTCCTGTCGATCAAAAACACCTTGACTGTTCCTGGTATCAGTAATTTGTTGAAATAAAGATTTCTGTTGTGTACATCTGGAATCATCAATAGGTTCAGGCTTCAAAGCCGAAACTTTTGCTGGAACGATATTAGACATTTTTTTAATAACAAAATATCCATCCACCCTTCTTATCAATCTCAAAGTTTGATGCAAGAGAACGATGCTATGTTTTTAATAACACTGTCTTGATATGGTTTTTCCCTTTTAGCATCAAATTTCCAAATGTTTGATCACATTTAACTTGTATTTTTATTATAAGAATACCTTTTGTATTTTGTATTAGCAATCAAGTCTATTTATCGACAAAATAAAGCTCTAACAAAACTTAACAATCTCTATTTATGTATACATCCCTGTCTCACAGCCTCGGTGGAAAGTTTTTCCACTGGGGGGAATAAAAATCTTTAGTCAAAATCTCAATAGTGATAAGAACTTTTATTGTTCCAAGCTCAAATAATCCAGTGGAGCAGCAAAGATGCGGATAAATATTTCCTTTACAAATGATAAAATAATTATTGATGTCCTCAAAAGATTAAAGTGCTTTAACTCAGATAACATCAAGCAACACAAGTCCCTAAGAATTTCAAAATTCCATTCATGTTCCTAAGGTTTAAAGCTACGGATCACATAGTTTATCCAAGCTGAACCCGACTGAGATTAACAATGCAGTAACCAAATTGGCTAAAAAACCTTTAATTTTCGTTGGGTGGACTTTAGTTGGATTATAGTAATTATACTAGCCGTCACCCGGCGTCGCACCCACCGAGTAGAGTGTTGTAGAACACATCAAAAGTCCTTGCATAATTATATCATTATTATTTTAAGCACTTATTGCCAGAAATGTTAGCCTCAAAGGGCAAATATCTGAAATGAAAGAATGACAAAAGGGAGAATGTTTTATATACAGTAAGAAAACCAAAGGAAATTTTTTATTTTCAAAAGGAGATAAAATATTTTGCATATACTTTCATATATAAAATATTGTTAAAAAGGTAAAAATCAAAGTAACTTTTGGAGTTATATTTTTTGAAATACATGCCAAAAAGTAAAAAAACTTTCAAAACAGGGAAAAGATTTCATAATTTACAACAGAATGCAAAAAGAAAATTAAAAAAAGTCTCATTTATACATACTGGGAAGCATTTTCAAAATGTCAAAGAAAGAATGTCAATCTAGGAAAACATTCCCCTAACAGAAGCCATTTTATGATTTCCAAAAGTATGCTGCAAAAGCAAACAACGTCACATATTGTCAGTGTGGCTCGAATTCTTCAGATCCTTGGTTAGAAAAAGCTATACCTGTTTACTTTTTTCTTGCCAAATTCAACAAGCCATTAACCAACAAAATTAATACTGACATCAAAAAATTCACACGACTTTTCGACTAGGCACTTCTAAATTATCTGCCATTATGAAGATGTTCCGAAATTAACCAATCGGGTTTACAATCGGAATTCCTCTGTGAGTTAGCGAGTCGGGAAATGTAAAGTTACGTAATAGGTAATACATAATTTTTCCGGGGGTTAAACGTATAAAAAAAAATTGAAATGGTTTTCTTTATTATATATTTAAGTTTCTATTATCAAAATTCTAGAAATGCTAATTTGTAGACCATATTAGAAAATGGTTATATATTTCGCAAAATAAACACTTACAAAAGCTACTACTTACTATTTTTACCCCCGCTTTTTAAACAGCGTCTTCTGTGGGTGTGATATCAGGCGGAGACAAAACGCCCTCATTGTAAGATTCTCGGGTCGTCTTATTGTTTGTTCCTTTTGTCGAGTTTGTCGGTCCTATTGTTCATGCTAAATCCATACATAATGTAGTCTAGCAAGCTAGACGACTAATTTATACATAGTAGAAATAAAGCAAAAAGTAATGAATGGAACAATTTTAGTCGTCTAGAAACCTTTGAGCACTAACTCCAAACAAAAGAAAAGTGTCAATATTGCAATTATAATTTTTTCCTGCTCAAAATAATTCTTGAGAAAAAAGAATATGTGTGGATTTGTGTATTAAAAGTTTTTCATTTGAGTTGATTTCGTTTTGAGAGTTTGTTGTTGCTTGATAAATTGTTTTCTCGCTACGCAAGTTTCTGCGTAGCTAGCCCCTGTATCTATAAGGCTGGAACACCGGATTCTTCCAGTCGTTTATACAAACTAAATCCCGTGTTATTATTATTATTATTATTATTATTATTATTTGAGATATATTTTGATAATGTTTCGATAATGCACTATTTATAAACGGTAGATGAAAATACGGTTCCGCAATCGGCTTAATAACTTGTTAAATGACAGAACATAAGAAGAGCTGTGTTTTGAGAGATTTTTTTGGCGAGCACGTTGTAGCAATTTTTTTCGAGTCAAGACAATATGCAACCAAGGCGACAACTTGATAGCACAAAAGTGGCAAATGCACTACGAAGAGAAATCATCCCATTGGTGAGAATTAATTTCCCGTGTTTTTAGTTTTAATTTAATTAATTTAATTTTTTTTTTAAATGAACCGGTGTAAACTTAGAAGTTGATATTTTACTACTCTGAGGGTGTGGATCCTACCACACCTATATGTGCATAGAATTAGTTATAAGCCGTTCATGGCTAATAAGCCATGACTCAGTACGTTGTTTTAGCCGTTCTTTTTGCTTGGAAAGTGCTTTAGACCGTTAAGCCGTATTTTTGTGAGAAGGGGAACTCTATTTTTTTTTTTTAAATGACCCGGTGGGAACTTAGAATTTGATATTTTACTACTTTGAGGGTGTGGTAATTTCTTTTTCAGGTCCTACCACACCCATATGGACATAGAATTAGTCTTAAGCCGTCCATGGCTAATAAGCCATGACTCAGTACGTTGTTTTAGCCGTTCTTTTTGCTTGGAAAGTGCTTTAGACCGTTAAGCCGTATTTTTGTGAGTAGTGGAACTCTTTTTCTTTTCTTCTAAATAACCCGGTGGGAACTTAGAATTTGATATTTTACTACTTTAAGGGTGTGGTAATTTCGTCTTCAGGTCCTACCACACCCATATAGACATAGAATTAGTCTTAAGCCGTTCATGGCTCATAAGCCATGACTCAGTACGTTGTTTTAGCCGTCCTTTTTGCTTGGAAAGTGCTTTAGACCGTTAAGCCGTATTTTTGTGAGCAGTGGAACTCTTTTTCTTTCTTCTAAATAACCCGGTGGGAACTTAGAATTTGATATTTTACTACTTTAAGGGTGTGGTAATTTTTTCTTCAAGTCCTACCACACCCATATGGACATAGAAATAGTCTCAAGCCGTCCATGGCTAATAAGCCATGACTCAGTACGTTGTTTTAGCCGTCCTTTTTGCTTGGAAAGTGCTTTAGACCGTTAAGCCGTATTTTTGTGAGAAGGGGAACTCTATTTTTTTTTTTTTCAATGACCCGGTGGGAACTTAGAATTTGATATTTTACTACTTTAAGGGTGTGGTAATTTCTTTTTCAGATCCTACCACACCCATATGGACATAGAATTAGTCTTAAGCCGTTCATGGCTCATAAGCCATGACTCAGTACGTTGTTTTAGCCGTCCTTTTTGCTTGGAAAGTGCTTTAGACCGTTAAGCCGTATTTTTGTGAGCAGTGGAACTCTTTTTCTTTTCTTCTAAATAACCCGGTGGGAACTTAGAATTTGATATTTTACTACTTTGAGGGTGTGGTAATTTCTTTTTCAGATCCTACCACACCCATATGGACATAGAATTAGTCTTAAGCCGTTCATGGCTCATAAGCCATGACTCAGTACGTTGTTTTAGCCGTCCTTTTTGCTTGGAAAGTGCTTTAGACCGTTAAGCCGTATTTTTGTGAGCAGTGGAACTCTTTTTCTTTTCTTCTAAATAACCCGGTGGGAACTTAGAATTTGATATTTTACTACTTTGAGGGTGTGGTAATTTCTTTTTCAGATCCTACCACACCCATATGGACATAGAAATAGTCTTAAGCCGTCCTTGGCTAATAAGCCATGACTCAGTACGTTGTTTTAGCCGTTCTTTTTGCTTGGAAAGTGCTTTAGACCGTTAAGCCGTATTTTTGTGAGAAGGGGAACTCTATTGTTTTTTTTAAATAACCCGGTGGGAACTTAGAATTTGATATTTTACTAATTTAAGGGTGTGGTAATTTCGTCTCCAGATCCTACCACACCCATATGGACATAGAATTAGTCTTAAGCCGTCCATGGCTAATAAGCCATGACGCAGTACGTTGTTTTAGCCGTTCTTTTTGCTTGGAAATTGCTTTAGACCGTTAAGCCGTATTTTTGTGAGAAGGGGAACTCTATTTTTTTTTTTAAATGACCCGGTGGGAACTTAGAATTTGATATTTTACTACTTTTAGGGTGTGATAATTTCTTTTTCAGGTCCTACCACACCCATATGGACATAGAAATAGTCTTAAGCCGTCCTTGGCTAATAAGCCATGACTCAGTACGTTGTTTTAGCCGTTCTTTTTGCTTGGAAAGTGCTTAAGACCGTTAAGCCGTATTTTTGTGAGAAGGGGAACTCTATTTTTTTTTTTTCAATGACCCGGTGGGAACTTAGAATTTGATATTTTACTACTTTAAGGGTGTGGTAATTTCTTTTTCAGATCCTACCACACCCATATGGACATAGAATTAGTCTTAAGCCGTTCATGGCTCATAAGCCATGACTCAGTACGTTGTTTTAGCCGTCCTTTTTGCTTGGAAAGTGCTTTAGACCGTTAAGCCGTATTTTTGTGAGCAGTGGAACTCTTTTTCTTTTCTTCTAAATAACCCGGTGGGAACTGAACTTAGAATTTGATATTTTACTACTTTAAGGGTGTGGTAATTTCGTCTTCAGGTCCTACCACACCCATATAGACATAGAATTAGTCTTAAGCCGTTCATGGCTCATAAGCCATGACTCAGTACGTTGTTTTAGCCGTCCTTTTTGCTTGGAAAGTGCTTTAGACCGTTAAGCCGTATTTTTGTGAGCAGTGGAACTCTTTTTCTTTTCTTCTAAATAACCCGGTGGGAACTTAGAATTTGATATTTTACTACTTTAAGGGTGTGGTAATTTTTTCCTCAAGTCCTACCACACCCATATGGACATAGAAATAGTCTCAAGCCGTCCATGGCTAATAAGCCATGACTCAGTACGTTGTTTTAGCCGTCCTTTTTGCTTGGAAAGTGCTTTAGACCGTTAAGCCGTATTTTTGTGAGAAGGGGAACTCTATTTTTTTTTTTTTCAATGACCCGGTGGGAACTTAGAATTTGATATTTTACTACTTTAAGGGTGTGGTAATTTCTTTTTCAGATCCTACCACACCCATATGGACATAGAATTAGTCTTAAGCCGTTCATGGCTCATAAGCCATGACTCAGTACGTTGTTTTAGCCGTCCTTTTTGCTTGGAAAGTGCTTTAGACCGTTAAGCCGTATTTTTGTGAGCAGTGGAACTCTTTTTCTTTTCTTCTAAATAACCCGGTGGGAACTTAGAATTTGATATTTTACTACTTTAAGGGTGTGGTAATTTTTTCTTCAAGTCCTACCACACCCATATGGACATAGAAATAGTCTCAAGCCGTCCATGGCTAATAAGCCATGACTCAGTACGTTGTTTTAGCCGTCCTTTTTGCTTGGAAAGTGCTTTAGACCGTTAAGCCGTATTTTTGTGAGAAGGGGAACTCTATTTTTTTTTTTAAATGACCCGGTGGGAACTTAGAATTTGATATTTTACTACTTTTAGGGTGTGATAATTTCTTTTTCAGGTCCTACCACACCCATATGGACATAGAAATAGTCTTAAGCCGTCCTTGGCTAATAAGCCATGACTCAGTACGTTGTTTTAGCCGTTCTTTTTGCTTGGAAAGTGCTTTAGACCGTTAAGCCGTATTTTTGTGAGAAGGGGAACTCTATTTTTTTTTTTTCAATGACCCGGTGGGAACTTAGAATTTGATATTTTACTACTTTAAGGGTGTGGTAATTTCTTTTTCAGATCCTACCACACCCATATGGACATAGAATTAGTCTTAACCCGTTCATGGCTCATAAGCCATGACTCAGTACGTTGTTTTAGCCGTCCTTTTTGCTTGGAAAGTGCTTTAGACCGTTAAGCCGTATTTTTTTGAGCAGTGGAACTCTTTTTCTTTTCTTCTAAATAACCCGGTGGGAACTTAGAATTTGATATTTTACTACTTTGAGGGTGTGGTAATTTTTACTTCAAGTCTTACCACACCCATATGGACATAGAAATAGTCTTAAGCCGTCCATGGCTAATAAGCCATGACTCAGTACGTTGTTTTAGCCGTCATTTTTGCTTGGAAAGTGCTTTAGACCGTTAAGCCGTATTTTTGTGAGAAGGGGAACTCTATTTTTTTTTTTAAATGACCCGGTGGGAACTTAGAATTTGATATTTTACTACTTTGAGGGTGTGGTAATTTCTTTTTCAGGTCCTACCACACCCATATGGACATAGAATTAGTCTTAAGCCGTTCATGCAGAGATTTGGGAAAAGAGGATAAGAAATGCGCTATTCATCTATTTGAAGCTAGGCTGTAGAATCTTTTGTTTCTATTGAAATGTCTGCAGCCGATCGATTGTTTTTATTCTGGACCAATCAGAGCGCTTGATTCGTTATGCGCACAAGACTAGAGGTACAAACAAAAAATGGCAGCCGTGATTGATATCGAAAGTGAAATAATTTTTTTTTTAATCGCGGATTTTGATATTTTTTATAAGCACTTTTCACTTTGAACGCAGTGTCTCTTAAGCCTTCGTCGGTGTGCTTGAAGGGGAGAATTTCCCAGCTTTGACCAAAATATTTTCCTTATAGAATGATCGCATCAATTTATACATACTGTAGCTAAAAGAATTGAAATTCACATTATAAAACCAAAAATGATAAGATTGTAAAACTAGGATAATTTTTGGTTATTTCTTGGACTAGAGTTTCTAAGAAACAATATCATGGAGGCCTCTTCAGCCGGGTGGTGATGTTGGGTATTAGAACAAATTGGAAACAGGACAAAAATAGAGCTCAAAAGAAAGAAAGAAAAAAGAAGCGATGATAATTCATGATATCAATGCTAGAAGATCACAAATATCATGAAATCTTTCTTTTAAGAGCTTTATATGAACTCGAAACAATAAAGCATAAAATAATCCAAAAACATTATTGAAAAAAATACAATAGTTATACAAAACAGCTCCATCTAGGGATTTCCCCTGATATAATGATATATCTATCTAGCAAATAAAACAGTATAATAAAAGTGTATAATTTGAAATTTTTCTAAAAAGGATTAAACCCAAAAATGTTTTTTTATGATTCACCTTCATTTATAACACCTGGGAAAATAAAGACGTATTGCATGAAAAAAATCAGTATCATTCATGACTTAACTTGAAATAAAATTGAGAAGACTATAAAAAAAGACCAAAACCTTACAACTGATTTTTAATTAGTACTGATTCAGATTGTATAACTTGAAAGCTGGACTAGAAAATTATATTAATATGCCCCATAGAGGACTAAATCCAATACATGTGTAACTCATTGCTAAAAAATTAAATACATTTACATGTGGAAAAAGTATTGGCAAAATAATCATTGTGCTCAGAAAAACTTGTTATATAACAAGTGAAAATATGTGTCCAAGTAGAATTGTAGAATTTAAAAAGAAGCACTTTTGGGGTCTTCTAGTCTGCTAGTTTGTTTACATTTGGTAAATTTGGCCCACGTGTTTCCTGGCTCTGATGACTTGTTTGGACCATATTTCCAGGGACAACACGGATACAAAACAAACATCCAAATAAATGCAGATTCGAAAAATATTCTCCAGACTGATCAAATTTACATAATACGTGTATGGTAATCCACTTTTTCCAGAGAACATTTTCCAAGTATATATCCAATTTCAAAGGATATGTAGGCGGTGCTCAACCAGGTTTAACTGTTCATATCCATGGTTGTCCAGAAAACATTTACAAAATATCAACATCCATTGCATATATTTTATATATTACTCCATTCTATTCTGTTTTGTTCAAGCTAAATAATGCACGTAATATAGTTTCTGCAGGTTTAATTTCCTCTTTTAGCATACTTTTCCCTTATGCCTTAACATGAAGGTCAAAATGCAAAAATGTTGAGTCATCCTGAGTCAATCTTTGCTTCATTGTACCAGTGCTTGGATGGCCAATACTTAACTTTCTGTGGGCTGGTTTTTCTGGGAAGTGTTGTTATAAACAGTATTTCATAGAGAAAATGACGATAACTAGCCTGAAAATATATAAAATGAAAATCTACTGTAAAACGAGGGCTTTTTTGTAAGCAATCTGTATGAATTACCCTAACACAGACTGTAAAGTCCACCGATGAAATTATGTTTTGGCTGAAAAATTGCCAAAGCCTTGTGAGTCAATCCACTGACCGGCCAAAATCATGGCCCATCAATAGTCAGACTTTATATATCACATGTTGAAGTTATTTGAACTTTTTTGCAATGTTTTTGTTGTCGAAACTTGAAATTTCCAACCGAAAAGTCAATGCTTTCCCTAGATAAAGCTAAAAGTACCATAGAGGAAATCAAGTATACTTACTGAATCTCAATTCCATTACCATGGAGGAAGTTTTTCTAAGATTACACTATTTTTTTCATCTAAAAGTTGAAAAAAAACAACAACATTATCAACCGATATTGCCCATCTTAAATGAAAATGCCGAGAAGTTCTAGAGAGTGCCATGGAAAACTAAGGCATAGGTGGTCACAATCAACCTTCCTACTACCCATAAAAATTATGTCTGCAACACAAAAAATTCATTTAGAGCAAAACAAGCCAGAAAGAAATTGGTCCCAATTTTTCAAAATTTCAAGCATGCCTCATGTCCGCCATCTTTACTCCCAGAATATAGAATGATTTTCCTCGATTTTCTCAGGGGAAACCCCCAGAAGATCAAAGTTTCACTCCCCAGTCTCTTTTTCACAAATAACTCACTGGAAAGCTTTATTCAAGGACTTCTTTCTTGAACATTGGTTAACCTGTACGTAACGCCATTTTGTTTCGACCTTCCTTCTTGCTCAACTATTCTACAGCCTTGCTTCTTCAAAGGGTGCCGAATTCAAAGGGAAAGAATAGGAAAACAGCGAGCGGCAGCGGCGTTTCTTATCCTCTTTTCCCAAATCTCTGGTTCATGGCTCATAAGCCATGACTCAGTACGTTGTTTTAGCCGTCCTTTTTGCTTGGAAAGTGCTTTAGACCGTTAAGCCGTATTTTTGTGAGCAGTGGAACTCTTTTTCTTTTCTTCTAAATAACCCGGTGGGAACTTAGAATTTGATATTTTACTACTTTAAGGGTGTGGTAATTTTTTCTTCAGGCACTAACACGACTATGTTATTCGGTAGATATTCGTTGTTTAGGGACGTTTTTTTTTTTGCATTATTCAGCAGTCGTTTCGTCCATGGGATAACATGTCATTCAAATGATTTCTCTTAGATTGATGAGTCAGATCAGGTCATTGCATGTCGTGCAATGCATAATGTTCCGGGGAGCGGACAAAATTTACAACACACCCAATCAAAGGCAGACAGTGCCTTGAATGGAGTTTCTGGTGTAAAGTTCTTTGTTTCAAGTTGTACAGCCACCACGACTAAGAATGACAATGACGAGATAAGTTTTGGTGTTGCATATTTCATAGTTGCCCACAAAACCGATAGAATCACTCCAAACAAAATCTTTGACGTGATTTACGATCAGGGTGATCTCGACATAACGCCCTCTACCTTGAAAACGAGAAATGAAAAAGTGATGAAAAAGACTGAAGCTATACTGTCAAAGCTGAAACAGGTTGTCAAGGTAATTGTTTGTGTTTTTCAAAAGTTTGCCATCTGGAAATTCGATTAGGAAAAAGGACAGATTTGGTAGCCTTTAAATCAGATAAAGCTTATTTTTCGTATCCTTTATTTTGCTGAATCTTTTTGTTTGTTGACTTTTTCAACACAATGAACTGAGGCCATGTTTGCTTACTTTCATATAGGACCATAAGAACGAATTTATCAACTCTCAGCTACCTCATGGTTATGTGCCAACAAAAATTCGGTGTTGCGAGCCAAAAATCGCTAAAAAGCTACAGAAAGCCTCCAACCAACTTCGTGAAAAAGGATTGAGGCACACCTTTGATGACGAAGAACCTGATTCAGCCACTTTCGAGCCGGAGAAAGAAACAGCCTTGGGGCAGACGGTTGAATTCTGCAAAAAAGTGATGATGAAATTAAAGCATAGAATCCACAATGGCGCCATTTACCAAAAAGAGCCCAATGGTATAAACATAATAAAAGTCAAGTTTTGTATCCAAAATCAGCTATTTCAGATGATCATCCGTTTGTGATCTCTTCTTTGTTCATATCATTGACAACATTTTCCTAGTAGCTTACTGAAGGACTACCTTTTCATTTTTCAGCAACATTCGCCTTTTCGTACCATTGTACAATTGAAGATTATTTGGAGATTTTATGTGCTAACGAAAAGAAGGGAGAACAGATCATGCGATTTCGAGACAAAATCAAAGCTCGCATGGAAGCTGAGTATGTCAAGGTAACAACAAGAGTTTTAGTTTTACCCTTCTCAATAGGACACCATTAGATCGTTTGTCTATTTTGCCATGGTAGCGCCAGTCTCTTTTTGGAAGCTATTCAGTTTTTGTTTTTGTTTTCTATACCAATCAGGTTTTACCTTCTATCGAATTCGATTACGACTTCATCGAGATCAACAACGGCTGGTTTCTGAAGCTATCGTCAAGAACCTTTGTCAAGTTTCCCTTCAAAGAAGACGATTTCGGCAAGCTTGGTCCAAGATGCTATCAAAATTTTGATCGAGGTACAGTTTGTGACGGTGGCTATTTCGCAACGTCGGTCGAGAATAGTTTTCCAACCATGGCTGAAAAGGTTCAATTCTTGAACAAATTTTACCAATGTCTTTTGTGCCACCAGCTACCACACAAGATTTCCAAATTGGTGACCATCGGTGAGATATAAACACTTTTGTAACTTTTGCAAAGAAGAAGTCAATGGTCCATTTTTTTAAACTTATTTTAGGAACAACTTGACACAAAAAATAAATTCAAAAAATTCAAAAAACTTTAGAAACAAGAGGTTTGAATTTAATATGTTCTCGTTTTGATATTAAGTTTTAATACACGTTTACAATGTTTTTCTACCAGGTGAAAATGATTCAGGAAAATCGTCATGGGCAAATGTTCTCATCGGCCTAATTCCCGAAACAAACATTGCTGTCCTTACAAAGGAAAAAAGTTTTGGAGCAATGATGATCACAAAAAGAACTGAGCTCCTCTTTGTCGACGAATGGGTATATGATACAATGGCACCTGACCAACTGAAGACTATTCTTCAAGGAGGATATTTCAGTCAGGCTGTCAAAAATCAGGCCCCTAGAAGAACCCAAATGAACGGTGGCATGTACATAACGTGCCAAAGAATGCCTGACTTTGGGGACGACGAAAGGTCCATTCAATGCAGACTTTCCGGATTTGAAACTGCAGAGCTGCCAGAGAAGGAGATTGGTGCACCAAATTGGATTTTAAAACACGCTTTCCAATGTTTGATGTGGATAATATCTGTCATCAACGAAAACAAAAACCTGATCGATCCAGAAGATCGCTTTTATGAGTTACCCCCTGACGTGGACGCCAAAGCTCGTCTTAAATTGGACATCGACGAAAAGGGTGCTAACGCTATAATCACTTGTACGGCCTCGACTTCTGAAGAAGACACAGATGACGAAATTGAATCAAGTAATTAATGTCCTTTCGTGTACTTGAATGTTGAGCTTCAAACTTCAACTTTATTGCTAAGTGGTATGACTGTACAATATGAGACTTGTCTATTCAGAAACTTGTTCAAATTAGGATAAACATTGAAACTGAATGAAAAATCTCCTTACTTTCTTATTCACAGGTCAACAGCCCGAATCACAATCAAACGACACTCCTTCTTGTTCGACGCCCAAATTTCCACTTCAAATTACGTTCAGCCCAATGACAACACCCATGCCACCAATGACCCCGATGCCTAGCCCTAGCAGCCTAAAGAATGGTAAGTTTTTGTTTTTTATACCAGAGAAGTGATTTTGCAACATATTTACCATTTTGTTAGTTTAAATTTGAATTGTCACTTCAAGGCAAGAACACCTATTGTTCTTTTAATGACCTTTATTTTCTTATCTTTATCTTCAGATTCCGACGACGACATCTTTTTCGACGCTTCCCAAAATTCTAGGCAGAGTCCAGCTGATGGTAAGTTCCATATCAGCCAAGTTATTTGTTTTAGCCAAAGGAAATAATTCCTAAACCTCTGTTTTAAGAAATAAATTTCGATTCTGTCCCTCGAGTGAAAGTCTTTTACTTATTCTATTTTACAAGATTCAGATTCAGATTCGGAAATTATTCAATTCCATTCAAAAGTCACCAGACGAAACAACGTCAACATCATTTCAAGTGATGAAGAATCCCTTTCTGGTAAGCAAATATATTATTTTTTTGGTCTCATTTTGGTGTGATTTAAATGCCTTCTCCTTCTCTTTACTTTCTAAATATTTTCAAGTGTGAACAAACTGTATGCCTTTTTTGGGTTTCTTAGATTTTAAAATATTCAAAGTTTCAGATTTTTCAATGTCCTTGTCTATTATTTTTTCAGCAAACGTATTCAACGAAGCAAATGACCAAAACGAAGATGAACCATTGCAGCTTACATGTCCTCCAATACTTGGTAAATTTTATTTTTAAGTACCTTTTTAAAGTCCCAAAGGCAAGTAAAATGCTGTATTTTCTCCTCAATTGGTATTTTAACTCGTAGGCTCGAATTCCAAAGTTGGCATGGTTTCAATTTCTTTTTTCAGAGAGGAGACCCATAGTACCCGTGACAATGGATCAATCTACAATAGAACAACTCACCGTGCAAGGTTAGTTATTTATGGATTATCTCATATATCTAAGAGCTCAGAGGAACTTGTTTACGAAATCAATTCACTTGTGGTGAAATCAATTTTCCTTGTATTGTATAGATGTTTTGTTTTCACTTTTAGACACGCATCCAACACCAGTGTTACCAGTAATCAATCCTTTGACACCCTTACTCCAATTATCTTCACACGGTAAGATTGCATTTGGTCAAGCAGCTTTCTTATGTTAAGATCTCCAGTTCAGATTTTTAAAGTGAATCAATTTTACGTTGAATTTTATTTCTCGTGGCATTGGCAACGGCAAGACTTTCGTATTATAATAGAATTGATTCTAATTCGTTTGATTCTCTATCTTTTACTCATTCAGATCGTAAACGTCATGCTGAAGATGCTCAACCTAGTATAATCAACACACCAAAGATTTTGAAACAAGAGGCAGTACCTGCAACGGCAGTATCTTTACCAGACGTCTACTCAAGCCTCGTCGAATTTCTGAACGTCGACAAAGAACCGTTGACGATGAGAGAACTGTCAAAGATTTTTGTTGAAGGTAGTGGTAATGAAAGCTGTCAACCAAATTTTCTGGCAGTGACCTTGATTCTTGGTTTGCCGCCAAAATGGTTTCCCTTCGATGCGTTTCGACAATCGTTTCCAGATTACGAAGGAAAAATAAGCACCATTCGAAATAAAATGACACTTTTTCCAATAGACTAAATTTAAGTAGATATTGTATATAGTATTTTTTTACCCTTTTTTTGTTGCGTTCATTGGTAGTTCGTTAATTGTACCATGCTCGAGTCATCGTTTTGCTTTGAGAGAATTTAATTCTACCTGCCTTAAAATGCTTAAATCGTTCATCTTGAACTTACTTTTTGTTGAGTACTGGGAAATATCATTTTCCATATTTTAACTTTAATAATTTCAAATTTTGTGTTTAATTTAAATTTTATAATATATTTAACAACAGTAAAAATTAATGGTATAACTTATGAAATAAAAGATTCACCAATGAGATCTGGTGAGATGAAGTCTACAATTTTGAATAAAATCTCTATGCAAGTATTCTTCGTTCTTTAAGAACATTACGATTCATGTACTTTTAAAGAACGAAGTATTCGTAGCTAAAGAATGGGTTTTGGTCTAAAAAAGTGTGACTCCTTTGATAAAAAATATTTTTTTTGTAGAATGATGCTTCGTTCTTTAAAAACATTTCCATAATGGGTGCTTATAAAGAACGAAGTATTCTGTTTCATGTGAAAACTTCCAAGTTCGAAAACGAAAGTACTTTGAATTCAAACAAAATGGGCGTGGTTTAAAATGGTGTGGCTCTTTTGACGATTTTCTTTTATCAGAATGATATGCTTCGTTCTTTAAAAACATGCTTTTAAAGAACGAAATATTCTGTTTCATGTGAAAATTTGCAATTTTGAGAACGAAAGTACTTTAAATCGTAATTCCACCCACCAAAATGATGTTTTAACGACTTGCCAATATCTCTTAGGCAAAAAAAATATTTCTTAAGAATTGGTTTAGGATCTGACTTAAGGTCTATTACGGCTTAAATAAAACAAGGGCGTTTCGGTGGTAGAAAGGCGTTACTTCCTTTTCTTTTTCAATTGAAGTAAGTATTGAAGTCTAAAATCAAAAGAGATGGCCTCTAACAAGACTTTGTTTCACATCAGTGAAAATTACTCAAAGACTTCTAAGTCTCACAAAAATGGTCTAAATTTGAAACTTTAAAACACCTTACAGATGACCAAAAGGGAATTACACAAGAAGTTGACAGGAAATATTTAAAAACAGTCATTTTTTATTATCTACAACCGTTTTTACATTCACATAAACTTTAGTCCCTGGATCGCACTGTATTTGAACCTCGACAACGGACGTAATCATTTTCTTCTTTGACGATGTCTTTTTTAGTTGTTCTTTTTTATCTTCGTCATCACTGATGGCGATAACGCTTTGCTGACTGTGCTGTACGTCTTCGATATCTAGTAGGAAAATAGGCAGATTTAATTGAGAACAAATCCGTTGAAATTTTAAAGGTTTCAAAATTGATTATCTTGGCGAAAGAAAGTTCGAAATTCTTTTTCTAGTCATTATATTAAACCTCGATCTGATTTAAATGAAATTTGAAATTTTAAAGCAAACCAATCGAACGTACCTTTTGCTTGATTGAGCTTGAGCAAGGTACCTTGGGAAAAGCATAACATGCCACTTTCGAGCAATTCGGAAGCTGTGATCCTATTTTGACCAGACATAATAGTGAATGGATAAGTTCTGCAAGTTGACTTTGACTCGTTGTTATCCAGGGTGGCGCATTTATACCTTTGATTTGAATATCCTGACAAAAACTATAATTAAAATTCATTGTTCCCATTCTCTAAGTTTACCAATTAAAAACGCTCTTATTTTAAAATTATAAAAACAGAAGTACGTTACCATTAGGAGCCCTGCCTGACAAGATCCACGGCTTAACGGGTCGATAACATTGTCAGGCAAAACTGTCGGTTTAACACCCGTTTTAATCAGGCACTCAAAAAGATTTGACGGGTTATTTTGATTAAAGTGAACTTGTATTCAAATCAAAAATTATAAATCTCGTTAGACGACCATTAACTTTTTGTAAAATTAATAGGCGAGGTCCAAAAAGGCTGCGGTACGATCAACAAGTTTTACTTTGATAACAAAGATGCTTCGTTCTTTAAAATAATCCCAATGTGGTGCTTATAAAGAACGAAGAATTCTAAGTTGAAAGTGAAAAGTCTGAAATCGAAAGTACCTTATCAGGTGGTCCAAGTGACATAAATCACGGCTTAACGGTTTAACAACCCTTTCAGGCAAAATATACGGTTTAATACTCGGATTAAATACCAGCTTAAAACATATTGACGGCTTAAGACTTCCAAAAATCAATTCTAATAAAAAAATATCAACATAGTGCTTATAAAGAACGAAGAATTCTAAGTTGAAAGTGAAAAGTCTGAAATCGAAAGTACCTTATCAGGTGGTCTGGGTGACACAAATCACGGCTTAACGGTTTAACAACCCTTTCAGGCAAAATATACGGTTTAATACTCGGATTAAAAGCCAGCTTAAAACATATTGACGGCTTAAAACTTCCAAAAATCAATTTAAAAAATTTCAACATATTTCTTATAAAGAACGAAGAATTCTTAGTTGAAATTGAAAAGTCTGAAATCGAAAGTACCTTATCAGGTGGTCCAAGTGACACAAATCACGGCTTAACGGTTTAACAACCCTTTCAGGCAAAACATACGGTTTAATACTCGGATTAAAAGCCAGCTTAAAACATATTGACGGCTTAAAACGTCCCAAAAATCATTTTAAAAAATGTCAACATATTTCTTATAAAGAACGAAGAATTCTAAGTTGAAATTGAAAAGTCTGAAATCGAAAGTACCTTATCAGGTGGTCCAAGTGACACAAATCACGGCTTAACGGTTTAACAACCCTTTCAGGCAAAACATACGGTTTAATACTCGGATTAAAAGCCAGCTTAAAACATATTGACGGCTTAAAACGTCCCAAAAATCATTGTAAAAAAATGTCAACATATTTCTTATAAAGAACGAAGAATTCTAAGTTGAAAGTGAAAAGTCTGAAATCGAAAGTACCTTATCAGGTGGTCTGGGTGACATAAATCACGGCTTAACGGTTTAACAACCCTTTCAGGCAAAATATACGGTTTAATACTCGGATTAAAAGCCAGCTTAAAACATATTGACGGCTTAAAACGTCCCAAAAATCAATTCTAATAAAAAAATATCAACATAGTGCTTATAAAGAACGAAGAATTCTAAGTTGAAATTGAAAAGTCTGAAATCGAAAGTACCTTATCAGGTGGTCCAAGTGACATAAATCACGGCTTAACGGTTTAACAACCCTTTCAGGCAAAATATACGGTTTAATACTCGGATATTCGGATTAAATACCAGCTTAAAACATATTGACGGCTTTCTTAAGACTTCCAAAATCAATTCTAATAAAAAAAAATATCAACATAGTGCTTATAAAGAACGAAGAATTCTAAGTTGAAAGTGAAAAGTCTGAAATCGAAAGTACCTTATCAGGTGGTCTGGGTGACATAAATCACGGCTTAACGGTTTAACAACCCTTTCAGGCAAAATATACGGTTTAATACTCGGATTAAATACCAGCTTAAAACATATTGACGGCTTAAGACTTCCAAAAATCAATTCTAATAAAAAAAATATCAACATAGTGCTTATAAAGAACGAAGAATTCTAAGTTGAAAGTGAAAAGTCTGAAATCGAAAGTACCTTATCAGGTGGTCCAAGTGACATAAATCACGGCTTAACGGTTTTTAAACAACCCTTTCAGGCAAAATATACGGTTTAATACTCGGATTAAATACCAGCTTAAAACATATTGACGGCTTAAGACTTCCAAAAATCAATTCTAATAAAAAAATATCAACATAGTGCTTATAAAGAACGAAGAATTCTAAGTTGAAAGTGAAAAGTCTGAAATCGAAAGTACCTTATCAGGTGGTCTGGGTGACATAAATCACGGCTTAACGGTTTTTTTTTAACAACCCTTTCAGGCAAAATATACGGTTTAATACTCGGATTAAATACCAGCTTAAAACATATTGACGGCTTCTTAAGACTTCCAAAAATCAATTCTAATAAAAAAATATCAACATAGTGCTTATAAAGAACGAAGAATTCTAAGTTGAAAGTGAAAAGTCTGAAATCGAAAGTACCTTATCAGGTGGTCTGGGTGACACAAATCACGGCTTAACGGTTTAACAACCCTTTCAGGCAAAATATACGGTTTAATACTCGGATTAAAAGCCAGCTTAAAAAATATTGACGGCTTAAGACTTCCAAAAATCAATTCTAATAAAAAAATATCAACATAGTGCTTATAAAGAACGAAGAATTCTAAGTTGAAAGTGAAAAGTCTGAAATCGAAATCGAAAGTACCTTATCAGGTGGTCTGGGTGACATAAATCACGGCTTAACGGTTTAACAACCCTTTCAGGCAAAATATACGGTTTAATACTCGGATTAAATACCAGCTTAAAACATATTGACGGCTTAAGACTTCCAAAAATCAATTCTAATAAAAAAATATCAACATAGTGCTTATAAAGAACGAAGAATTCTAAGTTGAAAGTGAAAAGTCTGAAATCGAAAGTACCTTATCAGGTGGTCTGTGGGTGACACAAATCACGGCTTAACGGTTTAACAACCCTTTCAGGCAAAATATACGGTTTAATACTCGGATTAAATACCAGCTTAAAACATATTGACGGCTTAAGACTTCCAAAAATCAATTCTAATAAAAAAATATCAACATAGTGCTTATAAAGAACGAAGAATTCTAAGTTGAAAGTGAAAAGTCTGAAATCGAAAGTACCTTATCAGGTGGTCTGGGTGACACAAATCACGGCTTAACGGTTTAACAACCCTTTCAGGCAAAATATACGGTTTAATACTCGGATTAAAAGCCAGCTTAAAACATATTGACGGCTTAAAACGTCCCAAAAATCAATTCTAATAAAAAAATATCAACATAGTGCTTATAAAGAACGAAGAATTCTAAGTTGAAATTGAAAAGTCTGAAATCGAAAGTACCTTATCAGGTGGTCCAAGTGACATAAATCACGGCTTAACGGTTTAACAACCCTTTCAGACAAAATATACGGTTTAATACTCGGATTAAATACCAGCTTAAAACATATTGACGGCTCGCTTCCAGAATAGATTTTGCACTTAGATCAAAAAGTTGAATTACATTAGTAGCATTTTAGGAAGGCGAAAACTAGAATGCGATTAAGAAGGTTAAAGTTAAAAATCGATAATTTAATCCATGTTGGGTGTATTTCTTTGATTTGATTTATTGGAATCATCGTTTAAGATGTAACACGACTTTCCTGGAAAATAATAATAGAAATTTAATCAAAATTAAAATTTTCCAAGTTTAATTTCAAATTAACGTAATATTTTAGAATTCAAACAATGGGATTGCCAATGTCTTAAAATTCATCACTCAGATAATATTAAGCTTCTTTGCCCTGCAATAAAGGGTAGCCACCTGCCTTGAAGGATGAAATTTGTAGTCTTGGTCAGATAAAATAGACGTCCAAGCAGAACCATATTTTTCAAAACCTTTTCGTAAAAAGTCATCTTCCATGGAAGAAAAAGAAACCTTTTTCTTCCTCGTTAGTTTTTGAATTTTCTGTTTCTTCTCAATGACCGAAGATTCTATTGTCGCACAGGTAGCTGGTTTTACTTTTGCTGAAAGCGGTTTTTCATCTTGGGTGGGGCTCTTCATGCCAGTACTGCTAGAATTGTTGATATTCAAAGTAAAGTTCGGCCAAGATTTAACGATTTCGAACGTACCAATACTAGAATCTGATGTAGAAGTTGCTTGGTTTTCTCTATTCAACGGTGATCGATTTGAGATGCTCTCACAAATCTTCCCCATTGCAGTAAGAGAAGGCTGTTCATCTCTTAGTTTGTTCATGGAGTTCTTTCCTTTCAGAGCAACGTCTCGCGATTGAAGTTTTTGATAGTGAATTTTGGCTACGAGCGAAGTGTGTTTTTGATCCTCTGACAAATTTTGCTGATCCTGGATGCTAAGGGTTTCGGCGCTTTTCGTTTCAATAATTTGGCGGTACCGTGTCGGGTTGATATACTTCCCTATTGCTTGGAAGACTACTCTGCCGAAAACATCACCGATTCTTGTTAGTTGTGTACCGTTGCGAGTGACTAAAACGTAATTGCATTTAGGATTTAGCCTTGAACGAATGTATTTGATGTACTTGGAAACAATATCTTTGATTTCAGAAGAAAAGATTAATGTATCAAAACCATACTTTTCTTGAGTCTTAAAAACAGTTTGATCTATCATTCCACTCTCATCAATATTTTGCACCATTTCTACTGTTAAAAATTGAAACGTCATTGGTCTAGTAGCTTTAACGGCGATGAAAAAAATAGCCGTCAAAAATGACGTACAAAATGCTAAGTCGTGCGAAGGAACGGAAAGGGAGTCATCCGTGGCGTTCAGTAGAACTTGAGAAAACTTTTTGGCATGATATGGTACCACTTTTTGCATTTCATCGAGAGTAGCCCAACAGTTCATTTTTGATAAATATTCTGCACTTAACAAAACATTCCATTCCGATCGCATCTTTTTTGTCAATGAAAGTTTGACCCGATTGATATAAATTTCGGACGCCAAAAATGTCATTTGTGTATCTCCTTTTTCAAGTCTACGGTAGTCTAGAACGTGAGACAAGGAATGCATGTATCCGATTATTCCAGCGTAACCTACTCCCCATTGAGTCTTAAGGTATTCGATAAAGTCTGATATAGCCTTTAGGTTCCCCAAACAAAAATCTACCACAGTAAATGGAACATCCCAACTCGAACAGCAGTCCTGACAGCAAAATTTCAGAAATTTCAAAACGCGACAACTAATTTGCCCAGCCTGGCCATAGCTTTTCATGCCTCCACCAGGACTGCAAAGCCAAAGTTTGAATTTTTTATCAAAATTACACTCCTTAGAAAACATCGGCATATCGTTCGTTCTACTCCTCCTAGATTTATTTGGTTTTTCATTTCGTGTTGAAAGTTCTGGCAAAACAACCTTTGGGTCTGGTCTCACTTCAAAAAAGTAGTACCATCCATGCCTGGTGAAAACGTGTTTTCTGCACCCTCTTTTTGTTGTAAAAGAAAAACTGTCACAATTAGGAACTGGGCAATAAAAAAGTCCATCCGATTCTTCTTTGAGATTTAGCCTCTTTGCTTTCGAACTTGCCCCCATAGCATTTTTCCATATCTTTTTGGAAAATAATTTTCCTGGCATCAATTGTTCACTTACTTTTGCAATAGGTGGTTCATATCCTCTGTCCTCCTGGACAGGCCGAAATTTCTCTATTTCATTGCACTTTTTGTCTGTCTTGGGCGATCCTTTTTCTTATCAGACAATTTATAGTGGAAATTCAATCAAAACAAAACGGATTGGCATTAAAAGATAATCAGTTATCCTTTTTTGGGATAGCAGAATAGGAAGAAATTACCCAATAGCATGTTTATAAAATGATGACATGATGTCACGCTCCTATACATCAAAATTATGTAATCATTAAAACTACACAAAGGAAAAGCTTGATAGCAGTGAACTCCATCCTACAAGAGTTTTCTGTGACAGCAGTCGTTAAAAAACTGCAGAAAAAAACATTCCCATCTGAAGTCTGTAAATTGCTCATCAAAATAAAAAACGTTCTGAAAATTATAAAATTTTACCCTTGATAATTATCCTTTGCAAAGGAACTGACTGGGACATCCCAAAAGGATCACTGAGTGTCCTTGTAATTGCTTGTTCAACATACCAATGCACAACTATGTGTTCCCCTTTGTTCAATCATAATGAATCACTGTGTTCCTTTCAATGTTGGAAACAATAGATTGCTAAATATTTTCAAAAGGTATTGTGAGTTCCGAAAAAATTGTTCCCAAAAGGATAAATGGTACCCTCAAATTTTTTCAACTTTAAATTAAAGAGACCTTCCTCAAGGGAAAAAGGAACTCTTTTATTCGAAAACGTATATAACGGTAGCAATTTTTTGTGTTCCGCAAGAGATACACAATTTGTATTAAACAGTGTAGAATACAGATTGGATTTTTATGTGCAGAAGAATTTTTTGCAATTTTCAAGATGTCATCACACCCGTCAAGACAGCTGAATTCTAGGGCAATTATTGATTCCTTACAGAGTAACATCATGCCTTTGGTAAGATATGAATATTTTATATTTCAATTAAAATTCCGAGAAATGTAACTTATGGAAAAACTTTGTCTTAAATGGTAGACTTCCAAGTGATTTCTGTGCAAGAAATTGGGTTGACGTGAAGGAATGTTTCAAAATTTAAAACAAATTATGCTGCGTTTTTTATGCTAAGTTCTCTTCTACAAATTTAAACTTAACTTTGCAATAACTTCTTACTTTTTTTAATTTAGATAAAAAAAACCGATGGTGTTCTAGCACGTCGTGCCATTTTCGCAGACGAGGATAAACTATCCATTTGTAATGTCCGTTTCATTCTTGATGAACTGCTAGCAAATATGAAAATAAAATTCTTCATTTCGTGCGTCTCTGGAACTCAATCCAACCCGAAAAAGCGTGGAGAAACAAGACCACAAGATCCCTTCCGTGCTTGTATCAATTTTTTTCATCTGTTATGAAAATCTATCATCCAGGAACATGAAATTTTTCAGGGATTTCATAACGCTACCGACACCAAATTTGAAAATAAGCCGATGGTGACCAAATCTTCTACCAATGATAGAGAGTCAATATTCAGAATGCTGCAACAAACTGTTAAAGTGAGAAAAATTTCATCTATTATTTCCGTTAACTCAAATTTACAAATTTTATATTTCAGCGGCAGACCTAAAACTTTTAGCAAGGAATTAGAACCGAATTTTTGATATTTTTAATAATTTTTTTGCCTTGTTTTAGGATCACAATAGCAAATGCATCCAAACACTCATACATGACAGCCTGTTCCACTGCTTTGAAAAGCTAATCCTACAATGCCTTGTGATATGGTTGACGAGACTGTTCGTGCCCAACGTCAGGAAGTGTGTCGTCTTCACTGCTGTGATATCCGGATTGCAGAATCATTTTCCAACGCCAGCAAAAATCTGACAAAATCTAAACTTGTCCATATTTATGACGGTATGGGGACATTAGACGAGGATCTTCCTGAGGCACCGCCATCATCAAACCTATCGAAGGCGGCAGACAAAATATCTGAATTGATGAAGAAGCTTAACTATCGATTGTACCGTGGCATGGTTTATTTCAAACCTGAAGAAGGTAACTTAATTATTAGGCACTTTGAAATTGTTTCATGGCTGTGAATTTCGTAAATTTTTAGGAGTAATTGAATAATTTCAACATAACGTTTTTCTTGATATTAAACTGTTTGAGTTTCCTATTGATTTAAAAAAATTTGAACTTTGTAAAGTGGAAAAATCTACATTTTTACAGCTTTTCCTTTTTTTCTTCACCGACAGCAAAATTCACATTCAAACTTCTTTGCGATCCTGAAGAATTTCTATGCAAAGTACAAACGAACGCAGGACTGAAGGAATTAGTATTGGCAAACAATGCAAATCTTTTGAAGCATATGTCTAGCATTCATACTGAAGTAAGTACTTTAATTTTGATAAAATGGTTAGTCTACTAAAAATTTAAGGCTTGAATTCGTTAACTCGTAATCTTTTACAACATGACCATCAGATTTTTTCTTTCATTTTTAAGTTTATAAATTGAAAAGTTCAACTGTGGTAGTCCATTTCATAGACCGTTTACCGCCAGTAGGCCGTCTCATTTGAGCATTTGTACTGGCAGACCGTAGGCCGTCAATTTTAGACTTTCAAAAGGTGTTCTTTTGGTTATTTTCATCTATGACTGTTTTTAGAATTCTTTGAAAAGTAGCTCAACTGTTAGTAGTCCATTTCATAGACCGTTAGACCGCCAGTAGGCCGTCTCATTTATGAGCATTTGTACTGGCAGACCGTAGGCCGTCAATTTTAGACTTTCAAAAGGTGTTCTTTTCGTTATTTTCATCTATGACTGTTTTTAGAATTCTTTGAAAAGTAGCTCAACTGTGTAGTCCATTTCATAGACCGTTAGACCGCCGTAGGCCGTCTCATTTATGAGCATTTGTACTGGAAGACCGTAGGCCGTCAATTTTAGACTTTCAAAAGGTGTTCTTTTCGTTATTTTCATCTATGACTGTTTTTAGAATTCTTTGAAAAGTAGTTCAACTGTGGTAGTCCATTTCATAGACCGTTAGACCGCCAGTAGGCCGTCTCATTTATGAGCATTTGTACTGGAAGACCGTAGGCCGTCAATTTTAGACTTTCAAAAGGTGTTCTTTTGGTTATTTTCATCTATGACTGTTTTTAGAATTCTTTGAAAAGTAGCTCAACTGTAGTAGTCCATTTCATAGACCGTTAGACCGCCAGTAGGCCGTCTCATTTATGAGCATTTGTACTGGAAGACCGTAGGCCGTCAATTTTAGACTTTCAAAAGGTGTTCTTTTCGTTATTTTCATCTATGACTGTTTTTAGAATTCTTTGAAAAGTAGCTCAACTGTGGTAGTCCATTCATAGACCGTTAGACCGCCAGTAGGCCGTCTCATTATGAGCATTTGTACTGGGAACCGTAGGCCGTCAATTTTAGACTTTCAAAAGGTGTTCTTTTGGTTATTTTCATCTATGACTGTTTTTAGAATTCTTTGAAAAGTAGTTCAACTGTGGTAGTCCATTTCATAGACCGTTAGACCGCCAGTAGGCCGTCTCATTTATGAGCATTTGTACTGGAGACCGTAGGCCGTCAATTTAGACTTTCAAAAGGTGTTCTTTTGTTATTTTCATCTATGACTGTTTTTAGAATTCTTTGAAAAGTAGCTCAACTGTAGTAGTCCATTTCATAGACCGTTAGACCGCCAGTAGGCCGTCTCATTTATGAGCATTTGTACTGGAAGACCGTAGGCCGTCAATTTTAGACTTTCAAAAGGTGTTCTTTTCGTTATTTTCATCTATGACTGTTTTTAGAATTCTTTGAAAAGTAGTCCATTTCATAGACCATTAGACCGCCAGTAGGCCGTCTCATTTATGAGCATTTGTACTGGAAGACCGTAGGCCGTCAATTTTAGACTTTCAAAAGGTGTTCTTTTGGTTATTTTCATCTATGACTGTTTTTAGAATTCTTTGAAAAGTAGTTCAACTGTGGTAGTCCATTTCATAGACCGTTAGACCGCCAGTAGGCCGTCTCATTTATGAGCATTTGTACTGAAGACCGTAGGCCGTCAATTTTAGACTTTCAAAAGGTGTTCTTTTGGTTATTTTCATCTATGACTGTTTTTAGAATTCTTTGAAAAGTAGCTCAACTGTAGTAGTCCATTTCATAGACCGTTAGACCGCCGTAGGCCGTCTCATTTATGAGCATTTGTACTGAAGACCGTAGGCCGTCAATTCTAGACTTTTTTATGGACTTGAGACGGATTGAAAACATACTAATTTTTCCAATTTTCTTTTTCAGCTCTTTCCTAAAATCAAGATCGACTACGATTTCATCGAGGTGAAGAACAATACATATCTAAAACTTTCAAGTCGAGCATACGTCAGTTGCCCCTTTACCGATGACGAGTTTGGCGTCATAAGTCCACGCAGCTTTCACGATTTTGATCCCTATCGGACGAATTGCCACGGAGGTTTCATGGCTTCAGCAATCGAGCATTGGTTTTCCAAGGTTAGAAGACCAAGTCAAATTGGCCCACAGAATTTACCAATGCCTACTTTGCTTCCAGCTACCAGACAAGACAAGAAAGCTAACACTAATTGGAAAAATCGACTCAGGCAAAACGTCAATTATGAACTTCTTTTCCGCATTAATACCCGAAGAAAATCTCCATTTTGACAAAGGAAACCACGTTTGGTCTGTCCATGATAACCGATGATACAGAGCTGCTTTATGTTGATGAATGGACGCGTGAGATGACACCCCAGACATTGCAAAATGCTGTTCCAAAATGGCCGGTTTCCTCAAGCCATCAAGTTCAAGTCACCAAAGATGAGAAAGATGGAAGCTGGTGTCTTCTTGACATGTAATGCGATGCCAAAATTTGGTAAAGAACAAGAGGCTGTGGAAAGGAGATTGGCAATGTTTCATACCCGACCACTTGAAAATATAGACCCCTCTGCACCATCTTGGATTAAGTCTAATGCGATGAACTGCCTAACATACTTAGTAAACCTAATCAATTCAAACCTCGACGTCTTGGACGAAGATGATCTTTCTTACACTTTACCTAAAGACGTAAGATGTGCAAACACCATGCTGATGGACAAGATAGACGAAAAGAAACTTGATGCTATTCAAAAGTGCGTTGTCGACAAAGATAAGTCCGTTGAACTTGCCCAACCATTGACTGGATATGACATTTTTCGAATTGAACAACCATGCGATGACGGTAATTACATTTTCTACCTTTCTTTTTATTTTGTATTGGTATTTTGACAAACTTTCAATATCCTGGGAGAAGATTCTATTCGCAAAGGGAACTACTAAAGCTATAAGATGAAACTTAAAGTACTTTTTTTCTTCTTCAGATCAATCAAAACAACCTGACGTGGATAATGAAAGTGATGTGGACATGTCAAAGTCTATCACTTTGAAAACGAATGGTAAGGATTGGCTCCCTTTTATTTATAAGTATCTAATTGACCATTGATCCGCGAATGGTTTTGCATACTTTAGCCTTGCCAAATTTAATAGCGTCTATTCTTTCCTCTTCTTAGATAAAGTTGACAGTGACGCACTCATTGGTTTCATTTCGTCATCTACCGAACAAGACTCCGATATAAACCTCCTCGGAAACGAGCCCGTCACAGATGGATCGGAAGTCCAGTTCCAACAGAAGAACCAGAGACGGCTACAATCAAAGATCTTCTGAACAGCCTTGTTGAACGTGTTTCAGATCTTCAAAATGGTGAGCACATTAATTTTTCTTGTACGGTCATTAATACCAACATTTTTACCCTTAACTACCAGGTTTATGGTGATTTTGTTTATTTGGCTAAAGAATCAACTCATTTTTATTGTGCATGAGTTTTGATTTAAAGGTTCTCTTCTTTTCATTTTGATCAGGTGACGTCATGGCATCACCAAGTACGTCTGAAAAAGCAAACAATATGGGTACTACATTGAATGGTAAGAGAATACTTGTTCTATTTTTTTTTGCATTTTCTTTACCAGTTGCCTGAGCCAGCGAAAGATCTTTTATCAGCCTAAAATCAAAGCATAACAACTTGTGGTTTAAATAAGTGACAAAAGGTTTTTCCCTTTTTCAGTGGTAGAAAGCCCCATCAAGCGTAAAGACTTCATCAAATCGTGTAAACGCTTCAAGATCGAGGACGTCAACCAGCTCGAATACTGGCAATGCGTAAAGCACTATCTGTTCAACAATCTTGGGTTCAAACGTTTGCATGATCCTGTCGCACATTCTTTGTTCCGTTCAGTACGTTGCATCCTTAAAATCACCAAGACCACCAACCATAGCAAATCCATTTGAAGATGCAGCCTTTCTGGTTCTAAGTAAGCCGAGAATGAGTTTTGATTTCCGTGGGTTTTTCCGGAGATATCCATCGTGTATGAGGAAAATAAAGGAAATTAGAGATGAACTCAACATTCGGATCACCACACCAAATGCTCAAAAGTTTTGAAATTTAAGTAATTTTTACTGAAATAGTGCTAGAAAAAAAAGCTTTTCTTGTCTTTTGATGCTTTTTTACCTTCCCTTCGACTCTGGAATCTTAAATTTGACGGTCTTACGGTCTTCCAATAGAAACTCTCATAAAATCACCGGGCTACCCCTGGTCTACTGGTCTACAGAATGGTCTCATTTTCAAAAGAGTTAAATGGAATTTGAGTTAGGACTTTGAAACTTTTGATGATTTTTTACCTCCCTTTGACTCTGTAATCTTAATTCGACGGTCTTACGGTCTTCCAATAGAAACTCTCATAAAATCACCGGGCTACCCCTGGTCTACTGGTCTACAGAATGGTCTTCATTTTCAAAAGAGTATAAATGGAATTTGAGTTAGGGCTTTGAACTTTGATGATTTTTTATCTTCCCTTTGACTCTGTAATCTCAAATTTGACGGTCTTACGGGTCTTCCAATAGAAACTCTCATAAAATCACCGGGCTACCCCTGGTCTACTGGTCTACAGAATGGTCTTCATTTCAAAAGAGTATAAATGGAATTTGAGTTAGGACTTTGAAACTTTTGATGATTTTTTATCTTCCCTTTGACTCTGTAATCTCAATTTGACGGTCTTACGGTCTTTCCAATAGAAACTCTCATAAAATCAAATCACCGGCTACCCCTGGTCTACTGGTCTACAGAATGGTCTTCATTTTCAAAAGAGTATAAATGGAATTTGAGTTAGGACTTTGAAACTTTTGATGATTTTTTATCTTCCTTTGACTCTGTAATCTCAAATTTGACGGTCTTACGGTCTTCCAATAGAAACTCTCATAAAATCACCGGGCTACCCCTGGTCTACTGGTCTACAGAATGGTCTTCATTTTCAAAAGAGTATAAATGGAATTTGAGTTAGGACTTTGAAACTTTTGATGATTTTTTATCCTTCCCTTTGACTCTGTAATCTCAAATTTGACGGTCTTACGGTCTTCCAATAGAAACTCTCATAAAATCACCGGGCTACCCTGGTCTACTGGTCTACAGAATGGTCTTCATTTCATTTCAAAGAGTATAATGGAATTTGAGTTAGGACTTTGAAACTTTTGATGACTTTTTACCTTCCCTTTGACTCTGGAATCTCAAATTTGACGGTCTTACGGTCTTCCAATAGAAACTCTCATAAAATCACCGGGCTACCCCTGGTCTACTGGTCTACAGAATGGTCTTCATTTTCAAAAGAGTATAAATGGAATTTGAGTTAGGACTTTGAAACTTTTGATGATTTTTTACCTTCCCTTTGACTCTGTAATCTCAAATTTGACGGTCTTACGGTCTTCCAATAGAAACTCTCATAAAATCACCGGGCTACCCCTGGTCTACTGGTCTACAGAATGGTCTTCATTTTCAAAAGAGTATAAATGGAATTTGAGTTAGGACTTTGAAACTTTTGATGATTTTTTATCTTCCCTTTGACTCTGTAATCTCAAATTCGACGGTCTTATGGTCTTCCAATAGAAACTCTCATAAAATCAGCGGGCTACCCCTGGTCTACTGGTCTACAGAATGGTCTTCATTTTCAAAAGAGTATAAATGGAATTTGAGTTAGGGCTTTGAAACTTTTGATGCTTTTTACCTTCCCTTTGACTCTGGAATCTCAAATTTGACGGTCTTACGGTCTTCCAATAGAAACTCTCATAAAATCACCGGGCTACCCCTGGTCTACTGGTCTACAGAATGGTCTTCATTTTCAAAAGAGTATAAATGGAATTTGAGTTAGGACTTTGAAACTTTTGATGATTTTTTATCTTCCCTTTGACTCTGTAATCTCAAATTTGACGGTCTTACGGTCTTCCAATAGAAACTCTCATAAAATCACCGGGCTACCCCTGGTCTACTGGTCTACAGAATGGTCTTCATTTTCAAAAGATAAATGAATTTGAGTTAGCTTTGAAACTTTTGATGATTTTTTTATCTTCCCTTTGACTCTGTAATCTCAAATTTGACGGTCTTACGGTCTTTCCAATAGAACTCTCATAAATCACCGGGCTACCCCTGGTCTACTGGTCTACAGAATGGTCTTCATTTTCAAAAAGATATAAATGGAATTTGAGTTAGGACTTTGAAATTTTGATGATTTTTACCATCCCTTTGACTCTGGAATCTCAAATTTGACGGTCTTACGGTCTTCCAATAGAAACTCTCATAAAATCACCGGGCTACCCATGGTCTACTGGTCTACAGAATGGTCTTCGGTTTTTGAAACATTTTGGATTGGGTTTTAATAATCAAGAAACATTCTTTTTATTTTGACTTTTTCTTTTTCTTTTTCCTTACTATAAAATCTTCCACCTCCACTGTCACACTAGTCCTTTTGGTTTTCCTTTTCAATATTTTCTCCTCTTCTCCACTTTTTCGTTCTTCATCCGAAGATATCACAATGACGTCGGGCTCTGAAAATAAAAAAATAAAACACGAGAGTCATGTTATGTCCAAAACTTAACCTTTAAGACATAAAAAAGGACGAAATTGAAAACGAGCTGAGCTTGTAAGAAAAAATCACCTTTTGGCTTTGGTCCATACAGCCTGACCATAGTTGATTGGCTAAAACAGGTACAATTTTGCTTTAGCATTTCCTCCTCTTTCCTCTTTTGTGCATCTGCCATTTTCTCGGAAAGGACAAGTAAAGTGTGTAATATTTCCATCTTCAGTGGTCCTTTTAACAGGTCCAGAAATATAACCCGAATTGGAAAACTACCGGTACACAAGAAATCGGGGAAAGTTATGGTACTCTTACCTTATAGAGAGAGGAAGTAACATGGTGTAATGGTTTATAGAACGGTCTTCACTTTAAAAAAAAATGGTATTGACCTCTATTGGAAATACTTAAATTAGTTTGAAATTTTTTTACAGCTCTAATTTTGCAATTTTGACGGTCTTTGAATAAGAGATTTTAAATTTTTCCAACTAAACATATCAAAATATTTAATAAACTGGCATAGAAGGGAAGATTTAAAATTGAAACATTCAAAATTATTTCAAGCATTATCAATGAAATTTTCAAAATGAAAAACACGATTTAAAAAATACATTTTTAAGTAAATTTACAAGTCTGTGCCCTACGACATAATGTTGCACCCTGTCTTGACGAATGAAATGAGAATTCAGGATCAGCCAGAATCTTTGACCATGCACACCCATATTTCTGAATTCCTAATTTCAAAAATTTATCTTCTGTCGAAGAAAATGCTACTTTTTTCTGGCGTTGACCTTTTGTTTTGATTCGATTGCTTTGTGTTACAGAGTCTGATTGTGTGATATTAAAGTGCGGGGCTTGAAGAGTCGATGTATCCAAATTTCTGTAATTTTTGATAGAGCATTTCTTGATGGAGTCTCATCGGTTAATTTTCCATTACTTGTTTCCCTTTCTTTCGATGCAACATCTCTAGATTGAAGTTTTTGGTAGTGGACTCGCGCAACAAACGAGGTATGTTTTTGGTCTGAGAGAGAAACATGCTGCTCTTCGACTGTCAATTTCGCTGCGCTTTCCGTTTCAATAATCTGTCGATATCTAGTTGGATTTATGTACTTTCCAATAGCTTGAAAAACTAACCTTCCAAAGACGTCACTTAGACGTGAAAGTTGTGTTCCGTTCCTAGTAATTAGAAGATAGTCACATGTCGGATTCATTCTTGATCTAATACATTTGATGTATCCATTGACAATATCTAAGACTTGTTTTGTAAAAATTAAGGTGTCGAATCCGTATTTTTCCATAGTTTTGAACACTGTTTGGTCGATCATTCCATTTTGGTCAACATTTTCAATCATTTCTACAGTCAGATATTGAAAAGTCATAGGTCTAGTAGCTTTTACCATAAGGAACAGAACTGCAGTGAGAAACCCAGTACAAAATGACAAATCGTGTGACGATGGACGAAAGTCCTTAGTTGAGGTACTAAGTAAAATTTGAGTAAATCTTTCGGCATGATGAGGAATAACTGATTGCATATCTTCTAGGCTTGCCCAGCAATCTATCTTAGACAAGTAATCAACACTGAGCAAAATGTTCCACTCACATCGCATTTTTCGAGCAAGCGTTTTTTTAACACGTAAATAAATCTCTGATACCACATATGTTTCGTTAAGTGCTGTGCTGTTCATTCTCCTAAAATCTAGAACATGCGACAAGGAGTTCATATATCCTATTAAACCAGCATAGCCAACACACCAATCCTTTTTTAAGTATTCAATAAAGTCTGAGATAGAAGAAATTGAACCGACACAATAATCTACGATGGTTAGTGGTATGTCCCACTCAGGGTAGCAATCTTGACAGCAAAATTTTAAAAACTTTAAAACTCTGCAACTAACTTGGCTTGACTGTTTATAGCTTTTAGAGCCACCGACGGCACTACACAGCCAGGATTTAAAAGAAATGTCAAATGAACAGTCTCGATTGAAAGATGTATATCCTTAGTCCTACTCCGCTTCGTTCTTTTTAGGGTTGTAGATGTCACAACCTGCTTCGGTAAAACATCCTCTACATTTGGCTTTTCGTCAAAAAAATAATACCACCCATGCCTCTGATAAACATGCTTCCTGCAACCACCTCGTTTTGTTTGGTACGATCGCTGTCACAACTCTTTACAGACAATTAAATAAACTCTCTATCTGGAACCAAACTCAAGCGTTTTGGTTTAGAAGCAGCTCCTACAGCGTCTTTCCAAATTTTCTTTGATAAAAGTTTCTTTGGCATTCCTTTTCCACGCACAATATACAAATAAAACCAATCTCGACCGAATTCACTCATTCGAAAAAAAAAATTGCATAAACTTGTAAAAAGTAGCAAAAGCACCCTGATTTGTATTCAAAACAAAGAAAATCCGGGGACATCCTATCATATATAAATTCTGAATATGAATTAGCATAATTTAACAAAATTTACATATCAACCAATCTCTATCCAGTAAACGGGTCAGTCGTTTGTACCCCCAGTCTTTCCTCCAAATAAAATCATAAGAACGAAAAGACTCTCTCAATATAGACACCCCCTTGAAACTTCAAAATATGCAGCTGAAATTACTAATCTCAGCTCTTTAAAACGGAGGTACTCGATGGGAAATTTCTTATAAATAAATGGGAACTACAAAGCCCACTAAAACCCCCTAATTTTCTCAAGCAATCAAGCTTTTAAAATGAGACTCTGACAATATCCAGGGTGTGAAGAGATGTAATACAGTTTTTTTGAAGAACATATTTCAAAACAGTCCTAATTCGTCCCCTTTTTGGTCAGTAAAATGCTCATCCAAAATAAACGGAGTCACGTTAGGTAAAATACGCTTATTCAAAGATTTTCTTATAAATGACAATAATTTCGACAGGAACGAAAACGACCTCATTAGATGCTCTCAAAGGACCGTTTATTTTCTTTCGATTTCTAGTGAAAAAGGAATCAAAAAGTCCTTAAATGAAACACAGAAAGGAACGTTTGTAACAACTTAATTGAATACCTAAGCAAATATACTACAATCTCCTTTGAGACGCCTTGTACCGTTAAATGTGTTCCCATCCTTAAAAATGGCAGATATACATTTGGGAAATTAAAAAATACAGTTGATTTCGACTTGAACAAAGGGAACAGAATTATTATGAAACGTAAAAAACCGTAGATGAAAATACGGTTCCTCATACGTCTTAACAATCTGATAAAAGACAGAATTGTGAGCGCAGAAGAAAACAGAGAGAGATCGTTGAAAGTTTCGTAAACGTGATAATTTTTTTAAACATCTGATCGCGGTATTCGTAATTGATTTAATTGGAATTTTTTTAATTGATTTGATGATGCAACCTCGAAAACAACTTGATAACCAAACGGTGGCCAATGCCCTCCGACGAACAATCCTGCAATTGGTAAGAATATCTTTTCTTTTTTTTCACGTGGCATGGGATTATTTTGCTTGAAAGAAGCGAGGATACTTTTTTCTCAAACAAACTAATGCTAGATATTTGAATCCGGGTAGTTTTTGGAAACCGTCTTAAAAACACTTCACGCCGAAAGTTTTGAAGAAAAAAAATTAAAAATCTTATTTTGAAACTTTATGACTTAAAATTCACCCAAATCAACAGAACTCTAAACCATCATAAAGTAAAATTAGACATTGTTAAATCAACAGGGTCTTCAATTGGTAATCTTCTTTTTCACAACAATGTACAAAGTCATTTTCCTAAGCCATGTTCTCGTCGTTGTGATATCTGTTCTAATGAAATTCGAAATGAAAACACCCACGTTGAGTCCCCAACTAATGGCAGGAGCTACCCCATTAACGCACGTCTAACTTGTACTGATTGTGGTATCTACTGTATCTCATGTTCGTGTTTATCTATGTACATTGGGAAAACCACCACCTATTTCAACCAGCGTTTTAAAGAACATTTCCAACAATCGAGAACTTCAGCAGTGTTAGAACACTCAAAAGTATGTAGTGTTGGAAAAGAAAAAACTGACTTTGCTGTCCAATATCTGGAAAGCATTCACTCAAGGGGGAAATATACATTGTCTGAAAGGGAATATCTATGGAACGAACGTTTGAGGGGGGTTTTAAATATTCAAAAAACTTTGAAAAGCTGATTTTTATACTTGTGACTGATTCTGTATATACACTATTTATTTGTGACACATGATATAATTTTTATTTATCTATTTTTAGAACTAAAAACACTGATGATGATTATTAAATCGAAACATGTATGAAAAATAAAAATTAACATGCTTGGTTAAGTTTACCGACTATGCCTTCACTACTCATTTATTAAAATTCAAAAAAGAGCTTCTGATAAAACGATTTCCAAGAATGTATCCATCCTCCATAAGCTTATAGTTCGGCAAAAAACTTTATTTAAATTTTACAACCTAACCAATGCTCTCCGCAGTCTAAAAATATGTGCTCTAAATTTTTGGAAAATTGATTGCTTTTTAGTCTCTTTTAAAACAAGATCTTTCAAATTTTTTTGAAGTACAACCTTTTAGGGACTTAATTTCTGGCAAAGTAGGGTGTAGTCTGAGTTGTTCCTAGGTCCTACCACACCCTTTTTATCTTGACATTTGAGCTGAGCGTTCATGGCTGATAAGCCATGTGCTAATCAGCCATATAAGCCGTCTTTTTTGCTTGAAAATGCCAGTAGGCCGTAAAGCCGTAGGATTTCTAGATAAAACTCAATCGATTATAGTCTGTGTTATGACCTATGAAAATGAGACAGGGGTATTATATTTTTTTACTAGTCTGTGTAATGACCTTTCAGACTTAGAATTTTTCAATAGTATGATACTTCGTTCTTTTTTAACCTTTTAAAGACTTAATTTCTGGGAAAGTAGGGTGTAGTCTGAGTTGTTCCTAGGTCCTACCACACCCTTTTTATCTTGCGATTTGAGCTGAGCCGTTCATGGCTGATAAGCCATGTGCTAATCAGCCATATAAGCCGTCTTTTTTGCTTGAAAATGCCAGTAGGCCGTAAAGCCGTAGGATTTCTAGATAAAACTCAATCGATTATAGTCTGTGTAATGACCTATGAAAATGAGACAGGGGTATTATATTTTTTTACTAGTCTGTGTAATGACCTTTCGGACTTAGAATTTTTCAATAGTATGATACTTCGTTCTTTTTTAACCTTTTAAAGACTTAATTTCTGGGAAAGTAGGGTGTAGTCTGAGTTCCTAGGTTTTACCACACCCTTTTTATTTTGAAATTTGAGCTGAGCCGTTCATGGCTGATAAGCCATGTGCTAATCAGCCATATAAGCCGTCTTTTTTGCTTGAAAATGCCAGTAGGCCGTAAAGCCGTAGGATTTCTAGATAAAACTCAATCGATTATAGTCTGTGGAATGACCTATGAAAATGAGACAGGGGTATTATATTTTTTTACTAGTCTGTGTAATGACCTTTCGGACTTAGAATTTTTCCATAGTATGATATTTCGTTCTCTTCTAACCTTTTAAAGACTTAATTTCTGGGAAAGTAGGGTGTAGTCTGAGTTGTTCCTAGGTCCTGCCACGCCCTTTTTATCTTGAGATTTGAGCTGAGCCGTACCTGGCTGATAAGCCATGTGCTAATCAGCCATATAAGCCGTCTTTTTTGCTTGAAAATGCCAGTAGGCCGTAAAGCCGTAGGATTTCTAGATAAAACTCAATCGATTATAGTCTGTGTAATGACCTATGAAAATGAGACAGGGGTATTATATTTTTTTACTAGTCTGTGTAATGACCTTTCGGACTGAGAGATTTTCAATAGTATGATACTTCGTTCTTTTCTAACCTTTTAAAGACTTAATTTCTGGGAAAGTAGGGTGTAGTCTGAGTTGTTCCTAGGTCCTGCCACGCCCTTTTTATCTTGAGATTTGAGCTGAGCCGTACCTGCCGTACCTGGCTGATAAGCCATGTGCTAATCAGCCATATAAGCCGTCTTTTTTGCTTGAAAATGCCAGTACGCCGTAAAGCCGTAGGATTTCTAGATAAAACTCAATCGATTATAGTCTGTGTAATGACCTATGAAAATGAGACAGGGGTATTATATTTTTTTACTAGTCTGTGTAATGACCTTTCGGACTTAGAATTTTTCATTAGTAGGATACTTCGTTCTTTTAAAACCTTGAGGATTTAATTTTTGGGTCAAGATGAACATTTTACAAGAATTTTTGTCATTCGATTGTTCGTTAACTATTCAAACAAAGACTTTTATTATGTTTTTCTAAAGAACGCGTCATCTCTATTGTTTTGAATAACCAATTATGTGAATATCTTTTAAATACTTCAACACAACTGTAATTTCTGGGAAAGTAGGGCTAAGTCTGAGTTGTTCCTAGGTTTTTGCCACACCCTTTGTATCTAGACACTGATAACTCAATTAATGTAGTCTGTGTTATGACCTATAGAGAATGATACCGGGGTTCTATATTTTTTTTTATTTTCTAGTCTGTGTAATGACCTATAAAAATGCCAATTTTTTCCTTGTTATGTTCTGTTGCTTTATAGATTTCTGATACCTACCAGGTAATCGTATGCAGAGCATTGCATCCAACACCAGGCATGAATGTTGACATTAAGAAAATTCAAACAAAACTAGACCAAGCATTGAAAAGTCTGAATGGAGTGAAATTCTTTATCTCTTGTGGCACGGCGACATGCACAAAAGTGAAAGCTGATGGGTACAATTGTGGTGTTGCGTACTTTATTGTGGCTCATCAATCGAGACAAATAACAGAAGAAAAAGTATTCCAACTGATGTATGATCAAGAAGACTTGGAGCTTGACGTTAACAAATTAAAAACAAGAAGCAAGAACGCAATGGAAAAGAATGAGTTGATATTCGCCAAATTAAAGCAAGCTGTCAAGGTAATAGTATTTATTTACGTTAAAGTGTTTCAGTTCAGAATATGATAGTTGGTGCAGCTTTTGAATCTCGGCGGGCTATCACTTTCTTTGGCAAATTTAATAAATTGAAATATTATTTTGTTCTTCAGGACCACAAAAACAACATGATTAAAGAGATGGTACCACAGAACTACGAATTTGTTCATTTGACGTCCTGCCAAGCTCGCATTGATAAACCAATAGAAATGGCTTCTAAGATGCTGACAAGAAAGAAGTTCCAGCACAACCTTAGTTTACGTGGACACGACGTAACGGATGAACCAATAGAAGAAGATCGCGAAACCCAGTTTGGAAGAACCATGAGCTGGGTGAAAGAGTTGATGGTGAAGCTGGATCATCGCATCCATGATGGGAGCGTCTACAGAAAAGTTAAAGAAGGTAGATTAAAATTCACTATCCTTATCTTGAATGCAGCTATGAACTGAAATTGTAACTTACCAAACTTTTTTTTACGAAAAGACTTTTTCTAAAACAGCTCTAGTCTTTATTTTCACAATTCTTGGATGTCATTTCTAACTCCCTTATTTGTTTTCGTTCCTTTTGTAGCAACGTACGCATTTAAATTTTACAAGAGTGTCGAGGCATACGTTCACCAAATGTGCAACAATCAAGAGCGAGGTGAATTCATCATGAGAGACAAGAAAAATTTGGAATCTTTTATGTCCTCAAAACATATCCAGGTAAACCATTACGTCTATTCTGCAATTTGAAATTTCTTTTAATAAAAAATGTTCGTACCTAAATTTAATTTGAATAAGGTATACTAAAAAGTACAAGCTCAAAAAACCTTTTCTCTCTGTTTCCAGGTACTTCCCGTCATTGAGTTTGATTACGACTACATCGAGATCGCTGAAGGCTGGTTCTTCAAACTCTCTTCACGGCAATTTGTAGAGTGCCCTTTCACTGCTGAGGACTTTGGGAAAGTTAGCCCCAGAACTTACAGCAATTTCAGAAGAGGAACCGTATGTGACGGTGGTTTCTTTGCTGAATCCGTAAACAACAGCTTCCCTGAGCTGAGAGAGAAGGTGCAGTTCCTGAAAAGAATGTACCAGTGTATGTTATGTCACCAGTTCCCCCACAAAGTACCAAGATTAACAACTGTTGGTACGTAATTATCTTCTATTATTTTTTTCCTCATACACTTCGATAATTGTGACTTGGATGATTATATGGCCTTATATCAACATAAATAAAAGTATGACCCGTGACCTAATATCATCATGTATCATCATGAGTCTTTAATCTTGTCATGTTCTTTTGTTAGGTGACAACAACTCTGGGAAAACATCATGGGGTAATGTTTTGTTTGGGTTGATACATCCGTCAAAGATCGCTGTGCTAAGCAAGGAGAAAAATTTTGGAGCAAGCATGATCACGGAGCGAACCGAACTGCTCTTTATTGACGAATGGGTCTACGAAACCATGGCGCCCGACCAGATGAAAACGATCCTCCAAGGTGGCTACTTCTCACAGGCAGTGAAACATGAGAAGCCAAGAATGAGCAAAATGAATGCTGGCATTTACATCACCTGTCAAAAGATGCCTCACTTTGGGGATGATGAAGATGCCATGCGATGCAGGTTGGCTGATTTTCAAACGAAAAAGTTAGTCAACAAACAAGCAGCTGCACCGGCGTGGATCTTGAAAAACGCCTTTGAGTGTCTAATGTGGATGACGGACATGATCAACGCTCATCGTCACCTCCTCACTGAAGAAGAATTATTTTATGAGCTACCAACCAGTGAAGATGCCAACGCTCGTCTACCAATTGATGTTGAAGAAGAAGAAGAATCGCAGAAAATTGTAAACTTTAAGCAGAACGAATTAACGGGGATTGACCTTTGCGATGGTGATATCAACCCTATTGTTGAAACAAGTGAGTAGAATGCCATTGTTTTTTTTTATCTGGTCTTAGATATTATGTATAGTAGAGGAAAATTTTGTTATTCTGGTTCTCGTTTGGTTTTCTCAAGAAATCATCATTTCTCTTTAATAATCGTATACGGTTTAATTTGAAGGTCAAGAAGAAGCTCAAAGCCCATCATCCGTCATTGACGTCATTGCTTTTAGTCCAATCAGGACTCCGGTCACGCCTTTTACACCAACAGCAAGCCCTGCTTCTTTGTTAAATTGTAAGTCTTGGTTGTCTCATTTCTCTACTTTCCTTCATTTTCAATTAGGATAATAAGCCAAAGAAAACTTTTAGGTTAATGTGGTTCAGGCGCCAACAATTCTGCTTTTTTGTACTTGCACATGAATGGAACATAAAAGTTGAATCCTGGTCGAAAGCTCTATACTCAGATTAATTTAAATTTCTTCGTTTTGCTTTTTTTCAAGATCAAGATGTTCCCAAGTTCACCAGTTCTCCAAGCAACTTGCTTGCCGAATCGACGCCAGTTCCAACTACTAGCTACACTTCTTTTACCGCAGGTAAGCAGTTTTTCTTTCTTATTTTACCTGAGGTATGCTGATTTTTCAAATGGGCTGATCTGTTTTCAATTTGGATTTTCCTCATTTGATGGCTTTTTGCTTGACACTTTTAGATGATGACTTCTTCTCGTGTGATGAAGATTATGATTGTTTCAAAGCTCGAGATAAGGAACGAATAGCGGCCGAATTGAGAGCCAAATTTGGTACTGACGAAGACGTGGACACCGATTGTAAGATATTTCATTTAGTATCCCCTTACTCCTTGCATATTTTAATTTTTTAAAACGCTCGAGCACTTATGGAAAACAAAATTGTGTACTGTAAATTATACGTTTCCTCTCTATTCTATTGATAATCTTCACATGTAAAATATGACGTTTACTTCTTTCCAGCCCCAGATATCCATTTCGAAAAGTCAAAGCGAAACAAATCAAAAATGCAGATCGTTTCAAGTGATGATGAAAACTCAGATGAAACCCAAGTAGCTGGTACGTATACTTATCGATTATCTTAGCGATTAAATTTTTCCTTTTCCCTCCCTGATTGATATCATAATTTTTGGATACTCCCAATCCTCCAGTGTAAACAATGTCTATCTTTTTTCTTCCCAGAACCTCATAATCATAAGCGTCGAAGTGAAGATAACTTTTCTGACGTAAAAACGCCAAAAATTACAAGGATGGCAACATTACCAGAGAAATCGAAAAACAACCACCTGTCTTCTGATATTGGTAAGCAGTTTATTCCAAATTAATCAAATGGGATTCGATAACGTTTTCTCCTCGTTTTACTGCCAATCCAGCATGTTGCTCTAATTACTAAGCACTTTTTTTCTTAGAAAGGAGATCCATCACATCTATCGTGACGAATCAAGTCAACAATATGTTCCAAATGTTAACACCTGGTAAGTGGGATTATTCTTTTAAATGGTGTTTATCTTTAGAAGGTTCATTGTATTTGAGGCATCTTTTTTGCAAGTAATTTACTTGTGGTGAATGAAAATTAGAGATATTGACCTCTTTTTTTCTGATTTAATTTTTCTAGCAAAAACGTCATCAACAACGAACTGTCCACTAACAAAAATCAACCCAGCAACGCCTTTGCTGCAACTGTCTACGCCAGGTTAGTTATTATGAATTTGATTTATTTTTTGAATTTCCAAAGAATCAAACCAACAAGTTTGAAATGTCTGATTGCCTCCGTCTTCTTACTTACTCCCTAGTTAGTGATGTAATTATATAATTGAATTTGAGAAATTTAAGAAGAACTAATTTTGCTCTTTACTTTGTTCAGATCGTCAACGTCAGTCGATTTACGAAGACCTTTGCAACTCTGCTGAAACGTTGTAAACGACAAGAAATAAAAGATGAGCACGTCGTGGCATCGCTCAATTACCCGTTGCGTTTGGATCAATTTAATTGTTCATTGTTTTGTATCTAATTTTTAACTTTTTCAATTTTAAAACTCCATTCGATTTAATTTTACATTTTATTTCAGTTTCGGGGAGATTTCTAACAGAATCTTTGAGTACAATTGCGTTTTGTGGATTTTCAGTGGGGAAGAAGTTGTTGCGTTTTAGAATGCATTTCACTTTGAATTTTGTTTCTACTTGTCTTCAATATAACGTCTACGGGTTGTGTTTGCGGAGGTCTAGAACTTGTAGTTTATAATTTAATTTAGGTTAAGTTCGTGCTAGAAAAAGTTACGAAATGAAAACATGAAAAGATTTAATTCAACTTTCAATGAGTTGAGGATGGTACAAAAAATCTTCTTGCATTCGTTTTCTTTTTGGGCATTATCATTTTGCACAACCAGCCAAAACCAGTCAAAACCAGTCAAAACCAGTCAAAACCAGTCAAAACCAGTCGAAACCAGTCAAAATCAGTCAAAATCAGTCACTTCCAGGCAAACTGAATCGCTTTTTGGCAAAAGGAGTCAATGGAGGTGACAATCACTCAATTAAGTCATTTAAAAAGTCGTTTAAAAGGGGACAACCAGTCAAAAGAGTCATTTAAAAGGGGACAACCAGTCAAAAAAGTCATTTAAAAGGGGACAACCAGTCAATTCAGTCATTTAAAAGGGGACAACCAGTCAAAAAAGTCATTTAAAAGGGGACAAACAGTCAAAACCAGTCAAAACCAGTCAAAATCAGTCAAAATCAGTCAAAACCAGTCACTTCCAGGCAAATTGAATCGCTTTTTGGCAAAAAAGTCATTTAAAAGGGGACAACCAGTCAATTCAGTCATTTAAAAGGGGACAACCAGTCAAAAAAGTCATTTAAAAGGGGACAAACAGTCAAAACCAGTCAAAACCAGTCAAAACCAGTCACTTCCAGGCAAATTGAATCGCTTTTTGGCAAAAGGAGTCAATGGAGGTGACAATCACTCAATTAAGTCATTTAAAAAGTCGTTTAAAAGGGGACAACCAGTCAACTGAGTCATTTAAAAGGGGACAACCAGTCAATTCAGTCATTTAAAAGGGGACAACCAGTCAAAAAAGTCATTTCAAAGGGGACAACCAGTCAAAAAAGTCATTTCAAAGGGGACAACCAGTCAATTCAGTCATTTAAAAGGGGACAACCAGTCAAAGGAGTCATTTAAAAGGGGACAACCAGTCAAAAAAAGTCATTAAATAAAAAGTGTAACCATGAAAGGAGTCATTTAAAATGGAACCTAAGCTTATGGAACTGACACACGTCAGTTACCGAAGGAGCAATAATAACGGGCAGTAAAAGGACCCCTAACAATATTCCAAACAAAAAACAATGTCAAAAGTGACCTGAGGATTTTAGATCTGGTTTTTATTCAACTCTTTCAACTTGACAAATATATGTACTAGATATGCTAGACTCATTAAGAGAATTATCTCAAAAAAAAAAAAAGGTTTACAAAAGATTTTTGTTAATGTTAATAATGTTTGTTGATAACTAAATGTAATTGAGAGTGACCAACGACTTAAAGAGGAAAACTGTTGGGATCAATTTTTCTCATTTGTTTATTTGGTACAGTCTTGGTAATCAAACCATAGCAAATACTGAATGCATGGTCGCAATCTTTTATTTTTGTCTGTCCATTGACGTAAGCCGACATGCCAGCCACCAGCCAAGCGCCGCAACTGTTTGAGCCGTTAATTTCTTTCTGACATTTATAGAAACAGCTGAATGAAACGTTCACTCCCCCGAAAAGAATTTCTCCCAAGCGTAAGGCTGTGGTCGTTTTCCCTTCTTTCCAGCAAAATGAGTCGACCAATATTATATGCCGATGCTTGACATCCACGATAAACCCATTGAAATGGATACCATTACACATTGGTATCAAAACTGTGTCTCGATTTTCGATGATTGCTGGAGAAATATACCTCTCGTAAAATGGTAGGTAAAGACTCTCAGATGGTGAAAAACAGGGAAGACCCAAGTGTCTTTAGAACTAACCTTGTTCAACAAGTGATCGATTGCTAAAGTATCCAGCGGCATATGCTTTTCACGGCACAAGTCCAACTCACGTTTGACACGATTAACCACATTTTCACTGTTTGATAGCGCTTCAGTATCGAACGGGATTACTTCAACATCTAAAAAGGGAAATAGAGGTGGAAATGAAGAAGTAAAAGTTGTTCTGACGCTATAGTTGTTTTATACAGAGTGATATGTTTTCCTAAAACGAATTTGCAAAGGTGAATCAATTAAGCACAATTGTAATAAAATAATTCGATGTATGAATCCGAAAACTTACCATTTTCAAATGAATCCTGATAAGACTGCATTTTGAAGAGGTTTGATTTGAGTGTAAAACGATGACTTGAAAAACGGTCTGGTTTCACAAAGAATGAAAACGTTAATGAGAGAAACATGTTTTTATTTTTGCTAAATATCGGTCAAGATATGTGTAAAAATTATGAGTCGTGTTCTTTCTGAATGATGTAAAGTCAAAGATCGCATCGACAAAATAAGAAGAGCAGGCGGAGCCTTTATCATGCAACTGTGATTTTCAGAAACTCGATGTGCCAGTTTGATACGAAATTAGAGCACGTGCACAAAGTTAGTGCACGAGTTTATGCATTCTGCATCCCTTAAATTTCTTCTTTTGCATTTGAGAGTTTGACTCTGTCGGAGACAGTATTAGATTTCCCGCTGTTTTTACTAGTTTGCAGTAAACTGACGTTCATCATTATGGCTTCTTTTTCAATCGCTAATTTATTGAAAGACGAGGGTAAGATTTTCAATTAACCAATTAATTTTAATTGCTTCAATTGTCATTATTATTACTGCAATTATTATGTCTGAAACACGTGGACGGTCATCAAACAGTACACCCCTGTCTCAGTGACCCGGTGAGAGCTTTTTTGCCAGTGGGGATAAAATGAAAGAGCAAAATGCCAATGGGGATGGAAAATCCCTTCTTGCTTTTAATGGGTAGGGATTTTGAATTATATTGTTTACAACTCAAAAATCCATTGGGGATTCCCAAAATTTTAATGCTTTTCTTAGTGAGTGAGGCTGCGAGAGTTCAGTGTAGGTTTTCCAATAGGGATGAAATTTCAGGGCATTTTTCTCACCAGGTACAAATTTTTCCAGTTAGGAGGGGAACCCTGCGGGTCTGTGACACGGGGGTGTAACAATACAATTTCAATCACTATATTATTTTGAGAGTTATGCGGCATTCGGCCTAATCTGGAATCGTAGGAAAAACCCCATGATTTATTTTGAAGGAGAGGATACTAAATTACCAGTACTTCGGGACTTAGGAAGTAGATTTGCATACAAAATTATAGAATGCTTCAGTTTCAACTCTACTTTGGTTTTTCATCTCAACAATTTAGGTCATGTACCAGATATACCCGATGATACTGAAGCTCTATCCAATACGATGAAAGTTATCAAACGCGTCAAAAGCGACCTTGACTCTTGCTTCAAAAAGCAAACAATGCTGGACACTTTTACAGTAGACAACCTATTGCAAAAGCTTTCTTCAGATAGCGTGTTTGTGAAGTCATGTTTGTCACCAACCGATAAGCTTCATCTACCATTTTACGAGAGGTATATTTCGCCAGCAATCATCAAAAATCGAGACACAGTTTTGATACCAATGTGTAATGGTATCCATTTCAATGGGTTTATCGTGGATGTCAAGCATCGGCATATAATATTGGTCGACTCATTTTGCTGGAAAGAAGGGAAAACGCCCACAGCCTTACGCTTGGGAGAAATTCTTTTCGGAGGAGTGAACGTTTCATTCAGCTGTTTCTATAAAAGTAAACAACAGTTTGATTTAAACAGCTGCGGTGCTTGGCTTGTTGCTGGCATGTCTGCATACTTCGATGGACAGACAGAAATAGAAGATCGCGACCATGCTTTCAAAATTTGCAATGGTTTGCTCGACCACGCTGAACAGTTACCTGAGGATTGTAAAGAATATGTGTCAGCAGCAGCCCATAATTTTTATTCGCCGAGCCCTTCACCAAGCGTCTCACCTGTTTTCGCGTCAAAAACTATTGACAAAACCGCTTTGTCCTCGACTCGCTCCTCAGCCGTTGATTCTGAGTCGGTAATTTCGAAAAGTTTGAAATCTTTTGAAGAAGCCTCGACAAAAATGTTTAGCACTGCTGAATTTTTGATTAAAACATTGAAAGACGAGAAAAAATCTGATTATTATAGCCCTGTGCCACTAAAAGGTATCAGAACAACATATTTTTACACTACCGATTGTTTGAATCAGTCAAAGTCAAGGGTTTTGGCTGATGACAACGGAGCTTATTTAAAAGCGCGGAGCAATAGAAGTCTTTATTATTTTGATAATAACAAAGCATACACTGTGCGTTGCCAGGATGAAAGCTACTTCTACAACCTAAGAACTGGCGGAAATAAATTTTTGAAAGTACCCGTAGAGCCCAGAGATGTGATCGAACTACATCGCTCGTACCGAAAATGCAAGAGTTTTCCGTTAACTCGTATTTTGATCGAGATATCCAGTGCTATTGGGCCTCCTAGTCCATATATTACCATCTTTTACAAAGCAGATTCAAGTATATCAGAAGAGAAAAATGTTTACCCCATGGGAATGCCAAAAGCAACGATGCCCGACCCTATTACAGGACATCTAAAAGCGTTTTAGAAAACGTTACTTATAAATTGAAGAATGGCCTCCAACCAAAAAAGGTATACGATGAGGTCAATAAGGAGTCCGGCGGTGCACTTCATTCAACTTCTCAAAGTCATGAGTTGAGAGATATGAAACAAGTATACAGACAAAACACTAAAGTAAAACAAGCCAACCAACCGATACTTATAAACAAGTTGACCGATGAACTTGCTAGTGCCATAAGTATGCAGCGAAATGACCCAGAATTTATCAGATCCGTCGCTTGTGTTGATGAGAGTTATTATATGTTTATTGGTAATGATGTGCAACTAAGTGATATTGCCGATTTCTGCTGTGATAAAGACAGCGTCTTGTGTGTTGATACAACCTTTAATCTTTGCGAAAATTGGGTCACTGATTGCTGCTACAAAAATAAAAGGCTGGAAAGGAGAGACAATGGCAAAAATCCAACATTTTTGGGCCCAGTTATTCTGCATTTTAACAAGGAGGAGTTCATATTCAGCAGATTTCTATCTGAAATGTGCACTTTCGAGCCTCGAATAAGGAATCTAAAAGCCATCGGTACAGACTTAGATAAAGCCATTTTCAATGGATTTTCCTCTCAAGTTTCAAATCTTCATCTTCTTCTTTGCACTCTTCATCTTCTCAAAAACGACAAAAAGAAACTTTTAGACCTCAGCCCCGAAGATGGTAATCGAGCTATCAACAGGATTATAGGTGACATTTATGGTGTACGCTATGGGAATCCAAGGAACTTGGTTTCGCTGATTCAAAAGATCAAGATGAATTTAAGACAAGGCTTGCGTGGATCAAAGGAGCCTGGGAAAAACTTTGCCCTGGATTTTTTGATTGGTTTGTTAAAAGAAGGCAACCAGATTTCGAAAAAAGTGTCATTAAAAGTGCTCGTGAAAATTGCGATGTGGAAGGTCTATTCTACAACAATGGAATCGAAAGCATGCATTTTCAAGAGAAGAAGGAGCAAGCATTTAAGAAAGGAACAATTCTAGACGTCGCAAAAACCATAAAAACGATGGTAGAAAGACAACAAGAGGAAGAAATTAAGGCTTTATATGACGGAGGTGATTACAAATTAGCGAGTGAGTACGAAAAACTGAAAGTTGACCCGGTAAAATGGCATTCATGGGAACCGGAGAGAAGGAGAAAGCAAGTTGAAAAACTCCGAAACTATCGGCCTGGACTTGGAGATAAATTTATCAAACCGAAAAGCAGTGGTAGGAAACGAAACAACAGAAAGCGCACTCGCAAGCCCGAAATTAAGACCACAATCGACCCTTTTGCAAACAAAATTAACCAAGATCGACCGAAACCCATAAAACCGACCGAGAAAAGATCAACAGGAAGCGAAAAGAAACCAGCCAGAAACAAACCAGCCAGAAACAAAGAAAGATTGACCATGACCGAAAAAATGCCCACCGAAAAAAAGAAACGCCTCAAGTTAACGAACCCGCATACCATTCCAGAACCAGAATACGAGCTTTGTCTACGATCGAAAGTCTCTCCGTTGGTTTCCACATGTCAAGGAAGATGCAGTAAGATAATTAAAAAAGCTGAAGAAGTGGATTTTTTCATTGTAAAGTCCTATGGGCGTTCGTTTTTCAAAGTCCACGGGAGAAGGACATCAAGATTCTGTCCTCAGTATATTCACTTCCAAGCAGACTGCTTAAAACAATTTGCTCTTGAAAAATTTGACAAACACTTTGAAGAATTTCCATTTGCATCTATTGTCATACCAAGAGAAACTTGGAATGGGCTATCTGATGAATCTCGTGCTCACGTAACATCATACGGTGTTACCATTGGAAACTAGTACCTTCACTGCCGAAACATTGTATTTGAGTGTTTTATTTCTTATAATCGTATAATCGTATAATTATAGTGATAGTCACATATACCAAAATAGTTATTAGAGTAGGACTAGGTTCAGTTTAACGTGGCCTCTTTCACGATACCGTTTTTTGGATATATTTTTTCAATAGTCTGAAATAACATATTCCACATGCGCATCGAATTTAGTTTTCACACTGTATGATGAGATTGATTTACTATTTGTTTGATACTGAAACTTAACTCATGTATCACTTTAGGATTTCTTTATGATACATAATTTTTATTGTTTTTAATACTAATCATATCCACTTCACTGCACCTCATTTGCATTGCCTTTACTTATTGGAAAAAAAGAGAAACAATTTGGGCGTTCTCAAATAGTAATAGTATTTTTATATTTTTCCATTTTTAACGACTTGAGCTTGAAGTACGAAAAAACGGTTTCTTTTGCCTCTGTCTGATAATCTGAACTAATCCCAAACTAGTGAGCTTGACGCTAGCAAAAATCAAGCAAACCAATACTCAGTGGGTGGAGTTTATCCTGTATAAAGTTTTACAATGCAAGTTTTGGCAATATGCTTTTTTAACTTTTTTCGTATTTTGACATGATAGTTCTTAGAGCTTTATGAATTATTTTAATAGCCCCTGCTGGCCTGGTCTATATCTGATATCAGCCTAAATGAGTCTTTTTTTCAAATTTTTGAAAACACACCACCACCAGGTTGTGATGGACTAATTTCAAGTTTTGGCTCCAAGAAAAATCTACTTTTAGCTTTTTGCTCCGTAAAATATAAAAGATTCTAAATTCGATAATCTTTTCTTTGTTTTTATCCTTGTTAGTCCAGCTAAGGGTCCGAGGTTCGTAAGTCGGGAGGCAGATACCTTTCAGCTCGCAACTTTATTACCCCTCCCCCCAAAAGAGCAGGCTAATTTCTCAAACTCTTTCCTTTAACATTATATCAATTTTAATTGTTGTAGGACATTTTAACAATATGTTTTTTTTAGTTTTTGAGACATTTCTCATTTATTTGTTGAGATTTCGCTTCTTAGTAATACAGTAGTATTTTAAAACGCAAACACCAAAAATCTGTTTTAAGTTTTTAAGTCCCCTATTTAATGACTCCTGTGAGTGGTTCTTCCCGTTTAATTGACTAGTTGCCCCACCCCTTTTGATTGACTTTTGACTCGTCCCCTTTTAAATGACTTTTTTGACTGTTTGTCCCCTTTAAGGTATGTGTACACCTTTTTTCCGATTTTTTGTCAAAAAACATTTTTTCAATCAAAGTGGAAGAAAAGTTACTGGATTTCATTTTGGTAAAATCGCGATCTTAAAATCTTTTTTAGATCCAGAGTTATAACCATTTAAATTTCAAAACAAAGTTCGTCTTATGATGGATTATTTACTCAAATAATTGTCTCTTTCGGAAACAACAAAGACAAAAGAGAGAATTCAGCTGATGTTTATTCTCACCTCTATTGAATAGTAATATTTTTGACACATTTCACTGATTACTCAAATTAACAGCAATCATCTCGTTAAAAATTTCAAATTGATGTAGAAAAAAACGAAATTTTACCACACCATACTAGTTTTAACGAGGTTAAAGTCACCCATAGCATTTAGCTATGAACTTAATTTTTTTTTTATATTTTCGGCAAAGAATTGAACTAAAAAATGTCTTAGGATTTTTTTTCTAATCGAGTTAAAGCTTCACAATTTCAGGTTAAGTGGAAAAAACTCGAGAAATGAATGATTTTTTTCCAAATTTTAACATTTTTTAAGTTTTCTCGAGTTAAAGTCGATCCAAAAAAAAATCCTAAGACATTTTTTTGGTTCAATCTATTGGGAACATAGTATCGAAATTATTTTTTCAAATTTCAAAAGCTATGGGTGACTTTAACTTCTTTGAAGTAGATAAGGTTGAAATTCTTAAGATTTTAATTATATCCTGCCCAGTTTTTTAAATTCAGCTGAAACTTTAACCATTAGAAAGAGAATATTATTTTCTTTCAGAAAATATGTACTTTTGATGTATAAAAATTTGTTGTTCTAAAGATATGATCAATTAAAGAGAATGTGTCAAGGAAGGTGAACACATACCTTAAACGACTTAAGTGACTGATTGTCCCCTTTTAAAAGACTCCTTTGACTGGTTGTCCACTTTTAAATGACTCTTTTGACTGGTTATCCCCTTTTAAATGACTGAATTGACTTTTTGTCCCCTTTGAAATGACTCCTTTGACTGGTTTTCCACTTTTAAATGACTCTTTTGACTGGTTGTCCCCTTTTAAATGACTCTTTTGACTGGTTATGCCCTTTTAAATGAGTCTTTTGACTGGTTGTCCCCTTTTAAATGACTGAATTGACTGGTTGTCCCCTTTTAAATGACTGAATTGACTTTTTGTCCCCTTTGAAATGACTCCTTTGACTGGTTGTCCCCTTTTAAATGACTGAATTGACTTTTTGTCCCCTTTGAAATGACTCCTTTGACTGGTTGTCCACTTTTAAATGACTCTTTTGACTGGTTATCCCCTTTTAAAAGACTCCTTTGACTGGTTGTCCGCTTTTAAACGACTCCTTTGACTGGTTGTCCCCTTTTAAATGACTCAATTGACTGGTTGTGCCTTTGAAATGACTCAATTGACTGGTTGTCCCCTTTGAAATGACTTTTTTGACTGGTTGTCCCCTTTTAAATGACTTTTTTGACTGGTTGTCCCCTTTTAAATGACTCAATTGACTGGTTGTCCCCTTTTAAATGACTCATTTGACTGGTTGTCCCCTTTTAAATGACTCATTTGACTGGTTGTCCCCTTTTAAATGACTTTTTTGACTGGTTGTCCCCTTTTAAATGACTCTTTTGACTGGTTGTCCCCTTTTAAATGACTTAATTGACTGGTTGTCCCCCTTTAAACAACTCCTTCGACTGGTTGTCCCCTTTTAAATGACTCTTTTGACTAGTTGTCCCCTTTTAAATGACTGAATTGACTTTTTGTCCCCTTTGAAATGACTTTTTTTGACTGGTTGTCCCCTTTTAAATGACTCTTTTGACTGGTTTTACGATTCAGGACAACTCCGTAAAAAGACAGTTTTCCGGAGTTATAAGACACCGTTTGACGTAGTTTTACCTGACATCGTTCTATTTCAGGAAGCGAACCACGGAGTTGTCCTGAGTTCCATGAACTCGTCCATCCTGAGTTTTACGGAGTGCGTAAAACAATACCTAGTTTTACGGACATAGGAAAACTTTGCAAACGTTGCCTTTTTTTAAGCGTTAAAAAGGGGTTATACGCAGTTTTCCGGACTGCGGTATACTTAGGTAACATAGCTTAGCAACGTACGTAAAACCGACAGAGTTACACGGAGTTTTACGATGTGTGTAAAAAGTGACAAGGTTTAACGAGGTTTGCAGTAATGTGAAAAACCAGACAACCGAAAATAGGATGCGTTTGTAAAAACTATGGACTTTGTATCTTTCAGAAACGGTTGATACTATTGCAAGTTTAATTCAAAGGATGTTTCAATCCAAATGATTGCATTTGGGAACTGGATTGAGAAATGAAAATGTAGATAAATGAAATAGATTTTTAAATTTTCTCTTATTCTAAACTGTCATTAATCTTATTAGTTGAAAAAATAAATAAATGTTTGGTACATGAATATTATGAATATACTAAATAGTTTTGAATTAGTCAATTAATTGTATATAATAAATACTAAATATAAAATTGTTAATTACATCACTTAGTCACAAAAATTAATATTGTTCATAAATATGATAAATTTTAAAGGATATTGTTAGTTAAAGTAAGGAAATTACTAGAACAAGAAGACTGATCCCCACCGGTCACAAAATCTTAACGAGTCACTGAGACAGGGGTGTAATTATAAACCGAATTTTCGTAAAGACCTGAAAAAGTTTACTTGCACTTTACGTATTTTTAATGGTAAAAATGGGGATTGAAATTTTATTTGTAAAGCCAGATTGACATTATTTCATTGTTAATGAGGTCTGAATCGCTGCTTCAAAAATGCTAGAGCTTGCAAAAACATTGCATTTATTCAGACCAATCATCAAAGCAAAAGAAACCGTGTTACGTCACTTGATTGTTTAGCTTCTTTTATAAATTAGATTTTAACAACCCGAAAGTTTGCGTGGCAAAATGTTGATAAAGAACTGAAATGAATCGCCTGTATTTTTAAGGGATTTGTGTATTGTTTTAAGCAAACAGATTTATGCATAGATGATCGACTTTTACTTAGACGTAAAAATTAAACTTTAAAAAAATATGATATTAAATAATTCTTTTTTTCGCAATTACTTGATTCAATTAAAACAATTACTTGGTTTTTATATTTAATTTTATATTGTTTACCTTTGGGACATGAAGGCGTGAAATGTGATGAATTGTTTTTGATTTGTCAACAAATATGTCAATTACGTGCTTTGATGTTAAGTGATGTCATCAATCTGAAAGAAAATCAGATATAAATTCAGTCTACGCAACAGAACTTTCAAATATGTAGAAGAAGTCTCATATCCTAAAGAGTAGTATAGTACTTAAGATTTCGCCCGTCTTAAAACGTCAAATCAAACAAGTATGCTTACATATATTTTTTGATACAAAATATGTATGACTGCGGATTAAAACTTGCCAATAAAAAACTCTCATTTTCAAAAAGACAGAAAAATACTAGCACCGAACCGACCCTCCAAAAGGGTAGTTCTTTAGAAGATTTCGCCCGTCTTAAAACGTCAAATCAAACAAGTGTGCTTGTATAAATTTGTTGATGCTAAATATGTATGACTGGATTAAAACTTGCCAATAAAAAACTCTCATTTTCAAAAAGACAGAAAGATACTAGCACCGAACCGACCCTCCAAAAGGGTAGTTCTTTAGAAGATTTTGCCCGTCTTAAAACGTCAAATCAAACAAGTGTGCTTACATATATTTCTAATACAAAATATGTATGACTGGATGACTGGAAAACTTGCCAATAAAAAACTCTCATTTTCAAAAAGACAGAAAAATACTAGCACCGAACCGACCCTCCAAAAGGGTAGTTCTTTAGAAGATTTCGCCCGTCTTAAAACGTCAAATCAAACAAGTGTGCTTGTATAAATTTGTTGATGCTAAATATGTATGACTGGATTGCAACGTACTAATAAAAAACTTTTTTCTGGTTATTACACTAACCCAAAGTGAAATTATCGATTAAAATAAATATGCTAACGAAAATACTTATCTTTATTGTCCATTTGGTTTTTGATGTATGCTTTGGAAGCTGATACGTTCTCAGTGGCGAGGAAAGTCCAAAGAAATAATCTGCGAGCTAAGATCTAAGATAGAGAAAACTTTGTCAGTCTTGAACATTTCCTAGTTAAAATTATAACTTAAAAGACTTTTCAATTGAAAAAGCAAATTGGTCAATTAAAAAAATAGAAAATTTCCTTTATTTCACAATTAGAAATTAACAAGAAAATTTACCTGGTTGTTGGTTTCGTAGACTTTTTGTAACTTCCCCTCTTGAAAACACCATTTTGAATGAACTCTGGCGCCAAACAATATTCAATGAATGAACCGCGTTTTCAGAAGAATGGGAACTAATATCCGTCTTTATTCCAATATCCCGATCGGATAAAATTTGATCAGGAAAACTCCGTAAAACTATTTTTTTCATCTCCCGATGTTATGAAAATCGAAAATTGGTTTTCCGAAGTTTCACGACACGCACTTGCGTAAAACCAACTTTTAGACGCGCATGCAAACTGAGGAAAATTACGATGAAAATTTACGATTATTTTGACGGAGTTTACCGAAATTAGGAAACTCTATGTCCGTAAAACGCCGTTTAACTCCGCTTTCCATCGATTATCCTGAATTCTCCAAACTCCGAGAAACTCACTTTTTTAGCCGTGTCCCCTTTTAAATGACTCAGTTGACTGGTTGTCCCCATTTAAACGACTTTTTAAATGACTTAATTGAGTGATTGTCACCTCCATTGACTCCTTTTGCCAAAAAGCGATTCAATTTGCCTGGAATTGACTGGTTTTGACTGATTTTGACTGGCTTAGACTGGTTTTGACTGGCTTAGACTGGTTTTGACTGGTTTTGACTGGTTTTGACTGGTTGTCCCTTTTTAAATGACTCTTTTGACTGGTTGTCCCCTTTTAAATGACTCAATTGACTGGTTGTCCCCTTTTAAACGACTCTTTTGACTGGTTGTCCCCTTTTAAATGACCCAGTTGACCTTTTAAACGACTTTTTAAATGACTTAATTGAGTGATTGTCACCTCCATTGACTCCTTTTGCCAAAAAGCGATTCAGTTTGCCTGGAAGTGACTGATTTTGACTGGTTTTGACTGGTTTCGACTGGCTTAGACTGGTTTTGACTGGTTTTGACTGGTTTTGACTGGTTTTGACTGGTTTTGACTGGTTTTGACTGGTTTTGACTGGTTTTGACTGGTTTTGACTGGTTGTGCAAAATGATAATGCCCTTTCTTTTTTGGGTGATACTTTCAAAATTTCATTAAGTTTTCTTGGTAACGGAATTCTATTGCACCATTACAATTTTGGATTTACAATGGTTTCGGACAAGTAAAAAGAAAATTTAAAACGAAATGATGGATTTTAATGATTGAATAGAGGAATGGTCTCTGCTTGTTCCCAAATTTGATTCGTTATTTAGAAATGAAATGCTATGCTGTAACAATACCCGTCCCCAGTAGGTGCCACGCCTTTAGGAGGACTATAGTTTCAAACAATGAGGGAACAATATTAATTTATGATTTTTTTTTCTTGAATAAAAGGGACAAAAAGATTTAGTAGACTTGTAAAAATTAAATGCTATCTGACAATGAAAAAGGCTTTAAAATCTAGAGGTCAATGAAGGTCTTGTCTCACATCACGTGGCCTACCACCAAAATAAAATTGCCTTTTGTGGAAAAGGGAATAGTAAAATCGTTCATGTTTTTTGGTGTCGATCGAATCGTACAGACTCTTGATCTGTCTTTTTCTTGCGTTTGTCGTACGTGTGTCTGCTTTCAATGTTTGATACGACGAAATGATCCATTCCGCCGTTACTATTGGGGATACACCATTACCTGAATGATTGAAATGAGAAAAATTAATTTTAAAGAATAACCCTTTTCCGTTGGAGTTATTTACAATAATTTGCTGAGTAGCTCTTTGCAGGACGTAAAGTTACTGTGGTTCAATAATAAGGTACTTACCAAGAAGAAACCAAAACAACGTGGCAGTATCTTCATCCCCCAAAGGTCTCTTGAAAAAAAGCAAGCGGTATTTCTCTGGCCAAAGAGAAATCTTGGGCAACAGGTCATCCGAAATTAAATCGAACAACTCCTTCCGTATTTTCGTAAATGTTTCTTTGCTGGAAGATTGAATGTACGCTGTGAAGCCGTCTATTTTTTCTTTAGTTATTGAATCAAAGATTGTTACTCTTTCCATGCTGATGGTAACGATTATCATGAATGACTGAATGCGTAAAGGGTTGGCAAAGCCTTTCTATTTATAGCGTTGACAAATCGAGTGGTTTCAAAGAACGCCGCTTCCCCATGTGGAATGAAATATTGAAAATTGAAAAACCACCTGTTAACCAACTTTCTTGTCATTATGAAGATGCTTTGTTCTTAAAAAGAAACTTCGATATCAATTGCTTTCAAAGAACGCAGCATCCCGTGTGGGATGAATAAATTTTCGAAATTTCAAAAGGAAAGTACATTGACATAACATTGAACCCTACGAAAAGACGGCTTTACGGCTTATAAGCTCTTTCAAGCAAATTATACGGCTCGATCATCGGTTTAGCATACGGGTTTAGTTCCGATGACGGCTTAAAGCCTGTATTAGGGCGGAGGCGTTCTTGGGCGCTTTTAATACTTTGTAAATGCTTGAAAACGATATCAAGTATCAAATCAAAAGTGATAGTTTCGAACAAAATGGGCGTGGTCTTAAATAGTCGTGGCCCCTTTGCCGGAAAATATTTTTTTGTATTAGAATGAAGATTCGTTCTTTAAAGACATTTCCATGAGTAGTGCTTATAAAGAACGAAGTATTCTATGCTTATGAGTGATTTCTTTATGCTAGTATTCTTCGTTCTTTAAAGACATTTCCATAAGAAGTGCTTATAAAGAACGAAGTATTCTATGCTTATGAGTGATTTCTTTATGCTAGTATTCTTCGTTTTTTAAAAGCATTTCCATAAGTGGTGCTTATAAAGAACGAAGTATTCTGCTTTATTTGAAAAATTCCAAGTTTAAAATCGAAAGTGTTTACTAAATTTTTTTATCTCCAAAATGTGACGGCTTTACGGCTTATAAGCTCTTTCAAGCAAATTATACAACTTAACCCTCGGTTTAGCATACGGATATAATTCCATTGACGGTTTAGGCCCAGAGGGGTAAATTGACTTTAAAAAATGAACAAAAATTTTCAAAGTTTGAAATCGAAAGTGTTTACTAAAGTTTTTTATCTCCAAAATGTGACGGCTTTACGGCTTATAAGCTCTTGCAAGCAAATTATACGGCTTAACCCTCGGTTTAGCATACGGATATAATTCCATTGACGGTTTAGGCCCAGAGGGGTAAATTAACTTTAAAAAATGAACAAAAATTTTCAAAGTTTGAAAGCGAAAGTGTTTACTAAAGTTTTTTATCTCCAAAATGTGACGGCTTTACGGCTTATAAGCTCTTGCAAGCAAATTATACGGCTTAACACTCGGTTTAGCATACGGATATAATTCCATTGACGGTTTAGGCCCAGAGGGGTAAAGTAATTTTAAAAAACTAACAAAAATTTTCAAAGTTTGAAATCGAAAGTCTTTACTAAATTTTTTTATCTCCAAAATGTGACGGCTTTACGGCTTATAAGCTCTTTCAAGCAAACTATACGGCTTAACCCTCGGTTTAGCATACGGATATAATTCTATTGACGGTTTAGGCCCAGACGGGTAAATAAACTTTAAAAATGAACAAAAATTTTCAAAGTTTGAAATCGAAAGTGTTTAGTAAATTTTTTTATCTCCAAAATATGACGGCTTTACGGCTTATAAGCTCTTGCAAGCAAATTATACGGCTTAACACTCGGTTTAGCATACGGATATAATTCCATTGACGGTTTAGGCCCAGAGAGGTAAAGTAATTTTAAAAAACTAACAAAAATTTTCAAAGTTTGAAATCGAAAGTCTTTACTAAATTTTTTTATCTCCAAAATGTGACGGCTTTACGGCTTATAAGCTCTTTCAAGCAAATTATACGGCTTAACCCTCGGTTTAGCATACGGATATAATTCTATAGACGGTTTAGGCCCAGACGGGTAAATAAACTTTAAAAATGAACAAAAATTTTCAAAGTTTGAAATCGAAAGTGTTTACTAAATTTTTTTATCTCCAAAATGTGACGGCTTTACGGCTTATAAGCTTTTTCAAGCAAATTATACGGCTTAACCCTCAGTTTAGCATACGGATATAATTCCATTGACGGTTTAGGCCCAGAGGGGTAAAGTAATTTTAAAAAACTAACAAAAATTTTCAAAGTTTGAAATCGAAAGTCTTTACTAAATTTTTTTATCTCCAAAATGTGACGGCTTTACGGCTTCTAAGCTCTTTCAAGCAAATTATACGGCTTAACCCTCGGTTTAGCATACGGATATAATTCTATTGACGGTTTAGGCCCAGACGGGTAAATAAACTTTAAAAAATGAACAAAAATTTTCAAAGTTTGAAATCGAAAGTGTTTACTAAATTTTTTTATCTCCAAAATGTGACGGCTTTACGGCTTATAAGCTTTTTCAAGCAAATTATACGGCTTAACCCTCGGTTTAGCATACAGATATAATTCCATTGACGGTTTAGGCCCAGAGGGGTAAATTTGGCCTTGTACCAGCTATCTTAAAAAGGTTCAAACAATGAATTGGGAGTCATCTTTTTTAAAAGTTACTTTTTATTTACAATATTTACAGAAAATTTCACTTCAGTTCCTTCTTCAACTTCAATTGTTGCCTTTATGTTGATATTATGTTGTTTTCTTGCCGGAGTTTTGTTTGTTTCGGCTTTTTCTTCTTTGTCGTCATCGCTGATTTGATAACTTCTTTGATGGGTTTTTGTTGTGAGTTTCGCTGTTCCTCAATAGCTGGTAAAAAAAGAAGAAGAATTGACAAGAATTTTTCATATGAAGCTCTGAAAATAATCTTCGTCTTGTTATTAAATGGCTGATTTTTGCCATCCCCTCTTTTCAGTTTTAACATAAAATGATCAAATTGAATGGAGGTTTAATTGTTAAAAATGGATAAAACTCACCTCTTGATTGATCCGCAAGCGTGCCTTGTGAAAAGCATAGCACGTCTCTTTCGAAAAGTGCTGAAATGGCACGTTGATGTTGACTATTTGACATATTGCTGGTTATTCTATTGGTGATATTCTTGCTGTTTGATAATCTGGGCGTTGTATTTATAGTCCAGATTAGACAATACCTATTACAATCTACTATACAAAACTATTGTTCCTATAGTGACAAATTAATGGCCATACCACTGCCTTATCGATTCCCCAAACACCAGCCCACAGCTTAACCCACGGCTTATCTCACGGTTAAGCCGTTCACTTTTTATAAGAAATTAAAATTTCAAACAGAAATTTGAAACGGAAAAAATTTCTTCAATCAGCGCAAAGCAAAGTAGAGTCTAAAATGTGTTTCAATTATTTGGACATTTAAAGTTAGTGGTTCAAATAGAAAATATTCAAAAACTTGGAATTTTTTTCATGAGAATTATTTTAAACACGATTTTCCTAGAAAAAATTGGTTCTAGTTTCACCTCAAATTCATATAACATTTTAGAATCAATATACAATACTTTGAAATTTATCACTCAAATAATATTCAATTTTTTTGCCCTGCCATAAAGTGTAGCTATCTGCCTGGAAGGGTGAAATTTGTAACTTGAGTCCGATAAGATGGATGTCCAAGCAGAACCATGCTTTTTAAAACCAGTTCTTAAAAAATTATCCTCTATAGAAGAAAAAGGCACTTTTTTCCTCCTTGGTTGTTTTCCTATTTTCGATGTTTTCTCAAAATTAACTGAAGGGTCTATTATCGAGTTTTTGCTGGGTTGAAGAATCGAAGAATCGTTCGGTAGAAGTGGGGCTTCTTGGGTTGTGCTTGTATCGGTGGTTCCAATAGGAAAATTGTTCACATCAAAGGAATAATTCGGCCAAACTTCAAACTGCCCAGTACTTGAATCCGAGACCGACGTTTGAAAAGCTGTATTCATTGGTGCTATATTCGAAAACCTTTCACATATCTCCCCCATCGCATTTAAAGAGGGCTGTTCATTTCTTAATTTGTTCATGGATTCCTTGCCTTTTAAGGCTACGTCACGCGATTGAAGCTTTTGATAGTGAATTTTGGCCACAAACGAGGTGTGTTTTTGATCTTCAGACAAATTTTTTTGATCCTCAACGCTAAGGGATTCGGCGCTTTTTGTTTCGATAATTTGACGATACCTTGTCGGGTTGATATATTTTCCTATTGCTTGAAAGACGATTCTGCCGAAAACATCTCCGATTCTTGTCAGTTGTGTGCCGTTGCGAGTAACTAGAACGTAATTGCATTTAGGGTTGAGCCTTGAGCGAATATACTTGATATACCTGTGAACTATTTCTATGATTTCCGTAGAAAATATTAAAGTGTCAAAGCCATACTTTTCCTGTGTTTTAAAAACAGTTTGGTCTATCATGCCCCCTTCGTTGATATTTTCCACCATTTCGACTGTAAGAAATTGAACTCATCGGCCTAGTAGCTTTTATCACGATGAAAAATATGGCCGTTAAGAAGGAAGTAGAGAAAGATAAGTCGTGTGGTGGCAGCGGAAGGGCTTCATCCGAGGCATTCAGTAAAATTTGGGAAAACCTGTCCGTGTGATATGGCACGACTTTTTGCATTTCGTCGAGAGTGGCCCAACAGTTAATTTTTGATAGGTATTCGGCACTTAACAAAACATTCCATTCCGATCTCATTTTTTTAGATAGTGAAAGTTTTACCCAGTCGATATAGATTTCCGACGATAAAAATGTTGTTTGTGAATCTCCTCTTTCAATTCAACGGTAGTCTAAAACATGAGATGAAGAATGCATATATCCAATAATACCAGCGTAGCCAACTTCCCAGCGGGTTTTAAGGTAATCGATGAAATCTGATATAGCGGTCACGTTTCCCAAGCAAAAATCTACTACAGTAAACTGGACATCCCAGCTCGCACAGCAATCTTGGCAACAAAATTTGAGGAATTTCAAGACACGGCAACTAATCTGGCTTGCTTGGCTAAAGCTCTTCATTCCTCCGCCAGGGCTGCAGAGCCAGAGCTTGAACATCTTATCAAATTTACAGTCTTTCGAAAACATTGGCATATTGTTTGTTCTACTTCTCCTAGATTTATTTGGTTTTTCACTCCGTGTCGAAAGTTCTGGCAAAACAACTTTTGGGTCAGGTCTCGTTTCGAAAAAGTAGTACCATCCATGCCTGGTAAAAACGTGTTTACGGCACCCTCTTTTTGTTGTAAAAGAAAAACTGTCACAATTTGGAACTGGGCAATAAAAAAGTCCATCCAAATCTTCTTTGAGGTGTAGCCTTTTTGCTTTCGAACTGGCCCCGACGGCATTCTTCCATATCTTTTTAGAAAATAATTTTCCTGGCATTAATTGTCCACTTACTTTGCTATATGCGATTGTCCTTCTCTGTCATCCTGGACATGTCAAGTTTTTTCTACTTTCTTGCACATTTTTTGTACGTCCTGTGTGATCCTTTTTGTTACTAGGCATTTTATAGTGAAAAGTTGACCGAAAAAAGGCGAAATTGCACGAAAATATGGTAATTTTTGCGAAGCGAATATACATGAGCGAAGCAGTTTTGCTATAGTGTGCATGTAGCTTTAAATTCTATATACCCAGGGGAGCGCAAGACGAAAACGAAAATTTGGTTCCTATCTGTTAAATGTGGGTTAAGTATTCAGATCCCGGTTGTTTTCGTCCAGGTAAGAGGCGTTACAATATCGGACTGGTAGATTGTATTTAGGATGGCTTCGTCGAGAAAAAGAACCACTCTACGGCTCCGAAAATCTCCGAGTCAGGGCAACTTCCATAAAAGATATTCCGTCGTTCCCGTACATTATTAACTTCTTTACTCCCGCTCCATATCAGAAAGCTGATTGGTTCGGAAAACCAGAGCGCGGTCGAAGCGTTCAAATATCAGAAAGCTGATTGGTTCGGAAAACCAGCGCGCGGTCGAAGCGTTCAAAAAACTCAAACTCTCTCTCTGCTCTCATGGTGCTCCCTTTTAAGAAGTCCCTGCATTGACTCGATTGAAAACACAGACACTTTCGAACCTTCGAATCTTTCCAATTTCGAATGTTTACTTTTTTGTGAGAAATAAAAATGAAACGTTGAATATTTTGAAAAAGTTGAAGAGGTGTAAGATGTTGGTTGAAAAGAAAAAGCTGAAACTGTAGCAAAGAGAAAGACCAGAAGAAAGAAGATGGAAATTTTTACTGTTTCGTCTGGTTTCATTGACAAGACAGGCTCAACAGAGTTGTTGTGTCATTTTCTTGAAAAGGAAAGCTGAAAAATGACCTGCATACGTGGTGAAAAAACCTTTTTTGCAAAGCGAATATAACTATAAGAGAGTGAGCAAGAACATGAACTTGGCCTTTTTGCATGCTTTGAAATGGAGACGAACATATTCAAGTTATGGATAATCTGGAAGAATTTATCCCTCCTCTTCAGTGGAAAAGAGAACTGATTGTTTGTCGTTGTTGCTGAGAAATCTTGACTTGGCTTCTCGAAAATATGTGGGCCCTGGTTGCTTGCTGTTATAAATATGCATTTGATGGCCAGGATAAAGTAAATATTGAGGAAACATATGATTGTAAAAAGGATTTTAGAAATTGCTGGAAATGAAAATGACTTGTAAAATATCGAAATATGTGTCCATGAACAAATCTTGACAGTTATCATCAAAACATGATATCATGGATATTTATGATGTACTTTTAACTGTTTTAAATTTCTGTGCTACAGTTGATAAAATTATTTCAATGTGAAGAGTTTGCTCCTAAATCAATGGTAAGACTGTCAAACATTTGTTTCCAGCAGATTTAAGATTAAAAACCCTATAGGCTTCACCACTTTGGAAAATACAGCCATTATAAAAATGTTGAGGTTTTTTGCTTAATTGTTGAATCAAACCCAAGTCGAAGGAATTGTAGGAATCTTCTTAAATTTTAGTTCTTTTTCTCTGGTTTTTCTTTATATTTATCTTTAGGATTTTATACCCAGACGATCTCAATCGAACGGAATCGACGATCGAACCAGTCGAACCAAATCGAACGCAATCGACCGATTGAAATTCGATTGTCGAACGCAATCGAATCTCAATCGAATATTACCGCAATTTTCAGATTCGATTGATATTCGATTGCGTTCGATTGATGTTCGATTGCGTTCGATTGCGTTCGATCGTCGATTCATTGACCCCGGGATTGTTAATCGCATAATTTCTACGGGAAATCGAAAGTAATTTCATTCGGCTTGTGATGTTTGAGAGCTTGGATGTTGGGAAGCTGCAAGAATAAAGCCAGACGATCTCAATCGAACGGAATCGACGATCGAACCAGTCGAACAACAATCGAACCAATCGAATATTACCCAGAATTTTGACGTTCGATTGAGATTCGATTGCGTTCGACAATCGAATTTCAATCGGTCGATTGTGTTCGATTTGGTTCGATCGTCGATTCCGTTCGATTGAGATCGTCTGGTTATACCACTAATAGATTTATTATAATTATAGAACCTAAACTTTTAAATTTTTGTGTATAAATAATGATGTAACTTGATACAATATTTCTAACTCGTAACTGGGCATGGTTATTAAAGATTAAATTCCTCAGTACAGTATTTCACATCCCTGTCTCAATAGACCGACTGGTGTTTAAACCGGATAGTGCTTGACCCCGAGGATTCTTTTGTTTTGATTGGGTTTTGGTTGTATGCAAGGGACTCTAAAATAAAGACTAGATTTGATATCAACATTTACATGTAAAAATCTTCGAAACCATGAATACTATCATCGAGTCACCAATCATTTACTGAGGAAAAACTGTCTACCCTGGGATTCTAACAAATAAAAAACTATTTATGGCAGGGGGGATTCGAATGTTTGTTTTTATTTAAACATTCGAAATTCAAAAGATTACAAAGTTCGATTTTCGAACACGAGGAATTTAAAACCGGAAGTAAAATGAGTCAAAATAAAAACCAAAAATTGAAAATAATTTACTTTTTAGGTTTAGGTGGAAAAGCTTTCCCGAACAAAAGACGCGATTTTAAAATTTTCTTCGAATATTTTTTACTTACCTTACATGAGTATTAGGAGACGTGTAATTAAGTGAATTAACACGAATTGAGAAATTTCATGTTAATTTCAAGGCCGTTAAATTCCATACTTATATTCATCTAATAAGGTATGAATCATTTTTGTTTGGTGAGACCCCTATAACGTTAGAAAAAAGAACTTATCGGGCTCATTCATAGTCAGAAAATCTGCCGTATACTATCTTCGCTTTCTGATTTGAATGATGGCGCTGCGATAGGACGTCAGAGGGAACCCCTCGACAGTTTTCTGTCGACGCATGCGTCAACTTTTGAAAATAATTCAAAATTACGCAATATCCGTGGTTGTTTAATTAAAAACAAAATGGCCGTATTGTTTGTCTTTAAATAATGTTTTTATCTTAGTGAGGAAAACCACAGCTTAATTATTGATTTTGACTAACTGCCGTTCAAAACAAAATCTAATTCCGAGAATCTGAAAGTTTATGAAGCAATTCTACAGTGAAGATCTTAAAGAAGAAAACCAATCTAATCACATTGAGAAAATAATGGAAGTCTTTCCTTTTGCCATTAAGAAAAAGTAATATTCGATGATGTTGTAATATGTATACTCGCTTTCTCTTTTTCATACGGCTGTCCTCCTAAAATTATCTACTTTTATCTACGTTGGAGTGCAATTTCTACGCTTGTACGGCAAAAAGTATATTGAATAGAATGCTCTCTTATTTCCTGTGTTAAAAACAAAATAGTGAGAGTTTCGTGGTCGCGCGGCTTTTCTAAAATATCCTCTCAATATCTTGATTTTGTTTGAGATATAGATCTTTAGTAGATAAAACCAAGGGGATGTAAATAAACCTTCGAGAAGTCGAAGGCAAAATGGTTGATAAGATACGGTAGAAATGAACGGAGATCTTAATCACTACAGTTTATAACAGTAGGATCAGTGGTAAAAGATGCTTGTTTATTTTCAAATTGGGTGATTAATTTTGAACAAAATCTTTTGGTTTTTACATCTGAAAACACAAGTGAGGAAGACATTGTTGTTCATTATGTTTTATATACAACAGGAAAAGAAAAAACACTTATAAAATAGTGATTTCTCTTCTCTTTTTAAAAATAAAAGTTTATGTTAAACTTTTATGTTTTTTTCTGCCATTTTAGAATGAATAATTATGGTGTCAGCCCCTCTAATTATGCGAAGACCTTAGTTATAAATTAAAAAAAGAGGGAATTCTGATTGGTTTTAAATTCAAATTTGGTGTGACAGTTAATAGTTTCAGTTACATAATTTGTGGGTTCCACTGGACTCTCTACTTTTTCCCCCATCAGAATTAGTAAAGGCAAAAAGTAGTTGAGCTCCAGCTCCTGGACTAGGCTCATTCAATACTTTCTATCTTTTTGCTTGCAACTTGCGAATTTAGTGACCTGCCTCGATCGCTTCGCAACTTTTATACATATACGGCTTGTTCCTTTGTTAGGGAAACAAAATTGGGAGTAATCAACAAATGTTATGCTTGAAAATTGAGAGCACTATGTCACGTTCCTATACATCAAAGTTATGTAATCATCAAAAGTTATGGAAAGCACGCTAATTGCAGAACTCAATCTTACAAGAATTTTTCTGTGTGCAAACTCGTTAAAAAAATTGTAGAAAAAAGCATTCCTATCTGAAGTCTGTAATTTTGTCATCAAAACAAAAAGCGTTCTGGAAACTATAAATCATTAGCCTTGATAATTATATTTTAAAAAGGAACTGACTGGGTCATCCCATGAGGATCACTGAGTGTCATTTGACTCTCTTAATCAAGATACCTATTCAGAACAATGTGTTCCCTTTTCTTCAATCATAATGAATCACTGTGTTCCTTTTCAATGTTGAAAACAATAGATTGCTAAATATTTTCAAAAGGTATTGTGAGTACCGAAAAAATGGTAGCCTCTAATTATTTCAAACTTAAATTAAAGAGACCTTCCTCAAGGGAAAAAGGAACTCTTTTATTCGAAAACGTATAAAACAATTATCATAACCAAAATGACGAATTTCTTTTGACAAAGGAACCATCTTGGGATAACTTGACTGCAAACATAGAAGAACTTCATGAACATGAAATGAGTAAGTGTGTGTACGCATACCAAAAGAAAATACAATTATCTACAGTACAGTATAAGTATAGCAAGCATGCATGCAGTCTTGCTCTGCTGACAGTCATGCAGGAGGCGCTTGGCAGTATATTAAATGTAATGTCATGTCACATCGTTGGCAGTATGTTATAACCAGGCCAGACGATCTCAATCGAACGGAATCGACGATCGAACCAAATCGAATGCAATCGACCGATTGAAATTCGATTGTCGAACGCAATCGAATCTCAATCGAACGTCAAAATTCTGGGTAATATTCGATTGGTTCGATTGTTGTTCGACTGGTTCGATCGTCGATTCCGTTGATTGAGATCGTCTGGCTTTATTCTTGCAGCTTCCCAACATCCAAGCTCTCAAACATCACAAGCCGAATGAAATTAATTTCGATTTCCCGTAGAAATTATGCGATGAACAATCCGGGGGTCAATGATGAATCGGCGATCGATTGCGTTCGATTTGGTTCGACTGGTTCGATCGTCGATTCCGTTCGATTGAGATCGTCTGGTTATAATGTATTGCCACATACATAGACCTTTTTTCAAAGAGGCCACCCTGTTGAATAATTATGTAGTCCAGCAGAAAAACAATGATAAAACCATGCATAATTATTACAATATGCATGATACAGCAATTATGCATGGCTCTATCATTGTTTTTATGGCTGGACTACATAGTCATTCAACAGGACGTCCTCTTTGAAAAAAGGTCTATTAGATTACCAATAACAACAATTGTTGCACAAACACTTGTAATTTATGGGCGCGAGCACCCTGTTGCTAAGAGGTTGGCTTAAAATCGAAAATGAAACCACTGAAAATAAAAGTAAAATTGGCTCGCACTTAAAATCCCGTAATCTTGATATACTAGTTTCCGTTCCACTTGTCCGTTAATTTTTTTAATCAAACTTTAATCGTTCGATGAAGTTCGATTAGTTCGATGGTTCGATTGGTACGACAAGTCCACGATTGATTGGGTCTGGTTTAGTAGGTCTTTACTGTCTGGACGACCCTGTCGGGGCGCACCGGACAGTCTGGTGTTTTTGTCCGGTGCCAAAAAGTATCCTTTCTTTACACCGTGGTGGTGGTGAGTCCAGTGTCCAGTGTCAAATGCCGGGAGCTCTAGGCACCGGACATGCGTCAGAAAAAAATTAATGCGCACCAGACACATCGGACTTCGGACTTCCATAAGTCCAGTGTTGGGGTTGTCCAGTGGTAAAAAGTATTCTTATCTGACACCAGACATCCACTATGTCAGACGTGCTGTCGAGTCCGGTGCGCCGGCAGGGTCGTCTGTCTGGAAGTTAGTCCGGCGGCGACCCAGGATCACCCTTACAATTAGTAAATATGGGTTTTTGTTTTATTTTCCCATCATATGGTCCCTTGGGACCCCAAAACCGGTTTTTGCCAAGCTGGCAAAGGTGGGGAAAATTTTTTATGGGGGCTTGAAGGGGGTAGGGTCATTTTAGCCTGGGGGTCCTTAGAAAGTCGATTTTTGAAGTTCTCATTTAGCTAAAACTGATTGTACCATCAGATAGAGCTTGAAGAGTAGATCTCCAAAATGGGGTCATTTGTCTCATTTGGCGGACTTAGTCCCCCGGAATTGGCTGATACGTCTTCAAAAATTCAATATTTTATGCTGACGTCAGCATTTTTGAGAGAATTTCCAGCGAAAGATACCACTTTTAACAGATGCGTCTCGAAGAGTACTATCGATTAGAGGGGTCATTTATAGGGTTTCCTAGTCTAGATCATGAGATATTTGAGTTTGAAATTTTGCTGACTCAGCAGAAAAGGGCCAAAAACGTTGAAAAACGCTGACCTTGACCCTACCCCCTTCAAGCCCCCATAAAAAATTTTCCCCACCTTTGCCAGCTTGGCAAAAACCGGTTTTGGGGTCCCAAGGGACCATATAATGAGAAAATAAAATAAAAACCCATATTTACTACTTGTAAGGGTTGATGCAAAAAAGCCCTTTTCGCCGCCGGACTAAGTGCGAAAAAACAGCACTTTTTGCTCCAGACGTTTCCAGAGGGCACCTGAGGGTCCTATCATAACGATAATGTACTGTGAGAAAGGGTAACTTGCAACAGTGGAGGCTAAAATGCAAATCAAAGATCTGGTTAATGGTCATTAAAATACAAAGTTAAAAATCAAAACAAACCTGATTTTAAAAATGTATACCGTGAGACAGGGTAACTTGCAACACTGGAGGGAAACATGCACATACTCCAATTAATTGACCAACTAAATCAGTAAAATTTCAAAACAAATGATTCGCTCACTGCTCTGCTCTACCATTTTAGAATCTCATATTTTGCCGCACAAGTATTTTTTCAATAAAATCGCAAGTAAAAAAAACAGCATGGTTGGATAATAAAAAATCATAAATTTTCAGATGGCGGGAGTTCAAATGTTTCTCGATGGCTGCTGGACATGCAATCTCCAGTTACGAACATTTGGCACGAGTTCCTGTATAATCTAGGCAAAAAACGTTATAAATAAGAAAACATAGTAAGTATAAGCAGACTGTGTATTTAATTGCCTCTAAAACTCTTTGCACTCAGGGCTCGAAATAACGATATTTAGGTGGTCGGACACACTGTCCGATCAAAAATTGATTTGGGTCGGACATGTCCTAAGGCTTTTAAAGTAAAATGGGTCGGACATGTCCGATTGATTTTTATGTGGGGTATACTTCAAGTCTAATACAAGCCTCTGATAGAATTTTACATTGATCACGAAGAAGCTAAACAAATGTCAATTAATGGTCAGAAGCCCATGATTTTTACTTGAAGCATGCTTTCATTTGTTGAGAAAAAGCATCACACAAAATGAATATCTAGCACTAATGATCGCAACTTTGAGAGTTTTTGTGTGTAAATAAAGAAGTTACTAATTCTATGTGAATTACAATTTCTTTTGGAAATTTCACAACGCATCTGACAAATTTTTCGAAGGCACCAAAAGTAATTGGGTCGGACATTTCAGCAATTGGGTCGGACAATGTCCGATGTCCGACCGTTATTTCGAGCCCTGTGCACTGGTAGAAATTTCTCAAACTTTCAACAATGAGGTCTTGATTTAGAAAGGGCTGAGCATTTTAGCCTCCACTGTTGCAAGTTACCCTTTCTCACGGTATTAGTCTGTACTTTGAAAAATATATTTGAATTTTTCCTGTTTTTCAGGCAAAATGTTTGACACTTTGAATGTTAATGTTGATGATTGTGACATCAATGAAGAGGACTTCTTGACTGAGATAAATTCATATCCATACGACGAGCCAAAGCCATTGTGCAGAGGAGTAAATATGTCACTTGAAAATTCGCTGCTTCTTCACATGGCATTTTCCAGGAGGCACAATCTTACAAAGGCTGCGTTGAAAGATCTGTTATCCTTGACATCATTGCATTTATGTAAACCAAATGGATTCCCAACGACCATTGATCAAATGTATAATGTACTTGGTTTGCAAGAAAGTGAAGTAACAAATGTATATTACTGCAGTAATTGTAATATATCGTTGGATAAACCAAGTGACAAATGTATTCATTGTCCAAGTAAAAAACAAGACCATTTTGTATACAATAATGTTCAATCCCAACTGAAAAGGATTTTAAAAAGTAAGGACTTTTATATTTGTATCAAGATTTATGTACTGACTTTACATGTATGTAATGGGAAAAACTTTCGTGAATTTGAATAATTGGAGTATTTATGCATTTTACATTTTGTGAAGATAAATTTTCATGAATAGACCAAATGATTGTTTAATAGAAAAATAAGGTTTCATTAATTATATTTAGAACCAGGTGTAAAGAAATCGTTGTATAAGCCAAAAATAAAAACACAACCAATTTACAGAGACGTTTATGATGGAGAAACATACTGTACCAGAATCTCATCAAAGCAGGATATTTTAACAAGAGCCTGAGTTTAAGATGTCAAATGAACACGGATGGTGTTAGTCTTTTCAATAGCAGTTCTTTCTCTGTTTGGCCAGTATATCTCCGCATCAATGAGCTGCCACCTAAAACGAGGTTAGAGTTTTAATAAATCAATTATGATTAAATTGACTTTTCAAAGATCCTCATTCTTTCGAGGTTTGAAAAATATATATTTTTTTATCATTGCTTTAGCCCAGGTTTAAAGTTCCCCCTAAAATTTAGTCGAACCCTTATCGTATTTCCTGAATAAGAGCCACTGTTTATTTTAATGATTTTAGGGGCGACACTTATTTTGAACTTGAGATTTAATTTAACATTTCTATTTTTCTTCAGAAAATCAAAGAAGTACAGAATATTTGCAGGTCTTTGGTTTGGATTCACTAAACCATACATGCGCACGTTCCTACGGCCATTGGTTGACGAAATTAAAAAACTAACATTTCAAGGTGAAAATCTGTTTGTTTTCTCTGAAAACAAAATTGAATCTGAATTTGAGATCAAACATGTTTCTGTTTAAAATAATTAAGTTTCACTGCATGAAAAGTTGTCTTCTCTAACGCAAGATATATGACGAAAAGTTAACTTTTCTCTCAATTTTCTTGTTTTGAAATCATTGAATTTTCTTCTGTGCGAAAACAAGTAACAGTGAATCTTCACTATTTCTCGAAAAGCTTAAATTTTCTAAATATCGACATAATTAACTTTTCGATGTACAAAATGATTACATTTTTAGCCACGAAAAGTACTACTTTTCTCTGAAGTGAAAATATAAGACTTTCTCCACGCAGTGAAGATTCACTTTTACTTGTTTTCTTGTCCATGGAAATTTTAAATTCAAAATTGAGAAAAGAGGAACCTTTTTTGTAAAAAAAATAACGAAATTCTTTTAATGAAAGGAAAGATTAACAATTTATTATTTACGCATTTTCGAAAAGATGCAGATGTCTAGACCAGAAATAACCAACGTTTCGTTATTGGGAATATATATTCTAGCTTAAAAAAATACTTGATCCGCCTCATTTCATAACATTGAAAAGGTAAAAAACTTCTAATATGGAAACAATAAATTTCTGGTTACTGTAGCGACAATTAGATGCGAGATTAAATTCGATAAGATATTGAATTATTAAATATTCTTCGATGATTTTCTTCTTTAAAATTAAAGTCAATATTAAAAAAATCATATTAATATCTATGTACTCATAATTCTTGTGCTAAAAATCTAAAGTATGCCTTATTTACATAAAATGACATAAATTTATAAGATAATGTAAGATAATAAATCATGATATATAATTTTTAAAACAATGGCAATAATTAATATGGTATAGAAGGAGCTTATAGGGTTGGGGGATATTTCTGACAAAATTTGACATTGTAAAGCATTTTTCGAATTTAAGAAATAAGATTTAGGTTACGGTTCAAGAAATTGTATTGGTATAAAAAATGATGAACTAATTAATAAAAGAAGTACAACAATTACTCCTTCAGTTGTATATCGTTCCTCTTTTCCCGAGGGTTCTCCGATTCTTCGTTCATTGAAGCATTGAAGATGTTTCTTTTGTTGTGTTGTCGAACAATCATCTTTACTTCTTTTTCTTAATACCATTTATTTCTTGGTCTTCTGATGAGACGATGTTCATTTTGTGATAAGTTTTCTCCACACGTCTTTGACATTGCACAGAATTGATGTTTCGGCTCCCACCGCCGAGCTCGCGATACGTTTTTCGACCTTCTGTAGAGAGAAAATGATAAAAATTATATTCTACTTTTTAAACAGGATTATCAAACAGATTAATTGTCCATTTATTTTTATTGAAAATTGAATTGAACTTTAAATTGAAAATAACTAGTAAAAATCCAAAATGACTTGAAGATTACAAAAAAACATAATAGCAAGAAAGAAATTACGCGTTTTAGACAGGTTATTTCAAAAATAACTTGAACGAGTGAGTACTTACATGATCATTGCATGGCCTCTTTAGCATTATTGACGCATATTCATCGCCAAGTCTTTACTTGGTTCACTGTAAAGTTCGTGTGAAAGCATATTACAAGATTTCGTGACAAATCAAATTTCTTTCCCTCTTTTAATTTCTGCCAATTAAAATCTCTTTATCAACATTTTTCTATAAGAGACTTAATTGGACTGCAATTGAAAATATCGTAATTTCTCCACAATTATAAATGTGTTAACACAGGGTCCCAAAGGGAATGGTGTTGTTCAGTTCAAACAGTTAATTGTAATTTTTTGATGAAACCGCCGAACAAATTTTTCAGCCTTTGAAATATCGCCAAAAAAGAGAAACTACGAATCGTTCTTTTCTTCCATCAAGTTAAAGCATTCGAGTTTAATTTTAACAAGTTTAATTAATTGAACTGTTTTTAGGAGCTCTTCGTATACACCACTGCCCCAATTTTACGAGAATTAGTTAACGCAAAAGCTTAATACTACACGTTTTTTTATAAAAACAAACTATATAAGAACATAAGGCTTAAAAGGCCAAAATGTTAAGAACAAGTTAAGAATATTTCAAGGCTTTGGGAACTCAAAAACACCCGATTTCTTACGAAAATGGCCATAAATACTCATAAAATGGGGGGGGGGGTAAGAACATGTTAAGCACACTTTTTAGGCTTATTTCCGAAGGCAAAAATTTTGGATGTTCTTATATGCCATCTATAATGTAAAATACAGGCTTAAATGCAACCTACTAGCCGTAAGCAAAGCGTCACAAACGCTGCGAGGCCCAAAACAGTGAATCGCTATACATTCAAAAAACTCAAACGAAACAAAGGTAGCTGTCGAAGGATTATACTATTTTCATTTTATGAAAGAATTCCTCAAATAAATTGTTCTTCTTTCCTTCTACAAAACACCCTTGCATTTGATTCAAATATATAAGGAGTAAAAATTGCCTCGCATTACATTTGTCAACTATAATGAAGTAAATCGAGATTAAGACTTAAATAAAAGATCTTTGAAAGATTTTGAAAAGTTTTGCAAGTTTTACAAAAACACAAAATTTTAAAAATAATCTCAAAATGGAATGAAATGAAAGCTTTAAGTCATGTATAATGAATTTGAAGAAGATTAATTTGAGCATATCCAGTTTCCAGCCCTTAAAACAAAAATCGTTTCTAAACATCTCCAATTAGTCTTGTTGTAGAAAATCTGGTGAAGATGCTAAAGCACAATGCTTCAAAGCCAAGAAGGGGAGGATTTGTAAAGCTTTTTTAGTAGATTGACAAAATGTATAGAAAATATTTTAAACTTTTAAACTAACACGAGTAAACGTATCGATGAATAGATTTTACCGGTATTTTTGTAAAGATTAAATATTTCCAAGAATAAATTCAGGCGAATTTTCAGCTATAGCCTCACCTAAAACTTTTATGTTAATAATGAATTAATGAGTTAATAATTTTATGTTAATGCGTATAAAATCAAAAAAACAATTTTGCATACAATGCATTAAAATCAATAAGTAATTGAAGAGGGAATCTTCATACACAACTATTTACTCAACTCCATTGAGACACCCCTGTGTCAAGACCTGCCGCTGGATAAACAATTCTTTCAAAATCCCAATGGGGATAGAATTTATATACTTTTTGAGTTCAAAAATATAGTGGGATGGTTTTGAATGCAATTTCTTAAATATAATTTTTATATGGGGATGAATTCAAAGTCAATTTCCCAGTGGGGCTGAAATGATAGGGTATTTTTCATCAGAGGATGAAGTTTTTGCTAAATTTTCCAGTGGGTTGTGGTTCCATGTGGGAAAAAGTTCCACAGGGGCTGTGAGACAGGGATGTATTGAGTTTCTTTAAAAGTAGTGATACAAATTTTACAAAATTGGCCTGCAAATAATGCAAATAATGCTGAGGTTGCGCGAAGTGTGGTTTGCACTTTCAGCAATTGTTGATCTGACTTAATTGTCAAAATTAAAGATTTAAAAGAAAAATCTAGAATTTAAAAAATCTGTAAATCATAGAGTACAAAGAGAGCTAATTACACCCCTGTCACAGTGTTACAGCCCCGGTGGAGCTTCTCCCACTATGGGGATGAAAGTTTATACAGTGCAATTTCTAAGCGGAGACGAAACAAAGTAAAAGATGTAGGACATTTCTTTCTCCTTTCGCCTTAAAAATTCTAAGGTGCGAAAAAGAAAAGCGGCACCTAGTTTGGTCAACAGAGGACACCTCTTCTTTTTCCTGTCATCACGCTAACAGGCACAGGGGTCATTGGACAATATAAAATTTCTTAATTAAAAAATAATCTTGTCAATCAAGAGATCAATCCTAAAAAACACATTCTCATCTTGCTCCCATAAAATTGAAATATTTATTTTACGTTTGCCAAATCAGCTGCAAGAAAATCTGCTCCTTACTTTTATCCCGACGTAGAGATTATAATGTTCTTAAAAAACGAAATTATTAACTTTTTTTATTGTATTTGATGATTGTATTTTCGATAAATTTGGCATGAAAATTTGATATTTTCATGAAAAATATTTTCGTTTAAATTTCAAGACGAAAACTTTATATTTTCTTGAAATACAAACGAAGAAAAGATAGTCAATCTGGAAACATGAGAGATTTCCTTTTTAATGAAAAACGACAAAAGAAATTATCCACCTTTTCGAAGCAAGAAATATTTAAAGATTATCTTTTTTCAAGAACTTAAAGAAAAAGAATCTTTTCTTAAAACTGTAAGGAAAAATCGATATTTCCGCAATCGTACGTTCGAAAACATTAAGTTTTCAAGGACAAGAAACTGGAAAGACATATATTTCATGCAGTGTTTAAAGTTAAAGCTAATTTATAGAGAATGATTTGAGATATTATGAGATTTTGTTTTGAAATAAAATAAAAAAATAATGTGAGCACAATTCAAATAAAATGATTCCATCAAATTTTTTTTACTAAGTGAGCAAACAATCTTTTATCTTAGCAACAGTAGCTAAGCAATTAGAGTATTTCCCTTGGTGGAACAACCCCAATTGGGGGTTTGCCTTGCGAGTTCAACTAACGGTTTCAGCCCCCCAGAAATCTGAAAGGCACCTAGGCCAAGTTAGGGGTGGGAGGTATTTTGTTGCAATTCTTTGCAATTCTTAATATTGAATTTTAGATATTTATATTTTTTACCCACAGCACTCAGCTTCTCATCCAATTTTGATCCCGTTTCTCGTTTCCTTCAACATCATCTTTTGCTACATTTTTCAATTGTGATTGTTTTGATTTACAGCCGCCATTTTTTTAACATAATAATAAACCAAACCACCCCAAAATTCAGAGAAAGGAGTGGCGCTTTCCACTACCTTTGGGCAAATAGCTATCGAAAAGAGAGCCTTTGGATCGCCTCAACTGTGATCGTAAACTTACAACTTACGTTTGTTCAGGCTTTTCAGTTCAGATTGATGATGAAGAATTTGATGGAAAGTTAACCATTATTGGTGGATTATTTGATTTGCCAGGTAGTAATTTTTTATCCTGCATGATTTGAATAGCTTGCTTTCGTATCGTTTTCTTATATGAGATGAAAGACTTTTTACCAAATCAAACATGATTAATTTTTGTAATTTTTGTCTTTTCATCAGTTTTCAATGACTTAAATCATCCATTTTAGGATTAAACTGACTTTTTAAACTTTTTCTAATCTTCAGCAAAATGCTTGGTTCAAGAAATGGTCCAATTTAATGGGTATCATGGTTGCAGCTGCTGTGAGGGTGAAGCAGAAGGATCAAATGTTTATTTTCCATTTGATGAAACTGAAAACGAAGGAAACCAAGAAAAAACATTTGCGCAAGCTGCAGTTGCATTGGATAACAATGAAACAGTAAGAAAATGTTACGTCATTTATTATAGCAGATTGAAAATAATTTTTCAGTGTTTATGGTAAATTAAACATTGTATTGGTAATAACGTCATCATAAAATGTTGGCCTTCCGCTGACCAGTTTAAAATAAGATTACTAAAATCACAATCTTAGCATTTGCTTATTTTTTTGCAAATTCAACATAAGGATGCTTATAAGCGTTATGCTTAAAATAAGAGAGTGAAATTATTTATTGCCATGAAAAGCAAAATGTGAAAATTATGTTTCCAATATCAAGCCTGAACATGTTTCTTCAATGTTTCCTAATAAGATTTTGACAATTCAAGCCTTGTTTCTTCAAATTCTGAATCTTGTGTACAACTATCACTTTTCACGATGCTAGCCCGAAAAGTTGGAATCATTTTGATTTATTTTGTTTTAAAACTTTTTTATTGGACAGGTTTTCGGAGTACGTGGATATTCAATTCTGGGTGAACTCCCCTACATTGATATCATATGGGATATTCCATATGATTACATGCACGGAATATTTTTGGGTGTTACTAAGTAAGTGTGGAAAAATCGTCAGTTTAAACCAATCATTTTACAGAAGTACTTATATAACCTCAGGATGACCTACTACCCTTTTACATTATATTGTTACATTACAACTTTTTTAATTCAATTTCAATTTTATACTACTAGGCTGTTATACTTTTGCAAACAAAGAGCCTCTGCGGCAGCAAATATCTAAATAATTTTTGTTCCTGTTTATTCTGTCACAATTTGATGTATTAACAATTTTTACACTTCTTTTGCACATATAGATCTTTGACGAAGTTGTGGTTGGATAGTTCCTTTTCTAAGGAGGAATGGTATCTTGGTAATGATATTCATGTTATTGACAAGAACCTACTCTCCTTAAAACCACCAGATGAGGTCACCCGCCGTCCGCGTAGCCTGTTTGCCCATCGAAACTATTTTAAAGGTATTTAAAACCAACGTTTATATGTATTAAGGCAATTACAGACATTTATTTAATGTGTGGTGGTATATCAACTGAAACTTTGAACGTAAATGATAATGATTACAGTTATCCTGTGAACATGTAATGTTAGAATAATCAAATGTGTTTGAAAAAAGGACAAAAATAATTTATGCATCGCAAGTGTAAGGGTATTGATATTATTTTATTCATTTCATTTTATTTATACTTCTAAAAACCCCATGACACTGCATTAAAACTTTTCATTTTTATTCCATTTATATAGCAAATGAATGCAGAAATTGGCTCTTCTACTACGCGCCTATCCTCCTTCAAGGAATTTTACCAGCACCTTATTTTAGGTAATTAAACATGAATTTATACAAAATTTTTCATCATCAAATAGTATATAATGATAAAATGAAAAGTAATCGAGTCTTATCTCAAAATAAGTGACAACTTGATAGAGGCTGATATCCTTTGAATTGAATTATATTTTTATTGAGCTTTTATTAAAACTAAGAGGTTCTTTTATTTGCTATATTACTACATACAACATGACATTTTTTTGTTTTAATTCGTTTTTAGTCATTTTCTTCTTCTGGTTAATGGATTTTTCGTTCTTCAAAAAGAGGAAGTAACTGAAAGTGATCTATCCTTAGCAGAAAAATTCTTGAGGAGATTCGTTAAAGATACTGAAAAGCTTTACGGTAGGCTTTCTTTGAAATGCTTTCGAATCTGTAGCCATTGAATATATTACATTACATACATACATTTAAGGTTAGTAAATACAGAGGGTTAAGTCCACGTATAGATCTAAAAACACTGAAAAGATACTGATTTTACAATGAATATCTTTTTCTACATTATCTATTACTTTTCTTACTAGGTAAATCAGAATGTAAAGCAAACTTTCATAATCTAGTTCACTATCCAAGACAAGTACGTGTTAATGGACCTCTTTGGGCGTCTATGTCAGGGTTCAACTACGAAAATTGGAATGGGGATTTCAAGTATTATTTTCATGGAACACAGATGATTGAAAAACAGGTATAAAGCTGTGATACTGTATTTTCTTTCTTTTCTCATCTGTCATGAAAGTTTTATACATTTTATATGTTTTAATCATATATTTTTTGCTTTAATTCAGGTAGTTAAAGCAGTCAATGTAGACATGAGACTCCCAGAGTTAGTTTCAAATATGAGCACTTTGACACCAGAGTGGAGTTTTTATAACAAACTAGTTGGAAAAAGGTATATATTTAAGCTGAAAGCAAAAAGACCCCTTACAAAAATATTTGAAAATACAAACCCCTAGGATTAGGGGGAGAAACTATAAGTTAACGGTTTTCTTTCATGAGAAATGCATGAAAATGTGCCAACAACCACAACCCCACTATTTTATTACCATGGTAGATTATTTATTTCCACAGTATTACCAGTATCTACAGTAATACTACATAGAATTGTTCCAATTTTGGTTTTTACTCAAGCTTTAGCAAAAAAAAAATCATTTATTTGATTTTTTTTAACACTTTAGAGATGCTGAAAATGAATTTCAATGTCATGGACCCTTCACAACTCTCACAGAGACCCCTAACATTCCTCAACTCAAGGAATTTGTCAATCAAGGGTAATTAAACATTAATACTATATATTAAATACCAAAACCTTTAGCTATAGGTTTTATTGTGTTCAAAAATTGATTTAAAGTTTTCGGATCAAATTGATAAAACGAATTCAGAGGAGATCTCAGAGCCCTTGAAGACGAGCTGCATTGTTTGCTAGAGATTTTAGAACTCCTGATTAACAAATTTATGATTTATTTCTCGTGAGTAAAAGTTACTTTGATTGAGGTTTTTGCATTGTATTCTAGAGATACTTTGTATGAATTCCAAAGACTACAAACAAAATGCTTTGCTCTTAAATCTGAAAAATATACCCGCTCACCATCAAGAGACAACGCTGCCATTCATTTCGATTTTCATGGTGACAACAAGTTTGGTTTGATTAACTATTTTATACAGGTATATGTACATAAAATTTTCATGTAAATACACGGTCAGCTTCAGACTATACATGATTTCAATCTAATTTACTCGTAATTCACAGAGATTCTAAATCTGAATATATTATTAAATTTCAATGTTTTATTTGTACTTAATTATGTAATTATTAAATGAATTACAAAATTATTTATTTATGTAGTCAAAATTTTGACCGCATTTTTACAGACACAGTGTAATGTCAAATTTTGTTATGCTAGATTTTTAAACCAAACTGGGACATATACTTATTTGTATTAACTTTGAGGCCTTTTTAAGAAATAAAGAATGTATGAAACTGATGTAATATTAAATGTATTAATTCACTCAGCATGACATTGCCTTACGTATCTTGGTTAAGCGAACTATTCGGTCCAAAAATTTGAAGTTATAGATTTATAGATAATATTTCATCAAAAATATATTTCAAAACCAAAAAATTAAAAATCCATAACTCGGAGTTTCATGCTCTAAGCAATCATCAGATGTAACTAAAAAATTAAAGACAGTCCAGACAGTTTCCGTTTAGAGGACATTCATTTTTTGCACGACAGTTGCAGGTTTCATGGGTGGTATCATTGGCTGTTTTGAATGTCCTCTAAACGGAAACTGTCTGGATAAGCATTTAATATACCAATGCACGGTAAAATCCTCCCCAGACGACGAGGGTGTCAACTACATCGGCCTTACCGAAAATACATTCAAAACGAGATGGAACCAACACAAACATACTTTTAGGTATGAGGAAAAAGAGAATTCCACTGAACTTTCAAAGCACGTATGGAAACTACAGCGCAAAAACATTTCGCCCCTGTTATCCTGGAAAGTCATCGATCATGCAAAACCCTATTCAAATGGGGGAAAATCGTGCAACCTTTGCATGACCGAAAAGTACCATATAATTACTTCCAAAGACAAACTTATAAACAAAAGAACCGAACTTATCTCCACTTGCCGTCATATGAGCAAATTCTTTTTAAAAAACTTTAAAGACGTCCCTCCGGACACATTTGATGTCCTTCGTGACAATTCATAGTTTTACGATTTTATCACTTTTTTACGACTTTTTAATCAGCATTTTACCAACTTTGTAACATATGTTTTCACACAGCTTTTTAATTTTTTAGTTACATCTGATGATTGCTTAGAGCATGAAACTCCGAGTTATGGATTTTTAATTTTTTGGTTTTGAAATATATTTTTGATTAAAGAAGCTCTACTCCTGGTTGGTTTTATCGAGCACTCTTTGAATATGATTTCACCTTATTTGATAGATAATATTTCATGTTTTAGGTAAACGAACGTGAGCATATTTTGGCTGTCTTGAATTTATTGACGATGGTAGATGAAGTTCCTTACGGAAAATTTAATGATGAGACTTTCCATGTATCTCACATAAAGTCTTTTAAAAGGTATATCTATTCGTTTTTTTTCTTTTTTTACTCTTTTATTAATAGAAATATAACGTCAAAATATAAAATAAGGGAAAAAAAGTAAATGTCCATCTTAGAGGTGGTAAAACATATTTAGGCTGAAAAAATGCTCAAATATATCTGTTGCTCCAGGAAGATTAGTCCTTCTGAAATCATTTCTTAATTATTGTTCTTTGTTCTAGGTCAGATGAGTATGTAGCTATCAAAGTAGGCAGCATTTTGGACAAAAAAGTTTGTCTAACCAAGAACGACACTATATTTTTAGTTGATTTTGTGAACAGTAATGAAAGTGATTAAGAAGAAATAGAATTTTAGGCCATTTTTCGACGTTTTCGTTGTGCCATTTTCCTGAGAGTGGATTTAATTTCGAGAATGAGCCTGAAATCAGCTAAAAGTGGTCTTGAAACGGTAATTATCTACAAAAATAGAAGATATAGGGTGGGTTTTCTTTCTAAATACAATTTCAAAAATTTCCTGTCGATTTAATTTTGCTAGTCAGCAATCTTCTTATAAGTATTTTTCTGGTAATAATTTTTAATTATTATTCTGATAATTATCGAAATAAAAATTGAAAGTATCATAATTTTTCTATCCCCAACGTACTAAAAATCAAAATAAGTGGAAAGAAATTAAATAAAAATTATTCATAAGTTCACTAAACGAAATTTTGCTAATTACACTTCTTTCCCTGTGTGCTTAAAAAAGAGTGTATTTTAAGTGGCTAGCCATGAAAAATATTCAATACTTTTAGATAGTATTTATTGATATTTCCCCCCAGAAGCCTATCAAACAGAACGGTATAACAGTTAACATGAAATGTCTTTCATTAGTTACACGGTCTTCTTGAGGTGGGATACGGGATATACTCAATCTATAATTGTAGCAGCACATTATCACTCGTCGTGAAAATAACCTCGTAATCTTTTTTTGTTATAGACAATGAATAATAACTAATGATAAAAAATAATAAATGATTGGATCGCTGATGTTACTGATCAAGTCGGAGAATTTGAATGGTGGAGATTTTTAACATTGCTACTGACAGCTACTCTTAGGTGCCAAATAAACGGGGGGGTTCGAGTAAATGGGGGGGGGTTGGAAAAATTTTTCAAATTAAATAAACGGGGGGGACCTAATTACCGGGGGGTTGGAAAATGGACCTTTAAAAACCCTAAAAAGGGTCAAAATTTAGGCTTTTTAGAGTAAAACAAGGAATTTTCCTTTTTGTAGCTGGGAATTTTTTCAAAAATTAATAAATGGGGGGGGTCCTAATAAGGTCCGGGGGGGGGGGTTGGAAAAAAATCGAAAAATTAACAAGCGGGGGGGGGGGGCGTTTATTTGGCACCTAAGAGTACTGAACATCTTAGAGAGACTCACTCATTGGTGGACAATCAATTATTGAATAAGTGAGTCTATTGGGCCTTTCCAGAAAAAAGATTGAGCAGGGAGATGGAGGATATGTGGTTAACAGGAAATCAACCCATGTCCAGAGGTAAATTTACGATGTCCGGGGTCAAGTTACCTTTTCGTCCAGGGGTAGTACTACTCTCCGGGTGGTTGAAAGAGCTTTTATCCTCCTTCCCCTGCACATTCCTTTTCGGGATGGTATTTAGGCAAGTTTATTTTATTGAAATATGGTAATTTTGCAAATGGAAACTTTGATAAATCGGGTGCTTCTGGGTGGTTGTTATCTTTAATATTTTCTTATACAAGGTTGATGGGCTCATGCTTTTTTCCTTCTTTTTTCCCGTCGTTCAAGGGTTTTTTTGTTATTAAAGGTTAATTTTATTTTCATAACCAGGTAGATCTATCAAAGTATAGGTTGTCTTCTATGAATGTTGACTAGACTACAGTTGGTAGCAAAGTTTTTATGAGAATAATCTAAATGGTGTGATACAAATAGGTCGATAGGTTATAGAAACCATTTTCTGTTTTGTTTACTTGATTTTTTCGTGCATATTACATGGAATCAAAGCAAATAAAACGCTAAAAATCAAAAAACTAATTCGAGACCCTTGTATTAGATTTGACACGGCAAGAAACGGCAGACAGGCCTTACAATCTGTAGCATGTAATATTTATGTAATCCAGATCTATTTTCATTTTCGAATGCTGATATTGGAGCTAATTTATTAGCTTAGGTTAATAATCGAACCTGCTTCTCCCGCACACAGATTCCCATGATTAGCATCCGACTTTAACGGGTCAATATTCCCGCCAATACTTTTCCGCCATGTTATTTCTCAATGATCGGCTGACGGCAATTATCTCTGGAACCATGGCCAGCGTAGATCCTACAAATAGACTCCACTTGTATTCTCCACCTCTGCCAAATAACTTAAAATAATTTTACACCATGTTGATATGAAATTGAATAAAAAACAAAACTTTAGATCATCTTACTATGGATCAACAAACATCTGTTGTAGTTCTAAAAAATCGAAGAAACAATGAACTGACAGCAACACAACCTGATCTGCCATTTTCTATTCGACAAAATCATAACAAACCATCGGCACCGGTATATTTCTTTTAACTTCAATATCAACAAGACGATCAATATGGCCGCTCTTAGAACTCGCAAAGTTACAATCATCTCAAGTTCCAGCCAATGTTACCAACTGCATCAGACGTGGTGAGTTTGTAAACTTGGATTCTTTACCTCCTCAAATGTTTGGGTGAGCTACCAACACCAATAGTTGCCAAATTTTTTTCTATGGGAATAGTATTTTCTGGGTCAGCAATAACCTCGACCAAAAGAGAACTACTCATAAAGGACAAGGCATTTAAGAAGTTGAGATTTTCTTACTTTGTCTTTAGCTTGGACCGCTTTTCACTCAACCGTTACAGTTTTTTTTTTATGGCTTAATCCGCTGTGCTATTTTTACAGTTAATCCTAATGTTGGCAATATACATTTTCTCAGCCTGGTATACTTACGATAAAGCCCTGTCTTGTCTCAGTCTCTTGCCTACCTACACAACTTGCTACAAAAGTTACATTGAGCTCAACCGAGGGTCATATTTCATTCTGTATGTAAGGAACCCAACTTTAAATGTCTTGTGACCCCAGAATATACTTTCACACCCCTGCCTATTATTACGGAGGATGCCATAAGTTAAATTTAAAGAAGACCTTTGTAAGGGGACATCTAAGTTAGCTGGAAAACTAGGAGGTCTATTAAGGAGAGGTTTTGGAACTTTGATCAACTTAATCACATACAAATATGGTCAGTCTGCTTTTATAAGTATAAATAAGTATATACCACCCAAACACGTGTATCATGTTAAAACACATACTATTATATATGTGTTTATTATTATATTGTTGAGTATATTGCAATATTATCGTGGAATCGTTGGCTTGTGACTATACATATGTACTCTTTGATAACTACCTAAGCAACATCAGGCCTGAAGGCCCATTCCTGCTACATGAAATACATCACTTAAGTAGTAAGTTACCTATAAAACAGATTTTCTAGATATTTCATTACAGAAGGGGGATAGGTATAATATAGGGAAATAAGTGAACACAAGAGTTTAACTTTTCAGCAACCACTCCTCTCCCTCCTGCCCTCAGGGGCAAGAGTCTAGCTCCTAGCACAAATAATGCACAAAGTTCAAAATGAGATGCATATTTTAATATAATAGGGGATATCCCAAAATTTGGGGGTCTTTGTAAGGGGTTACCAAGATTATCCTAACAATTGGAGGGGATGTGAAAATAAGGGGTTCAAATAATAAAGGGGGCTGGCAATTTTGGTCAACGTAACCATATACACAGTCTCTTTTTAAAAGCAAATATGAACCTCCGAATACAAAGTAAACAATAAAAACACAAATTATATTTTGTATTGAGAAATTATTGGCTTGTAGCTGTATACATTTTGTTATGTAGTGCATAGAATTAGTTTCCTTCTAAACAGACTACTTACAGATAATAATTTTGTCTTTCCAATACTGTTAAATCTCAGTTAGTTCGGAAGAAATGAACCAAGCACAATCTCCTTTCTTCCCTAATAGGCTCTCATTCCTTTGCTTGCAGGGTTATCAACTTCGTAGAATTTTCTTTGTTGCCCATCTTACTTCTGTAGCCAAGCTTCTCCATCATCTTCATAGCTCTCATCTTATTTATCAAGGTGTTTAGAAGATCTTACCATGGGGCTTACCTTCCTCTGCTCTTAGAATGGGAATTCCTTAAGCTAAGTCCTATTAATTGTTCACTATCCTAGCTTTGTCTACCAACGTGTCTTTTGGATTTGGTTCCTTTTCAGGGACAAGAATCTAACAGTTACTCCCCTTCACGTTTTCATCTGTTTTCTTAGCCAATTGCAAGCTATCCTTCAAGTCTATCAAGTTTATATTATATTTATATTTTCTGGAGTTCTTTACCAAACATGCTGGGTTATTTTTTTCACTTATTGGATTTAATATCTTCAAACTCTATGTGAAGCTAACAATTTAAGGTAACTCGTTTTCTGGACTGCCCAGGTTCCATGTCACATTCAACACCTTCACATTATCTTGGATTATTTTAACACCACTCTAGATTTTCACTTGCTAACAAGGCAATGTTTCAAATCTGCCCCTCTAGTAGCAGTCTTCGAATCACATGTTTTTGTTTTTATTTTTTCTGGAACCACGTTTAAAGTATAGGGGAGCTCAGTTTCTGGCACCTAAATAATGACTCTATTGTTTAAGAACAATAGAATGTTAAGCATAAGAATGTGAAGGGTAGACAAAATATATGAAAGGTGAGAATTATGTACTAGAGTATCAAGTATGCCTGGTCCTTCTTACAGTTTTTACCCAACTTCCCACCGTAAAAAGTGGGGGGGGGGGGTGCACTAAAGTTCTGGGGGCTGATTACAATCAATATAAAAGGGGTTGCGCGCGTTTCAGAACTCTTACGTCCCTCCACTCTGTTTGCATAGCAAAGACATGCGGGAGGAGTGACAAAAAAAAAACAAGCCGTAAATGTCATGTTTATAAGTTGCGAAGCGATCCAGAGCCTCCTCGATTTGTAAGTTGCAAACAAAAATTTAATGACAAACAAACGCCGTATATCAAAGTAAGACAGCGTAAGATGAAAACCCTAAACACTCTCGGGGGATCTTGAATTTAAAAAGAGTTACTGTCACAATAAACAGACTGTACCTTTATAATCATAAAGGTTGGTGAGTCCAGTCAAAACACAGATTTGATCTGTAGCGTCATGCTTCACCTTACACCTTTACTTTACAAAATGGAAATTTTTTTACAATAAACCAAGGAAAATGTCAAAATTTCTGAGATGAATTTTTTTTTGCAAACTATCATGTGTAAAAATACTAAAAAAAGGAAGTGAGTTACTGCTTTAATGTTAGAGTTTGTAATCATTCAAGATGAACCGTAAATAGCAAAAGGTCTATTTTCAAATAATTTTTTTTTAAATAAGGCACGGCAAATTTTACTTATTGTTCTACAGGAAGGCCTTCCGAAGAATATGGGTCAGTCCTGGTCAGCAAGTCAGCATATAATAAAATCAAATCTCTGAAAATTTAGGGTCAGAAGGTCAAGATTGACATTTTGAAGCACCTGACTTTTTCCTCTTTATTGATGAATGATATTTGTGTCATTTCCATTGTGATATTTTGAATTGATCTAGGTTTGGGATGAATTTACAAATACATTAATTTTCAACTTGTTCAGTGGCAAATTCAATGTTATTATTTTTTCTATTTTGAAAAATTAGGGTCGGTCAGGCCTGTAGAACAACAAATTAATTTGGTCTCACTTAATGCCAAAAAGAAAAAAACTTTCGAGCCAGAGAAATAATTTCATTTTTCCAAAAGAATGCAAAAAAGGAATATTCATGACAAAAGTATTAAACCTCACTTTAAACGCATGCAAAGGAAAGTTCATAATTCACGACATAAGTTTTCCAAGTTTTAAACGCACGTTGAAAGAAATCTCCAAATTCATGACAAAAGTATTCCACATTTTGAGCGCAAATTGAAGAAAATCTTTAAGTTCATAACAAAAGTTTTCCCCATTTTAAACGCATGGAAATGAAAAGTTCATAGTTCACAACAAAAGTTTTTCCCATTTTAAACGCATGCAAAGGAAAAGTTCATAGTTCACGACAAAAGTTTTCCACATTTTAAACGCATCTGAAGGAAAAGTTAATAGTTCACGGTAAAAGTTTTCCCTATTTTAAACGCATGCGAAGGAAAAGTTAATAGTTCACGACCAAAGTTTTCCCCATTTTAACAGATGCAAAGAAAAAGTTAATAGTTCACGACTAAAGTTTTTCCCATTTAAAACGCATGCAAACGAAAATTTCATAGTTCATGACAAAAGTTAATCCCTGTTTTAAAAGCATGCAAAGGAAAATTTCATAGTTCACGACAAAAGTTTTTCCCATTTTAAACGCATACAAAGGAAAAGTTCATAGTTCACGAAAAAAGTTTTCCCCATTTTAAATGCATGCGAAATAAAAAAGTTAATAATTCACGACGAAAGTTTTCCCCGTTTTAATTGCACGTTGAAGAAAATCTCCAAATTCATGGCAAAAGTATTCCACATTTTGAGCGCATACAAAGGAAAGTCCATAATTCAACATAATTCACGACAAAAATATCCCACATTTTTCAATGGGGGGATTAGCTAACTTTTTCAGAAGTTAACGTTCTTTGTTGGTCATGTCCCGTGAGTGTGATGTACGTTCGGGTTGTCGGCGCTTCAAAATTTGGAAATTGGCCGCTATAGAATTTCCCTCACAAAGAGGTTTCACTTCCCAGCAGATGAGTGCCATTATTGTTGTAAGAAGATGCACCAAGAAAAATTCAATCATCAGATATCATCAATCACTCAATTTTGCTTCAGGTTCAAATTTTTTACAATTAATTACTCCCTTAAGGAAAAATCAGCAGTAAACTTCTAAGTACACAATCAGTAAATTTTTTTGTCTCAATTGTGTACTACTTACGTACTCCTGTGTACTTCAAAAAATCTAGTACACAGTGTACTGAAATGAGTAAACAATACAGTACGTAAATGAGACAGTAAACTGTGTACTTGTTTACTTGTTGTGTACTTCAAAAAATCTAGTACACAGTGTACTGAAATGAGTAAACAATACAGTACGTAAATGAGACAGTAAACTGTGTACTTGTTTACTTGTTGTGTACTTCAAAAAATCTAGTACACAGTGTACTGAAATGAGTAAACAATACAGTACGTAAATGAGACAGTAAACTGTGTACTGACCCATTTCAGTACACTTACAGTACACTTGTACTCAATTGAAATTTTTGCCTTGTCCAAAGTTCAGCTCAGGCGCAACAGACTAATGTGAAATAAAATATGTAGAACTTACAGAGATCCAACTGTCTTGTGCTACCTCCTTTGCTTGTCATCAAAACTTCTTGAAACATTCTTCCATCACATTCCACTCAACTCAAACATAATCACAAACTTCACATAATTTGTTTACAAAACCATATAGAAAACTGATTCTAATTCACTCCAATCTAACCAAAAACCTCCATACATGGCTAAAATTTCCTGCTTTCCATTGATTGATAGTAAACTGGTGAACATATAATATGTAATTAAAACAAACTTTTACAAACAAATAAGTCTTTGCAATAATGTTTATTCTTTCTGTTTTTCTTTCCATCTTCACTTCACCCAGCTTCACCATCTTGTCACCATTAAAATTTTGAAAGAAATGTTTTGTTTTGGATACCAAGACAGCTAAATAGCAAAAGCATTCGAATTTGACCAAAACATTCGAATTTAACATTCGAATGGAAGTCATTGCATTGTTCGAACGCGCGAACGCGCGCGCGGCAAAATACGATGGAAAAGAAGAATAAAACAGTAAACAAAAAGGCAAGCAAGTGAGACAGGGTGCTCCTAAAAAGTTCCATATAAAGGTATGATATTTATATGTCCTCTAATCTTATAGATGACTCCCATAATTATGTTTGGATGTTTTTGCTGGGAATATTCAAACATAATACCCAACTTCAGTGTGCAGTGCAGTTCTCAATTTCCGTTGAGCTAGAATCTCTGACAATGTCTATTAGTTGTCTGTGTAGTATCTGTCTGTCTGTCCCCTCAGACTTTGGGGCAGGCTGGAGACTTCAAAAATGATCTGATTGGGCTGAAATTTTGCACACTTCATCCTTGGGCAAATCTCTGGGGGTAGTTTTTTCATTTTTTCTAAATTTTGATTTTTGGGGCCTGGGGACAGGTTTTTCGCCAAAACGAGGCTAATTAAAATCCAAATTTGACGAACGCCCCAGCTGGCGTTTAGTCGAAGTAGTATGGTAGCTGTGTACTGATTTTCCATGTCTAAACCTTTTTTTACTGTTTACTCATAATTTGAATCACTTTTCATTCTGCATACTGTTTTTTTCATTGCATCCTTATTTTGTGTACTGATTTCTTTTTGTTTACTGGGCCTCTTTAAAGTTTACTAAAAATTGTGTACTGTTTTTTTTATTGTTTACTGCCTTTTTCAATGTGTACTAAAAATTGTGTACTGTTTTTTTATTGTTTACTGCCTTTTTCAATGTGTACTAAAAATTGTGTACTGTTAATTTATTGTTTACTCATTTTTTCAATGTGTACTGAAAAAAGTGTACCACTTTTTCATAGCTTACTGGTACTGCGAACTGTTTGGTCAGATGTTTACTTTATGTTTACTATGTTTACTTCAAATTTACTTGATGTGTACTACATGTTTACTACATGCGTACTGAATTTTTCCTTAAGGGCTTACTTGGATAACTTGGAAACAAACCACCAAAACGATTCTTCTTTGTTTGATGATGACATTCAGTGTTTCTTTTTCATTCAGGGGTATCCACAAATATTCAGTCACTTGCCTTGTCACCACAATTTAAGTATAATATACAGGCAAATTGCAGTTAGTTTGTTCTGAAAGTTGACAAATATTGTGTCCATCCTGCTGTTTTTTTCAACCAACCAACAGGGAAACAAAACAGACTTCATAATTAACCATTTCGTCAAAAACCAAAGAAAAATTGAGAAGGCGAGCAACAGTTGTTGTACGAAGGTAGGCTATAGTTTGTTTGGCAAAAACAGCAGTTTAATCATCATGTAGAAGGTATAGATAACTCTCTTTGTTGTTGTACCAGCAGAAGAAAATTGAGGATCCAAATCAATGTCATTCCAATCCAATCCACAGCAAGCTGATGTGCTGGCAAGGGCAAGACGCAAGAAGAGAAAGTTTTTTGTTGGTAGGCAATAGCAACCGGTCCAAATAAATAAACGCGCGGGAAAACGGGGAAAACAAACCAATCATAGGAGTTCTTTTGCTGCGACATGAGGATTCAGTTTCAAAAGCGATGCGATCTGAGGAAACACGAGAATTTGGTGTCATGTAGTCATACACGAACACTGAATTTTCAAAAATGTTTAGCGATATAGGGCAATTTAGTATATCACGCGCACATTTTACCAAACGAGATACGCGCTGCGCGCGCAATAATTAAGAAATTTGTAAAAAATTTTTTTTTTTTGGTTTTAATGTTCTGGTTTTAAGTATTTTACTGTTTCTTTCTTTATCTGCGTGCCAGAGAGTGTGGTACTTTTTGCGGGGGCCTGGGCCTTTAGATTTCAACTGGGACCTGAACCTTACTGAAAGTGGGGGGACCTAGAACTCTATTCGGAGCCATGCACTGTGTTCAAGTTTTGTTTTATCTATCGTGTATGCTATGTTTTTTTTTTGCATTTGGGGTGGCTTTGGGTGTGTTGGCTTACCTTCGGTAACCTTAGAGCCTCCTTACATTCCTAGTGTCATTGTCCTGGCTGCTCAGCCCATACAGTGCACAGGATATCATGGCTCACTTGTTTGATCAGAATTAAGGTACACAGCACATCCCCAATGTTACCCCAAAGCAATTCATCGATTTTCATGTTATTTCATTTAATAAATTTCGGCTTCATTCAATTATCTTGTCTCCATTTATTCCCACTCAGATCCATGCTAGGCAAAACAGGATCTTCATTTCGAACAACAGACTAAGTAAATCTAATTCAGCCTTATCCTTTGATCCCCATTAGGTATGTAAAACAGGATCATCATTTTGGCATACTACTCATGATACTTTTACTGTGCTCATTTAGAGCAATTTTATCAATCATTTCCCACAGGTCAGATAATTAATTGGAGCTAATTTATTAGCTTAGGTTAATTATCGAACCTGCTTCTCCCGCACACAGATTCCCATGATTAGCATCCGACTTTAACGGGTCAATATTCCCGCCAATACTTTTCCGCCATGTTATTTCTCAATGATCGGCTGACGGCAATTATCTCTGGAACCATGGCCAGCGTAGATCCTACAAATAGACTCCACTTGTATTCTCCACCTCTGCCAAATAACTTAAAATAATTTTACCGCCCACCCACCCAACATATGTTGTTTTTTGGTTTGCTCCCTTTTTTTTTTTTCTCTCTTTAGGTGAACACGACGGGTCGATGTCATCAACCAATCACCACCCAGCGCCTCGGACCTAGAGTTTTTCCTGATGGCAGGTTTTTTAGCCCAAGGACCAACCATTTGGGATGTGCTGTGTAATTACTAACCGGTAGTTTTTATCTCAAATCTACCCTTTTCACAAATCCTAATAATATGGTCTCTTACACTGGCTCGGCCACGGTCCACAGTGCTTACAGATACTATTTACACTGGCTCGGCCACGGTCCACAGTGCTTACAGATACTATTTACACTGGCTCGGCGTCGGTCCACAGTGCTTACAGATACTATTTACACTGGCTCGGCCTCGGTCCACAGTGCTTACAGATACTATTTACACTGGCTCGGCCACGGTCCACAGTGCTTACAGATACTATTTACACTGGCTCGGCCTCGGTCCACAGTGCTTACAGATACTATTTACACTGGCTCGGCCTCGGTCCACAGTGCTTACAGATACTATTTACACTGGCTCGGCCACGGTCCACAGTGCTTACAGATGCTATTTACACTGCTTGGCCTCGGTCCACAGTACTTACAGATGCTATTGACACTGCTTGGCCACGGTCCACAGTGATATTTTTAAGGTGTGTTGGCTTACCTTCGGTAACCTTAGAGCCTCCTTACATTCCTAGTGTCATTGTCCTGGCTGCTCAGCCCATACAGTGCACAGGATATCATGGCTCACTTGTTTGATCAGAATTAAGGTACACAGCACATCCCCAATGTTACCCCAAAGCAATTCATCGATTTTCATGTTATTTCATTTAATAAATTTCGGCTTCATTCAATTATCTTGTCTCCATTTATTCCCACTCAGATCCATGCTAGGCAAAACAGGATCTTCATTTCGAACAACACACTAAGTAAATCTAATTCAGCCTTATCCTTTGATCCCCATTAGGTATGTAAAACAGGATCATCATTTTGGCATACTACTCATGATACTTTTACTGTGTTCATTTCGAGCAATTTTATCAATCATTTCCCACAGGTCAGATTAATGGAAAATATGAAATGTAATCCAAATGTATTTAGAGTTTTCCTTTAAATTGGATTACATTTAAAACACTTCATGAAATTGATTGATGTAAATCAAATGTAATTCGATTTTTTTCTTTCATTGGATTACATTTAAATCAATGTTTAGAAAAAGGGGTTACGCGCGCTCCAGAACGCTTAAGTACGTTCCTCCACTCTGTTTGCGTTGCAAAAATATGTTTGGGAAACACAGAATAGCTCCATCGAGTGTTTTGGATAAGATATCTGTGACCTTAACAGACCGACCTAGCACGGTAAGTTTTTTCAAAATATAAAAAGAACGCCGTTTACTAGTTAACCCATGATAGTTCTTGGTTAGGGTAGACTCTTGAGGGGACTGAGCACTAGCAAAAAGTGAAAAACAACAGGTCAGATTCACAGCTTTTTAGTTGGACACTCTTTTGAAACTTTTACCCGATTTTTTATCTCCGACCGAATTTGTTTAAAGGATATAGAATTTCAAGTCCAAAATATTTAATGATTTTCAAAATATTTGAAAAACACGCAGATTGGGAGGAACTTAGTACTAAGTCTTTCAAAAAGAGCCTAAGAGCAACTAAATTAGTTTGTGTTAATTGCCGATCATTATGATGAATTGATGAATTGGAAAATTTATAAATTATTAAATTTTTTTGTAATTTAATTTTATTGAATAGGTATTTTTAAATTCATTATGAACAATTGGAAATAAATAACATTTTACAAATAAATAAAATTTTTACAAATAATTGAACTATTTTAAATCAATAAATAATCTTTTGATTATAAATATTACCATAAATTTTGATTGCACTTTAATCCCTGTTGTTCATCAGTAATTGGCCCGTAATCGGTTAAATTGTTAGTTATTAAACTCTAGTGCAAAGACGAAAAGTACAAAATGGAAAAAAGCTCCAGTGTAAAAACGAAAAAAGTGGCTTTTGTCTCCCACTTTTACTTTATATTACATCTCATCAAGAAGAATGTAAAATGGAGATAAAGCAGCGAGATCAAAATGTTGGACGAAAGCACAAAAAAAAAAAAAACGTTTTATTGGACGAAGGAGCTCAAGGATACTACCAGACGAAAACAACGTAATAGACACCGAAGGAAAGAGGACATCAAAACTGTATTATTTTCGCAAAACCTGGACATAAAATCTTGACTGAGGAACAAGCGAAAAAATAAGGACTCAAATCTGAAGTAAATAAACTACGAGAAGGAACTACAAAAGAAGATATTGAAAAAGAAGGACTCTTCTAATGCGAAAATACTAATGATCCCCACCTTTACAATATTCAAAACATATGGCATGACAAAGGCATTACGACTAATAATCATCGTCATAAAAATCACCCTTGCTCCAAGAATAACCATCGCTATTCTTGGAATATGGGTGATAATTATTACGGCGATTATTAGCACGCTCAAAATTGTCACTCGGCCGATTATAACCACTGGAGGCAGTACTGGAACTTCTTGACTCTTCGCTCTGGAAGGAGTCAAGATTCCCAGTACTCTTCCACTGTTTAAAATTGGCCGAGTTGATCTCTTTTGAGGGAATACGTTTGTCATGACATGTGCTTTTGAAATTGCGAAAGGTGGGGATATTACCTTTTAATTTCCACAATTCGGCAACTTTCGGCTTTAGTTTTTCAATATCTTCTTTCATCTTCTTGTTCTCCTCTCGTATTTCAGATTCGAATTCTTCTTGTTTCACTTGTTCCTCAGTCAAGACTTTATGTCCAGGCTTGCTAAGGTACAGTTTTGATGGCCATCCTTCCTTCGGCATCCATATGTTATTGTCTTCGTCTGGTAGCAGGACCGACTAAACCCCTTCATCCGTTAGATACGTTAGGTACATGGCGCTTTCGTCCAACGTTTTTATCTCCCGCAACGGTATCGCTGGTCTCTCCCGTTTGGATTTCGACTTCTTTCTTTCTTTAAAATGAGCCTTTAAGGTCACAACGACCAAGTTGAACAAAACGATTGTTACGAAAGACATGATGACTGTGAGTTTAGTGTCTGGAAATGGAAAAAAATATCATTAGCGAAGTGCCTAAAATAAACCTAGCCTGGGTACTCTCTAAACGAATAGGGTTGAAATTATGGAGGCATAAAAAATTGAAGGATTTTTTCTTTGAGAGTGGCTGGGGCAAATAAAGGATATTTGCTTTCTTGACAAATAGATAATCTCTGAATAGTCAAAGATGTTCATTTATTATTAGAGACAAAAGTACGCACTTGAATCAGAAGAGCTTTGTCAAAATTAATAGACATACCTGTTGTAAGTTATTTACACACCAGGGAGTGGAGAGGTTGACAGTAAGCTTAACGTCTTAACCAGAACAAAAGCTGTATGGAATCGCCCTTTTGTTTTATACTGTTTCAACAGTCGGATATTGGATAAACGAACGTTCGATTCAACTTTCGAATCAGAGAAGTTTCCGCATACGTCCGCAAAAAAAATTTCCAGCTCCATTTCTAAAAAAGAGATAAAAGAACGTTCGAATGAGAAGTTTCCGTGTACGTCCGAAAAATAAAATTAGAGCTCGATTTCTAAAAAGGATAAATGAACGTTCGAATAAGAAGTTTCCGTGTACGTCCGAAAAATAAAATTAGAGCTCGATTTCTAAAAAGGATAAAAGAACGTTCGAATGAGAAAAGCTTCCCTGTACGTCCGAAAAATAAAATTAGAGCTCGATTTCTAAAAAGGATAAATAAACGTTCGAATGAGAAAAGCTTCCCTGTACGTCCGAAAAAAACAAAATTAGAGCTCGATTTTTAAAAAGAGATAAAAATAAAAGACTGTGTACATCCACAAAGTAAAAGGGTTAATCGATACCCATAAAAGGCAACTAAAGTTTGGTCTTTAAATGCCAAAATTTTACCCCAAATTCAAATTGAAACATTTTTTAAGTTTTCCTGAACACTTGCAATGTTTCCCCTCAATGTTCCCCTGTCTTAGTCATGGTGAAACATTTTGCTTATTTTTAACTGATAGTACCAGAGAGCTTATTTTAGAAGACATGCTTGGGTCAGCCTTGCGTGGATGGTTTCACACCCATATCTCTCTTCAGTTGATTTTACAGTGAAAGTTTCTAAAACCCAAATGTTTTTCATTCACACTTGAAAATGTTACAAAAATAGGAATTATTTTTGACCTCCGAACAAATTATTTAAATACCTGTTTATGGGCGCTAAAAATTCCAAAGTTATCCTATATTTCAACCCAAATGTCATAACCAAGGATTTGAAATCCTTATGCCATGAAAAGACAAGGGAGGTAGAAAATATTTAAAATTAAATATGAACTGACCTTTGATGATGATCTTTTGTAAACTGATGGAAAGATTTGTTCATTTATATAGACGAACACGAACAGTACTTGAAACTGGATTTCCTATCACAATAAGTATGAAGATGAAGATGCTCTGAAAAGAGGGGAAAAAAATTAATTTGAATATTTGGAGATGAGTTTTAACATTCTAAATACGTTCCTGCGACTATACGACTGCCAACGTATTGCTAATTGTTGCCAGGTTTCACGATTTCTTCACTTTCACTTTCATATCTAAAAAGAATACAGAGATTTATAAATATAGATATAATTGAAATTTGTTTTGTTTCAGATTGTGCTATCAAATCTTTGAGATCAGTGACTTTCACTCAAGTCTCAACTTTAACAAAAGAATTGAAAACCGTTTTAGTCCAGAACCTCATCACTTTTACTTTCTCTGTAATGAATTGATCACTTGCAGTATAGAATAAGAAAAAAATTTTCTACCGATCCCCTGCACATAAACGTATCAACTAACCACTTCTACTTATGTGTAAGTGTATCACGACTGCCAAGTACGCTCATTGTAGCCAGTTTTTACTGCTTACAGTATACTGGAATGAATGATGTAATCGGATAAACAGATAGAATGCAAATTTTATATGAGAGACATAAAATTTAAAAATATGTTCACATAGAGCTAATTTGAATATAGGTTGTCTGAATCGTCATTTGATGGAGCATCTGGCTTTTTTTCAGTGGTCCTCCCTTCCTCCCTTTGCAACCACTTTAACACCTTCCCTTTTATTCATAATTTTAATAGAAATCTGTAGAAAATGATGGAACACTCTAGGCTTGGTTAATACACGTTTTTTTTTTTATAAGGAACACGTTTATAAGGAACTCGAGGCTGAAAATGGTTCAAAAAATAAGGAATTGTTAAGGAACTGCTCAGGCTGAGAATAAGTGGATTTGAAAATAATGTACCTTATTGGGACTAGTTTGACCAAATTTTGATCTTTCAAGGGGCAAAAAGTTCAAAATTTCCTATGTAGTAAGGAACTCGATAAGGAACTTTGAGACTGAAATTCTCTGTAAAAATAAGGAACTCCAGGCTCAGAGCAAAGTTAAGGTTCCTTATAAAAAAAAAACGTGTATTGCCATAGGAGTTAGTATAGAAATATGTGGAACATTGATTAGTTGAACTCTAAGCTTGATCATTTTTGCAATATGATTAAAAATAAAAATATGTGGAACATTGATGGAACACTCTAGGCTTGATCATTTTGCCATAGGAGTAAGTATAGAAATATGTGAAACATTGATTGATGGAACTCTAAGCTTGGTCAATCTTGCAATATGAGTAAAAATAAAAATCTGTGGAGCATTGGTGGAACACTCTAGGCTTGATCAATTTTGCCATAGGAGTGAGTATAGAAAGCTGTGGAACATTGATTAACTCTAGGCTTGGTTAATTTTGCCATAGGAGTTAGTATAGAAATCTGTGGAACATTGATTAATGGAACTCTAAGCTTGATCATTTTTGCAATATGAATAAAAATAAAAATATGTGGAACATTGATGGAACACTCTAGACTTGATCAATTTTGCCATAGAAGTCAGTAAGAAAACTGTGGGACATTGATGGAACTCTAGGGTTGACGAAATTTGCCTGGTAGTTATCGAAATGTAAAAATTGTGAAAGATTGAATACATTGAATGAAATGAGAACTCTACATAGATGCCATTCTAGGCGTTGAATTTTCATTTTTAAATTATGTGTGTTTTTGATGAAATTTTCAGTTAGTACCTTGTTTTTGAATTGAGCAGAATACGCAGCTACAGTTTTGGCTTTCACTGGTACATACACTTGTTATAATGCCATCGTTACATTCTATGTCAAATTCTTGCAAAAGTTCCAGATATTTTGTCTTATCCGTAAGATGTTTATATCTTTTGATAGTATCCTCTGATAATTTATGTAATCTTTTTTCTTCATTCCGACGATTTTCGATTTGTGGGTGGTGTTTATGTAAGTTAAACGATCCTGTGGGATGCGATTAATCAGACACCATCTATCATCACTTTCGGCTCTCGATAAAGCAGTATATGTTATACCTAAGCTTTGTTGTTCCATATATTTCTCTTCTTGTATTTTCACTCTCATGTATTCTGCAGGTTGGCCTTTCCCAACAGTGATGCCTTGCGCCTTGGCAATTGGAAGGGAATAGCCAGGCATCAAGGGTAAGCCGGTTCGACTACAACATTCACTTTCACATTTAGAACGGATCGCAATTATAGGAACAAATTTTGGATTATCGATATCCCAAGGAGGTCCAGTATACTTTGGAAAATACACAACAACTGCTTCAGGAAACTGCGGGGGAGATGCATCTTTCTCATATAAAATAGCTTTCACAATGCCAACTGCACCATTGTGCAGGCCATAAGGGGTGAATGCCTTTTGATTTTTTGTCAATATAACCTTCGAGTTCACAGCAATCGTGGCTTTAGGTGCTATTTGACCAACTTGTTTGTCTCCTTTCTTATGATGATAACCTCGACCAGTAGATGGTATTATAGCAACAGGGGCATTTAATTTGGCTAGGTTTTCTCTATTCTCTTTGTTGACTTCACGCCAAGTTTCGTGCAAAGTAATTGTTGTTTCTGCATTTTCATAATTCTGTTTTTCAATCTTAGGAAGTTCTTTTTCATACCTGTCATTTACAGCAAGCCAATCCTGTTGGGTTATTGTGCCACCTCTTATTCTCAATAGCCTTTCCAGAAACATTTTCTCGCTTTCTTTTTGTCTCATGGTCTGATGAAGCAATATAACATCATGGAAGTTTCTGTAAACAGTAAATCCAGCAAGTTCATCAGGGGCAGCATTCTTAGCAGGGCGAATGTGGAGGTCTAGCTTCTTGACTGGACCAAGCTGACCGAGATCACCAAATAATTGACAACTGGAATTGCTCCGAAAGTATGGTCATAATTATTGGTTGCTTGAGAAAATCTTTCACTAGTCCACCCAAGAAGCCTTTTTGAAAACATGCTACGTTCATCCATATTTAAAACCATCAATTCAAGTTCCTTACCTCTGTACCCAATAGTTTCCCAAAGCTTTCTCAAGGCCTTTTGATTTAATGGATAGTCACTCATTTGAGCTGACTTAAGGTCGTTGGTCTTGGATTTTGAGAGGGGAGGTGTGGTAGAATGAACAGTTCGACCACCTGGGAGAAGTAGACTGGCTGTTCCAGTAGGAGCAAGATTCAACACTGCATTATTTCTATGACGCAATCTCCTTGCTATAAAACTTATTGCTTTTATAATGTAAGTTTTTCCTGTGCCCGCAGTTCCCTGAACCAATAAGCGTAATGGTTCAGGGCTTTCCCCTCTATGAACTGACAGTAATCTGTCAAGGTTGATAGATATTATCAGTCTCTGCAGCTCATTAGCCAGAAGTAGATTAATTTGTGGCAAATCACATCTACCATAAGAACTAACAGTTTGTTTCTCAACTTCAGAATCCATATCGTCTAGCCAAGAGCCAACATTGTCTGGCCAAGTGCCTCCTAAGCATTGTATAGCATACTCATGCCAATCAAAGTCTGGTCCTCCATCAAATAGTGGCACCTCTACTTCTTCAACGGTTGAAGGATTGGCATCTTTTAATTCATTTAAAAGTTCATTAGCTAAATTCATTTCTCTCATTTGAGAGTCTTGTGAGAAGGCACTAGAACAGTACGAATATTGAGATTCAGGCTGTGAATTTTGATTTGTGTCGATATTTGCCTGTTCAGTGTGTCTTTTTCTTCTTTGTTCTCGCTCTACTTTTTCATCATGCCTCCTTTTTGCAGATTGTACATTTTCTTTTACAACTTCTGGACATTGTTCTGTATCAGTGAATCGTGCAAATGCATCAACAAAAGTTCATCCTCTAACTTCAAGTCTTCAGGTTTTGTCCAAGTTCCAGGTGAAAAGATTATTAGCATTGCTTGACAATAGACATCTGAAAGAGGCCAAATAGGATTAATTTGTGTACCTGTAAAAACAGGGCAGTGATCCACAGAGCAACATGTCCTACAGGAACACTCCATAACAAATTCATATAGTGTCTGTGTAGGATTCTTTTGTCTGCGCTCAGCGCTCAGAAACTTATCAATTGCAATTTTTTGCGTCAAGTTTTCGCCATCAGGCTTTTTGCTAACAGGCCTAAATCCACTCAAGCCAACAGATTGAAACCTTCGTGTACAATGCCACAGCTTCCCTCCGGAATTTATAAAGTCACAACAAGCTGCTGGAGTATCAATTTTTCCAAGTATCCTATTAAGAAGTTTTAATACGATACTCTTAATTGATGCATTTAGGTCTGAGCTATCTAGCAGGTGGCCATAGATTGTAACTAGATCATCTGTTGCAGCAGCACCTTTGCATGCGTACGATGTAATATACTTTTGCAAATTTAATAGATCTTGATCTATTAATGCCTGAGTGTCACAGTTGGCCATCCAGGATAATAAATGAAACACATGGAACACAGATGATTGAAAAACAGGTATAAAGCTGTGATACTGTATTTTCTTTCTTTTCTCATCTGTCATGAAAGTTTTATACATTTTATATGTTTTAATCATATATTTTTTGCTTTAATTCAGGTAGTTAAAGCAGTCAATGTAGACATGAGACTCCCAGAGTTAGTTTCAAATATGAGCACTTTGACACCAGAGTGGAGTTTTTATAACAAACTAGTTGGAAAAAGGTATATATTTAAGCTGAAAGCAAAAAGACCCCTTACAAAAATATTTGAAAATACAAACCCCTAGGATTAGGGGGAGAAACTATAAGTTAACGGTTTTCTTTCATGAGAAATGCATGAAAATGTGCCAACAACCACAACCCCACTATTTTATTACCATGGTAGATTATTTATTTCCACAGTATTACCAGTATCTACAGTAATACTACATAGAATTGTTCCAATTTTGGTTTTTACTCAAGCTTTAGCAAAAAAAAAATCATTTATTTGATTTTTTTTAACACTTTAGAGATGCTGAAAATGAATTTCAATGTCATGGACCCTTCACAACTCTCACAGAGACCCCTAACATTCCTCAACTCAAGGATTTGTCAATCAAGGGTAATTAAACATAATACTATATATTAAATACCAAAACCTTTAGCTATAGGTTTATTGTGTTCAAAAATTGATTTAAAGTTTTCGGATCAAATTGATAAAACGAATTCAGAGAGATCTCAGAGCCCTTGAAGACGAGCTGCATTGTTTGCTAGAGATTTTAGAACTCCTGATTAACAAATTTATGATTTATTTCTCGTGAGTAAAAGTTACTTTGATTGAGGTTTTTGCATTGTATTCTAGAGATACTTTGTATGAATTCCAAAGACTACAAACAAAATGCTTTGCTCTTAAATCTGAAAAATATACCCGCTCACCATCAAGAGACAACGCTGCCATTCATTTCGATTTTCATGGTGACAACAAGTTTGGTTTGATTAACTATTTTATACAGGTATATGTACATAAAATTTTCATGTAAATACACGGTCAGCTTCAGACTATACATGATTTCAATCTAATTTACTCGTAATTCACAGAGATTCTAAATCTGAATATATTATTAAATTTCAATGTTTTATTTGTACTTAATTATGTAATTATTAAATGAATTACAAAATTATTTATTTATGTAGTCAAAATTTTGACCGCATTTTTACAGACCAGTGTAATGTCAAATTTTGTTATGCTAGATTTTTAAACCAAACTGGGACATATACTTATTTGTATTAACTTTGAGGCCTTTTTAAGAAATAAAGAATGTATGAAACTGATGTAATATTAAATGTATTAATTCACTCAGCATGACATTGCCTTACGTATCTTGGTTAAGCGAACTATTCGGTCCAAAAATTTGAAGTTATAGATTTATAGATAATATTTCATCAAAAATATATTTCAAAACCAAAAAATTAAAAATCCATAACTCGGAGTTTCATGCTCTAAGCAATCATCAGATGTAACTAAAAAATTAAAGACAGTCCAGACAGTTTCCGTTTAGAGGACATTCATTTTTTGCACGACAGTTGCAGGTTTCATGGGTGGTATCATTGGCTGTTTTGAATGTCCTCTAAACGGAAACTGTCTGGATAAGCATTTAATATACCAATGCACGGTAAAATCCTCCCCAGACGACGAGGGTGTCAACTACATCGGCCTTACCGAAAATACATTCAAAACGAGATGGAACCAACACAAACATACTTTTAGGTATGAGGAAAAAGAGAATTCCACTGAACTTTCAAAGCACGTATGGAAACTACAGCGCAAAAACATTTCGCCCCTGTTATCCTGGAAAGTCATCGATCATGCAAAACCCTATTCAAATGGGGGAAATCGTGCAACCTTTGCATGACCGAAAAGTACCATATAATTACTTCCAAAGACAAACTTATAAACAAAAGAACCGAACTTATCTCCACTTGCCGTCATATGAGCAAATTCTTTTTAAAAAACTTTAAAGACGTCCCTCCGGACACATTTGATGTCCTTCGTGACAATTCATAGTTTTACGATTTTATCACTTTTTTACGACTTTTTAATCAGCATTTTACCAACTTTGTAACATATGTTTTCACACAGCTTTTTAATTTTTTAGTTACATCTGATGATTGCTTAGAGCATGAAACTCCGAGTTATGGATTTTTAATTTTTTGGTTTTGAAATATATTTTTGATTAAAGAAGCTCTACTCCTGGTTGGTTTTATCGAGCACTCTTTGAATATGATTTCACCTTATTTGATAGATAATATTTCATGTTTTAGGTAAACGAACGTGAGCATATTTTGGCTGTCTTGAATTTATTGACGATGGTAGATGAAGTTCCTTACGGAAAATTTAATGATGAGACTTTCCATGTATCTCACATAAAGTCTTTTAAAAGGTATATCTATTCGTTTTTTTTTCTTTTTTTACTCTTTTATTAATAGAAATATAACGTCAAAATATAAAATAAGGGAAAAAAAGTAAATGTCCATCTTAGAGGTGGTAAAACATATTTAGGCTGAAAAAATGCTCAAATATATCTGTTGCTCCAGGAAGATTAGTCCTTCTGAAATCATTTCTTAATTATTGTTCTTTGTTCTAGGTCAGATGAGTATGTAGCTATCAAAGTAGGCAGCATTTTGGACAAAAAAGTTTGTCTAACCAAGAACGACACTATATTTTTAGTTGATTTTGTGAACAGTAATGAAAGTGATTAAGAAGAAATAGAATTTTAGGCCATTTTTCGACGTTTTCGTTGTGCCATTTTCCTGAGAGTGGATTTAATTTCGAGAATGAGCCTGAAATCAGCTAAAAGTGGTCTTGAAACGGTAATTATCTACAAAAATAGAAGATATAGGGTGGGTTTTCTTTCTAAATACAATTTCAAAAATTTCCTGTCGATTTAATTTTGCTAGTCAGCAATCTTCTTATAAGTATTTTTCTGGTAATAATTTTTAATTATTATTCTGATAATTATCGAAATAAAAATTGAAAGTATCATAATTTTTCTATCCCCAACGTACTAAAAATCAAATAAGTGGAAAGAAATTAAATAAAAATTATTCATAAGTTCACTAAACGAAATTTTGCTAATTACACTTCTTTCCCTGTGTGCTTAAAAAAGAGTGTATTTTAAGTGGCTAGCCATGAAAAATATTCAATACTTTTAGATAGTATTTATTGATATTTCCCCCCAGAAGCCTATCAAACAGAACGGTATAACAGTTAACATGAAATGTCTTTCATTAGTTACACGGTCTTCTTGAGGTGGGATACGGGATATACTCAATCTATAATTGTAGCAGCACATTATCACTCGTCGTGAAAATAACCTCGTAATCTTTTTTTGTTATAGACAATGAATAATAACTAATGATAAAAATAATAAATGATTGGATCGCTGATGTTACTGATCAAGTCGGAGAATTGAATGGTGGAGATTTTTAACATTGCTACTGACAGCTACTCTTAGGTGCCAAATAAACGGGGGGGTTCGAGTAAATGGGGGGGGGTTGGAAAAATTTTTCAAATTAAATAAACGGGGGGGACCTAATTACCGGGGGTTGGAAAATGGACCTTTAAAAACCCTAAAAGGGTCAAATTTAGGCTTTTTAGAGTAAAACAAGGAATTTTCCTTTTTGTAGCTGGGAATTTTTTCAAAATTAATAAATGGGGGGGGTCCTAATAAGGTCCGGGGGGGGGGGTTGGAAAAAAATCGAAAAATTAACAAGCGGGGGGGGGGGGCGTTTATTTGGCACCTAAGAGTACTGAACATCTTAGAGAGACTCACTCATTGGTGGACAATCAATTATTGAATAAGTGAGTCTATTGGGCCTTTCCAGAAAAAAGATTGAGCAGGGAGATGGAGGATATGTGGTTAACAGGAAATCAACCCATGTCCAGAGGTAAATTTACGATGTCCGGGGTCAAGTTACCTTTTCGTCCAGGGGTAGTACTACTCTCCGGGTGGTTGAAAGAGCTTTTATCCTCCTTCCCCTGCACATTCCTTTTCGGGATGGTATTTAGGCAAGTTTATTTTATTGAAATATGGTAATTTTGCAAATGGAAACTTTGATAAATCGGGTGCTTCTGGGTGGTTGTTATCTTTAATATTTTCTTATACAAGGTTGATGGGCTCATGCTTTTTTCCTTCTTTTTTCCCGTCGTTCAAGGGTTTTTTTGTTATTAAAGGTTAATTTTATTTTCATAACCAGGTAGATCTATCAAAGTATAGGTTGTCTTCTATGAATGTTTGACTAGACTACAGTTGGTAGCAAAGTTTTTATGAGAATAATCTAATGGTGTGATACAAATAGGTCGATAGGTTATAGAAACCATTTTCTGTTTTGTTTACTTGATTTTTTCGTGCATATTACATGGAATCAAAGCAAATAAAACGCTAAAAATCAAAAAACTAATTCGAGACCCTTGTATTAGATTTGACACGGCAAGAAACGGCAGACAGGCCTTACAATCTGTAGCATGTAATATTTATGTAATCCAGATCTATTTTCATTTTCGAATGCTGATATTGGAGCTAATTTATTAGCTTAGGTTAATATCGAACCTGCTTCTCCCGCACACAGATTCCCATGATTAGCATCCGACTTTAACGGGTCAATATTCCCGCCAATACTTTTCCGCCATGTTATTTCTCAATGATCGGCTGACGGCAATTATCTCTGGAACCATGGCCAGCGTAGATCCTACAAATAGACTCCACTTGTATTCTCCACCTCTGCCAAATAACTTAAAATAATTTTACACCATGTTGATATGAAATTGAATAAAAAACAAAACTTTAGATCATCTTACTATGGATCAACAAACATCTGTTGTAGTTCTAAAAAATCGAAGAAACAATGAACTGACAGCAACACAACCTGATCTGCCATTTCTATTCGACAAAATCATAACAAACCATCGGCACCGGTATATTTCTTTTAACTTCAATATCAACAAGACGATCAATATGGCCGCTCTTAGAACTCGCAAAGTTACAATCATCTCAAGTTCCAGCCAATGTTACCAACTGCATCAGACGTGGTGAGTTTGTAAACTTGGATTCTTTACCTCCTCAAATGTTTGGGTGAGCTACCAACACCAATAGTTGCCAAATTTTTTTCTATGGGAATAGTATTTTCTGGGTCAGCAATAACCTCGACCAAAAGAGAACTACTCATAAAGGACAAGGCATTTAAGAAGTTGAGATTTTCTTACTTTGTCTTTAGCTTGGACCGCTTTTCACTCAACCGTTACAGTTTTTTTTTTATGGCTTAATCCGCTGTGCTATTTTTACAGTTAATCCTAATGTTGGCAATATACATTTTCTCAGCCTGGTATACTTACGATAAAGCCCTGTCTTGTCTCAGTCTCTTGCTTACCTACACAACTTGCTACAAAAGTTACATTGAGCTCAACCGAGGGTCATATTTCATTCTGTATGTAAGGAACCCAACTTTAAATGTCTTGTGACCCGAAATACTTTCACACCCCTGCCTATTATTACGGAGGATGCCATAAGTTAAATTTAAAGAAGGCCTTTGTAAGGGGACATCTAAGTTAGCTGGAAAACTAGGAGGTCTATTAAGGAGAGGTTTGGAACTTTGATCAACTTAATCACATACAAATATGGTCAGTCTGCTTTATAAGTATAAATAAGTATATACCACCCAAACACGTGTATCATGTTAAAACACTACTATTATATATGTGTTTATTATTATATTGTTGAGTATATTGCAATATTATCGTGGAATCGTTGGCTTGTGACTATACATATGTACTCTTTGATAACTACCTAAGCAACATCAGGCCTGAAGGCCCATTCCTGCTACATGAAATACATCACTTAAGTAGTAAGTTACCTATAAAACAGATTTTCTAGATATTTCATTACAGAAGGGGGATAGGTATAATATAGGGAAATAAGTGAACACAAGAGTTTAACTTTTCAGCAACCACTCCTCTCCCTCCTGCCCTCAGGGGCAAGAGTCTAGCTCCTAGCACAAATAATGCACAAAGTTCAAAATGAGATGCATATTTTAATATAATAGGGGATATCCCAAAATTGGGGTCTTTGTAAGGGTTACCAGATTATCCTAACAATTGGAGGGGATGTGACAATAAGGGTTCAAATAATAAAGGGGGCTGGAAATTTTGGTCAACGTAACCATATACACAGTCTCTTTTTAAAAGCAAATATGAACCTCCGAATACAAAGTAAACAATAAAAACACAAATTATATTTTGTATTGAGAAATTATTGGCTTGTAGCTGTATACATTTTGTTATGTAGTGCATAGAATTAGTTTCCTTCTAAACAGACTACTTACAGATAATAATTTTGTCTTTCCAATACTGTTAAATCTCAGTTAGTTCGGAAGAAATGAACCAAGCACAATCTCCTTTCTTCCCTAATAGGCTCTCATTCCTTTGCTTGCAGGGTTATCAACTTCGTAGAATTTTCTTTGTTGCCCATCTTACTTCTGTAGCCAAGCTTCTCCATCATCTTCATAGCTCTCATCTTATTTATCAAGGTGTTTAGAAGATCTTACCATGGGGCTTACCTTCCTCTGCTCTTAGAATGGGAATTCCTTAAGCTAAGTCCTATTAATTATGTGTTCACTATCCTAGCTTTGTCTACCAACGTGTCTTTTGGATTTGGTTCCTTTTCAGGGACAAGAATCTAACAGTTACTCCCCTTCACGTTTTCATCTGTTTTCTTAGCCAATTGCAAGCTATCCTTCAAGTCTATCAAGTTTATATTATATTTATATTTTCTGGAGTTCTTTACCAAACATGCTGGGTTATTTTTTTCACTTATTGGATTTAATATCTTCAAACTCTATGTGAAGCTAACAATTTAAGGTAACTCGTTTTCTGGACTGCCCAGGTTCCATGGCACATTCAACACCTTCACATTATCTTGGATTATTTTAACACCACTCTAGATTTTCACTTGCTAACAAGGCAATGTTTCAAATCTGCCCCTCTAGTAGCAGTCTTCGAATCACATGTTTTTGTTTTTATTTTTTCTGGAACCACGTTTAAAGTATAGGGGAGCTCAGTTTCTGGCACCTAAATAATGACTCTATTGTTTAAGAACAATAGAATGTTAAGCATAAGAATGTGAAGGGTAGACAAAATATATGAAAGGTGAGAATTATGTACTAGAGTATCAAGTATGCCTGGTCCTTCTTACAGTTTTTACCCAACTTCCCACCGTAAAAAGTGGGGGGGTGCACTAAAGTTCTGGGGGCTGATTACAATAATTAAGAAATTTGTAAAAAATTTTTTTTTTTTGGTTTTAATGTTCTGGTTTTAAGTATTTTACTGTTTCTTTCTTTATCTGCGTGCCAGAGAGTGTGGTACTTTTTGCGGGGGCCTGGGCCTTTAGATTTCAACTGGGACCTGAACCTTACTGAAAGTGGGGGGACCTAGAACTCTATTCGGAGCCATGCACTGTGTTCAAGTTTTGTTTTATCTATCGTGTATGCTATGTTTTTTTTTGCATTTGGGGTGGCTTTAGGTGTGTTGGCTTACCTTCGGTAACCTTAGAGCCTCCTTACATTCCTAGTGTCATTGTCCTGGCTGCTCAGCCCATACAGTGCACAGGATATCATGGCTCACTTGTTTGATCAGAATTAAGGTACACAGCACATCCCAATGTTACCCCAAAGCAATTCATCGATTTTCATGTTATTTCATTTAATAAATTTCGGCTTCATTCAATTATCTTGTCTCCATTTATTCCCACTCAGATCCATGCTAGGCAAAACAGGATCTTCATTCGAACAACAGACTAAGTAAATCTAATTCAGCCTTATCCTTTGATCCCCATTAGGTATGTAAAACAGGATCATCATTTGGCATACTACTCATGATACTTTTACTGTGCTCATTTAGAGCAATTTTATCAATCATTTCCCACAGGTCAGATAATTAATTGGAGCTAATTTATTAGCTTAGGTTAATTATCGAACCTGCTTCTCCCGCACACAGATTCCCATGATTAGCATCCGACTTTTAAACGGGTCAATATTCCCGCCAATACTTTTCCGCCATGTTATTTCTCAATGATCGGCTGACGGCAATTATCTCTGGAACCATGGCCAGCGTAGATCCTACAAATAGACTCCACTTGTATTCTCCACCTCTGCCAAATAACTTAAAATAATTTTACCGCCCACCCACCCAACATATGTTGTTTTTTGGTTTGCTCCCTTTTTTTTTCTTTTCTCTTTTAGGTGAACACGACGGGTCGATGTCATCAACCAATCACCACCCAGTGCCTCGGTCCTAGAGTTTTTCCTGATGGCAGGTTTTTTAGCCCAAGGACCAACCATTTGGGATGTGCTGTGTAATTACTAACCGGTAGTTTTTATCTCAAATCTACCCTTTTCACAAATCCTAATAATATGGTCTCTTACACTGGCTCGGCCACGGTCCACAGTGCTTACAGATACTATTTACACTGGCTCGGCCACGGTCCACAGTGCTTACAGATACTATTTACACTGGCTCGGCGTCGGTCCACAGTGCTTACAGATACTATTTACACTGGCTCGGCCTCGGTCCACAGTGCTTACAGATACTATTTACACTGGCTCGGCCACGGTCCACAGTGCTTACAGATACTATTTACACTGGCTCGGCCTCGGTCCACAGTGCTTACAGATACTATTTACACTGGCTCGGCCTCGGTCCACAGTGCTTACAGATACTATTTACACTGGCTCGGCCACGGTCCACAGTGCTTACAGATGCTATTTACACTGCTTGGCCTCGGTCCACAGTACTTACAGATGCTATTGACACTGCTTGGCCACGGTCCACAGTGATATTTTTAAGGTGTGTTGGCTTACCTTCGGTAACCTTAGAGCCTCCTTACATTCCTAGTGTCATTGTCCTGGCTGCTCAGCCCATACAGTGCACAGGATATCATGGCTCACTTGTTTGATCAGAATTAAGGTACACAGCACATCCCCAATGTTACCCCAAAGCAATTCATCGATTTTCATGTTATTTCATTTAATAAATTTCGGCTTCATTCAATTATCTTGTCTCCATTTATTCCCACTCAGATCCATGCTAGGCAAAACAGGATCTTCATTTCGAACAACACACTAAGTAAATCTAATTCAGCCTTATCCTTTGATCCCCATTAGGTATGTAAAACAGGATCATCATTTTGGCATACTACTCATGATACTTTTACTGTGTTCATTTCGAGCAATTTTATCAATCATTCCCACAGGTCAGATTAATGGAAAATATGAAATGTAATCCAAATGTATTTAGAGTTTTTCTTTAAATTGGATTACATTTAAAAACACTTCATGAAATTGATTGATGTAAATCAAATGTAATTCGATTTTTTTCTTTCATTGGATTACATTTAAATCAATGTTTAGAAAAAGGGGTTACGCGCGCTCCAGAACGCTTAAGTACGTTCCTCCACTCTGTTTGCGTTGCAAAAATATGTTTGGGAAACACAGAATAGCTCCATCGAGTGTTTTGGATAAGATATCTGTGACCTTAACAGACCGACCTAGCACGGTAAGTTTTTTCAAAATATAAAAAGAACGCCGTTTACTAGTTAACCCATGATAGTTCTTGGTTAGGGTAGACTCTTGAGGGGACTGAGCACTAGCAAAAAGTGAAAAACAACAGGCAGATTCACAGCTTTTTAGTTGGACACTCTTTTGAAACTTTTACCCGATTTTTTATCTCCGACCGAATTTGTTTAAAGGATATAGAATTTCAAGTCCAAAATATTTAATGATTTTCAAATATTTGAAAAACACGCAGATTGGGAGGAAACTTAGTACTAAGTCTTTCAAAAAGAGCCTAAGAGCAACTAAATTAGTTTGTGTTAATTGCCGATCATTATGATGAATTGATGAATTGGAAAATTTATAAATTATTAAATTTTTTTGTAATTTAATTTTATTGAATAGGTATTTTTAAATTCATTATGAACAATTGGAAATAAATAACATTTTACAAATAAATAAAATTTTTACAAATAATTGAACTATTTTAAATCAATAAATAATCTTTTGATTATAAATATTACCATAAATTTTGATTGCACTTTAATCCCTGTTGTTCATCAGTAATTGGCCCGTAATCGGTTAAATTGTTAGTTATTAAACTCTAGTGCAAAGACGAAAAGTACAAAATGGAAAAAAGCTCCAGTGTAAAAACGAAAAAAGTGGCTTTTGTCTCCCACTTTTACTTTATATTACATCTCATCAAGAAGAATGTAAAATGGAGATAAAGCAGCGAGATCAAAATGTTGGACGAAAGCACAAAAAAAAAAAAACGTTTTATTGGACGAAGGAGCTCAAGGATACTACCAGACGAAAACAACGTAATAGACACCGAAGGAAAGAGGACATCAAAACTGTATTATTTTCGCAAAACCTGGACATAAAATCTTGACTGAGGAACAAGCGAAAAAAGAAGGACTCAAATCTGAAGTAAATAAACTACGAGAAGGAACTACAAAAGAAGATATTGAAAAACTAATGCGAAAATACTAATGATCCCCACCTTTACAATATTCAAAACATATGGCATGACAAAGGCATTACGACTAATAATCATCGTCATAAAAATCACCCTTGCTCCAAGAATAACCATCGCTATTCTTGGAATATGGGTGATAATTATTACGGCGATTATTAGCACGCTCAAAATTGTCACTCGGCCGATTATAACCACTGGAGGCAGTACTGGAACTTCTTGACTCTTCGCTCTGGAAGGAGTCAAGATTCCCAGTACTCTTCCACTGTTTAAAATTGGCCGAGTTGATCTCTTTTGAGGGAATACGTTTGTCATGACATGTGCTTTTGAAATTGCGAAAGGTGGGGATATTACCTTTTAATTTCCACAATTCGGCAACTTTCGGCTTTAGTTTTTCAATATCTTCTTTCATCTTCTTGTTCTCCTCTCGTATTTCAGATTCGAATTCTTCTTGTTTCACTTGTTCCTCAGTCAAGACTTTATGTCCAGGCTTGCTAAGGTACAGTTTTGATGGCCATCCTTCCTTCGGCATCCATATGTTATTGTCTTCGTCTGGTAGCAGGACCGACTAAACCCCTTCATCCGTTAGATACGTTAGGTACATGGCGCTTTCGTCCAACGTTTTTATCTCCCGCAACGGTATCGCTGGTCTCTCCCGTTTGGATTTCGACTTCTTTCTTTCTTTAAAATGAGCCTTTAAGGTCACAACGACCAAGTTGAACAAAACGATTGTTACGAAAGACATGATGACTGTGAGTTTAGTGTCTGGAAATGGAAAAAAATATCATTAGCGAAGTGCCTAAAATAAACCTAGCCTGGGTACTCTCTAAACGAATAGGGTTGAAATTATGGAGGCATAAAAAATTGAAGGATTTTTTCTTTGAGAGTGGCTGGGGCAAATAAAGGATATTTGCTTTCTTGACAAATAGATAATCTCTGAATAGTCAAAGATGTTCATTTATTATTAGAGACAAAAGTACGCACTTGAATCAGAAGAGCTTTGTCAAAATTAATAGACATACCTGTTGTAAGTTATTTACACACCAGGGAGTGGAGAGGTTGACAGTAAGCTTAACGTCTTAACCAGAACAAAAGCTGTATGGAATCGCCCTTTTGTTTTATACTGTTTCAACAGTCGGATATTGGATAAACGAACGTTCGATTCAACTTTCGAATCAGAGAAGTTTCCGCATACGTCCGCAAAAAAAATTTCCAGCTCCATTTCTAAAAAAGAGATAAAAGAATGTTCGAATAAGAAGTTTCCGTGTACGTCCGAAAAATAAAATTAGAGCTCGATTTCTAAAAAGGATAAATGAACGTTCGAATGAGAAGTTTCCCTGTACGACCGAAAAAATAAAATTAGAGCTCGATTTCTAAAAAGGATAAAAGAACGTTCGAATGAGAAAAGCTTCCCTGTACGTCCGAAAAATAAAATTAGAGCTCGATTTCTAAAAAGGATAAATAAACGTTCGAATGAGAAAAGCTTCCCTGTACGTCCGAAAAAACAAAATTAGAGCTCGATTTTTAAAAAGAGATAAAAATAAAAGATTGTGTACATCCACAAAGTAAAAGGGTTAATCGATACCCATAAAAGGCAGCTAAAGTTTGGTTTTTAAATGCCAAAATCTTACCCCAAATTCAAATTGAAACATTTTTTAAGTTTTCCTGAACACTTGCAATGTTTCCCCTCAATGTTCCCCTGTCTTAGTCATGGTGAAACATTTTGCTTATTTTTAACTGATAGTACCAGAGAGCTTATTTTAGAAGACATGCTTGGGTCAGCCTTGCGTGGATGGTTTCACACCCATATCTCTCTTCAGTTGATTTTACAGTGAAAGTTTCTAAAACCCAAATGTTTTTCATTCACACTTGAAAATGTTACAAAAATAGGAATTATTTTTGACCTCCGAACAAATTATTTAAATACCTGTTTATGGGCGCTAAAAATTCCAAAGTTATCCTATATTTCAACCCAAATGTCATAACCAAGGATTTGAAATCCTTATGCCATGAAAAGACAAGGGAGGTAGAAAATATTTAAAATTAAATATGAACTGACCTTTGATGATGATCTTTTGTAAACTGATGGAAAGATTTGTTCATTTATATAGACGAACACGAACAGTACTTGAAACTGGATTTCCTATCACAATAAGTATGAAGATGAAGATGCTCTGAAAGAGGGGAAAAAAATTAATTTGAATATTTGGAGATGAGTTTTAACATTCTAAATACGTTCCTGCGACTATACGACTGCCAACGTATTGCTAATTGTTGCCAGGTTTCACGATTTCTTCACTTTCACTTTCATATCTAAAAAGAATACAGAGATTTATAAATATAGATATAATTGAAATTTGTTTTGTTTCAGATTGTGCTATCAATCTTTGAGATCAGTGACTTTCACTCAAGTCTCAACTTTAACAAAAGAATTGAAAACCGTTTTAGTCCAGAACCTCATCACTTTTACTTTCTCTGTAATGAATTGATCACTTGCAGTATAGAATAAGAAAAAAATTTTCTACCGATCCCCTGCACATAAACGTATCAACTAACCACTTCTACTTATGTGTAAGTGTATCACGACTGCCAAGTACGCTCATTGTAGCCAGTTTTTACTGCTTACAGTATACTGGAATGAATGATGTAATCGGATAAACAGATAGAATGCAAATTTTATATGAGAGACATAAAATTTAAAAATATGTTCACATAGAGCTAATTTGAATATAGGTTGTCTGAATCGTCATTTGATGGAGCATCTGGCTTTTTTTCAGTGGTCCTCCCTTCCTCCCTTTGCAACCACTTTAACACCTTCCCTTTTATTCATAATTTTAATAGAAATCTGTAGAAAATGATGGAACACTCTAGGCTTGGTTAATACACGTTTTTTTTTTTATAAGGAACACGTTTATAAGGAACTCGAGGCTGAAAATGGTTCAAAAAATAAGGAATTGTTAAGGAACTGCTCAGGCTGAGAATAAGTGGATTTGAAAATAATGTACCTTATTGGGACTAGTTTGACCAAATTTTGATCTTTCAAGGGGCAAAAAGTTCAAAATTTCCTATGTAGTAAGGAACTCGATAAGGAACTTTGAGACTGAAATTCTCTGTAAAAATAAGGAACTCCAGGCTCAGAGCAAAGTTAAGGTTCCTTATAAAAAAAAAAACGTGTATTGCCATAGGAGTTATTATAGAAATATGTGGAACATTGATTAGTTGAACTCTAAGCTTGATCATTTTTGCAATATGATTAAATAAAAATATGTGGAACATTGATGGAACACTCTAGGCTTGATCATTTTGCCATAGGAGTAAGTATAGAAATATGTGAAACATTGATTGATGGAACTCTAAGCTTGGTCAATCTTGCAATATGAGTAAAAATAAAAATCTGTGGAGCATTGGTGGAACACTCTAGGCTTGATCAATTTTGCCATAGGAGTGAGTATAGAAAGCTGTGGAACATTGATTAACTCTAGGCTTGGTTAATTTTGCCATAGGAGTTAGTATAGAAATCTGTGGAACATTGATTAATGGAACTCTAAGCTTGATCATTTTTGCAATATGAATAAAAATAAAATATGTGGAACATTGATGGAACACTCTAGACTTGATCAATTTTGCCATAGAAGTCAGTAAGAAAACTGTGGGACATTGATGGAACTCTAGGGTTGACGAAATTTGCCTGGTAGTTATCGAAATGTAAAAATTGTGAAAGATTGAATACATTGAATGAAATGAGAACTCTACATAGATGCCATTCTAGGCGTTGAATTTTCATTTTTAAATTATGTGTGTTTTTGATGAAATTTTCAGTTAGTACCTTTTTTTGAATTGAGCAGAATACGCAGCTACAGTTTTGGCTTTCACTGGTACATACACTTGTTATAATGCCATCGTTACATTCTATGTCAAATTCTTGCAAAAGTTCCAGATATTTTGTCTTATCCGTAAGATGTTTATATCTTTTGATAGTATCCTCTGATAATTTATGTAATCTTTTTTCTTCATTCCGACGATTTTCGATTTGTGGGTGGTTGTTTATGTAAGTTAAACGATCCTGTGGGATGCGATTAATCAGACACCATCTATCATCACTTTCGGCTCTCGATAAAGCAGTATATGTTATACCTAAGCTTTGTTGTTCCATATATTTCTCTTCTTGTATTTTCACTCTCATGTATTCTGCAGGTTGGCCTTTCCCAATAGTGATGCCTTGCGCCTTGGCAATTGGAAGGGAATAGAAATTGGAATTTTAATAGAAATCTGTAGAAAATGATGGAACACTCTAGGCTTGGTTAATACACGTTTTTTTTTTTATAAGGAACACGTTTTATAAGGAACTCGAGGCTGAAAATGGTTCAAAAAATAAGGAATTGTTAAGGAACTGCTCAGGCTGAGAATAAGTGGATTTGAAAATAATGTACCTTATTGGGACTAGTTTGACCAAATTTTGATCTTTCAAGGGGCAAAAAGTTCAAAATTTCCTATGTAGTAAGGAACTCGATAAGGAACTTTGAGACTGAAATTCTCTGTAAAAATAAGGAACTCCAGGCTCAGAGCAAAGTTAAGGTTCCTTATAAAAAAAAAAACGTGTATTGCCATAGGAGTTAGTATAGAAATATGTGGAACATTGATTAGTTGAACTCTAAGCTTGATCATTTTTGCAATATGATTAAAAATAAAAATATGTGGAACATTGATGGAACACTCTAGGCTTGATCATTTTGCCATAGGAGTAAGTATAGAAATATGTGAAACATTGATTGATGGAACTCTAAGCTTGGTCAATCTTGCAATATGAGTAAAAATAAAATCTGTGGAGCATTGGTGGAACACTCTAGGCTTGATCAATTTTGCCATAGGAGTGAGTATAGAAAGCTGTGGAACATTGATTAACTCTAGGCTTGGTTAATTTTGCCATAGGAGTTAGTATAGAAATCTGTGGAACATTGATTAATGGAACTCTAAGCTTGATCATTTTTGCAATATGAATAAAAATAAAAATATGTGGAACATTGATGGAACACTCTAGACTTGATCAATTTTGCCATAGAAGTCAGTAAGAAAACTGTGGGACATTGATGGAACTCTAGGGTTGACGAAATTTGCCTGGTAGTTATCGAAATGTAAAAATTGTGAAAGATTGAATACATTGAATGAAATGAGAACTCTACATAGATGCCATTCTAGGCGTTGAATTTTCATTTTTAAATTATGTGTGTTTTTGATGAAATTTTCAGTTAGTACCTTTTTTTTGAATTGAGCAGAATACGCAGCTACAGTTTTGGCTTTCACTGGTACATACACTTGTTATAATGCCATCGTTACATTCTATGTCAAATTCTTGCAAAAGTTCCAGATATTTTGTCTTATCCGTAAGATGTTTATATCTTTTGATAGTATCCTCTGATAATTTATGTAATCTTTTTTCTTCATTCCGACGATTTTCGATTTGTGGGTGGTTGTTTATGTAAGTTAAACGATCCTGTGGGATGCGATTAATCAGACACCATCTATCATCACTTTCGGCTCTCGATAAAGCAGTATATGTTATACCTAAGCTTTGTTGTTCCATATATTTCTCTTCTTGTATTTTCACTCTCATGTATTCTGCAGGTTGGCCTTTCCCAATAGTGATGCCTTGCGCCTTGGCAATTGGAAGGGAATAGAAATTGGAATTTTAATAGAAATCTGTAGAAAATGATGGAACACTCTAGGCTTGGTTAATACACGTTTTTTTTTTTATAAGGAACACGTTTATAAGGAACTCGAGGCTGAAAATGGTTCAAAAAATAAGGAATTGTTAAGGAACTGCTCAGGCTGAGAATAAGTGGATTTGAAAATAATGTACCTTATTGGGACTAGTTTGACCAAATTTTGATCTTTCAAGGGGCAAAAAGTTCAAAATTTCCTATGTAGTAAGGAACTCGATAAGGAACTTTGAGACTGAAATTCTCTGTAAAAATAAGGAACTCCAGGCTCAGAGCAAAGTTAAGGTTCCTTATAAAAAAAAAAACGTGTATTGCCATAGGAGTTAGTATAGAAATATGTGGAACATTGATTAGTTGAACTCTAAGCTTGATCATTTTTGCAATATGATTAAAAATAAAAATATGTGGAACATTGATGGAACACTCTAGGCTTGATCATTTTGCCATAGGAGTAAGTATAGAAATATGTGAAACATTGATTGATGGAACTCTAAGCTTGGTCAATCTTGCAATATGAGTAAAAATAAAAATCTGTGGAGCATTGGTGGAACACTCTAGGCTTGATCAATTTTGCCATAGGAGTGAGTATAGAAAGCTGTGGAACATTGATTAACTCTAGGCTTGGTTAATTTTGCCATAGGAGTTAGTATAGAAATCTGTGGAACATTGATTAATGGAACTCTAAGCTTGATCATTTTTGCAATATGAATAAAAATAAAAATATGTGGAACATTGATGGAACACTCTAGACTTGATCAATTTTGCCATAGAAGTCAGTAAGAAAACTGTGGGACATTGATGGAACTCTAGGGTTGACGAAATTTGCCTGGTAGTTATCGAAATGTAAAAATTGTGAAAGATTGAATACATTGAATGAAATGAGAACTCTACATAGATGCCATTCTAGGCGTTGAATTTTCATTTTTAAATTATGTGTGTTTTTGATGAAATTTTCAGTTAGTACCTTTTTTTTGAATTGAGCAGAATACGCAGCTACAGTTTTGGCTTTCACTGGTACATACACTTGTTATAATGCCATCGTTACATTCTATGTCAAATTCTTGCAAAAGTTCCAGATATTTTGTCTTATCCGTAAGATGTTTATATCTTTTGATAGTATCCTCTGATAATTTATGTAATCTTTTTTCTTCATTCCGACGATTTTCGATTTGTGGGTGGTTGTTTATGTAAGTTAAACGATCCTGTGGGATGCGATTAATCAGACACCATCTATCATCACTTTCGGCTCTCGATAAAGCAGTATATGTTATACCTAAGCTTTGTTGTTCCATATATTTCTCTTCTTGTATTTTCACTCTCATGTATTCTGCAGGTTGGCCTTTCCCAATAGTGATGCCTTGCGCCTTGGCAATTGGAAGGGAATAGCCAGGCATCAAGGGTAAGCCGGTTCGACTACAACATTCACTTTCACATTTAGAACGGATCGCAATTATAGGAACAAATTTTGGATTATCGATATCCCAAGGAGGTCCAGTATACTTTGGAAAATACACAACAACTGCTTCAGGAAACTGCGGGGGAGATGCATCTTTCTCATATAAAATAGCTTTCACAATGCCAACTGCACCATTGTGCAGGCCATAAGGGGTGAATGCCTTTTGATTTTTTGTCAATATAACCTTCGAGTTCACAGCAATCGTGGCTTTAGGTGCTATTTGACCAACTTGTTTGTCTCCTTTCTTATGATGATAACCTCGACCAGTAGATGGTATTATAGCAACAGGGGCATTTAATTTGGCTAGGTTTTCTCTATTCTCTTTGTTGACTTCACGCCAAGTTTCGTGCAAAGTAATTGTTGTTTCTGCATTTTCATAATTCTGTTTTTCAATCTTAGGAAGTTCTTTTTCATACCTGTCATTTACAGCAAGCCAATCCTGTTGGGTTATTGTGCCACCTCTTATTCTCAATAGCCTTTCCAGAAACATTTTCTCGCTTTCTTTTTGTCTCATGGTCTGATGAAGCAATATAACATCATGGAAGTTTCTGTAAACAGTAAATCCAGCAAGTTCATCAGGGGCAGCATTCTTAGCAGGGCGAATGTGGAGGTCTAGCTTCTTGACTGGACCAAGCTGACCGAGATCACCAAAATAATTGACAACTGGAATTGCTCCGAAAGTATGGTCATAATTATTGGTTGCTTGAGAAAATCTTTCACTAGTCCACCCAAGAAGCCTTTTTGAAAACATGCTACGTTCATCCATATTTAAAACCATCAATTCAAGTTCCTTACCTCTGTACCCAATAGTTTCCCAAAGCTTTCTCAAGGCCTTTTGATTTAATGGATAGTCACTCATTTGAGCTGACTTAAGGTCGTTGGTCTTGGATTTTGAGAGGGGAGGTGTGGTAGAATGAACAGTTCGACCACCTGGGAGAAGTAGACTGGCTGTTCCAGTAGGAGCAAGATTCAACACTGCATTATTTCTATGACGCAATCTCCTTGCTATAAAACTTATTGCTTTTATAATGTAAGTTTTTCCTGTGCCCGCAGTTCCCTGAACCAATAAGCGTAATGGTTCAGGGCTTTCCCCTCTATGAACTGACAGTAATCTGTCAAGGTTGATAGATATTATCAGTCTCTGCAGCTCATTAGCCAGAAGTAGATTAATTTGTGGCAAATCACATCTACCATAAGAACTAACAGTTTGTTTCTCAACTTCAGAATCCATATCGTCTAGCCAAGAGCCAACATTGTCTGGCCAAGTGCCTCCTAAGCATTGTATAGCATACTCATGCCAATCAAAGTCTGGTCCTCCATCAAATAGTGGCACCTCTACTTCTTCAACGGTTGAAGGATTGGCATCTTTTAATTCATTTAAAAGTTCATTAGCTAAATTCATTTCTCTCATTTGAGAGTCTTGTGAGAAGGCACTAGAACAGTACGAATATTGAGATTCAGGCTGTGAATTTTGATTTGTGTCGATATTTGCCTGTTCAGTGTGTCTTTTTCTTCTTTGTTCTCGCTCTACTTTTTCATCATGCCTCCTTTTTGCAGATTGTACATTTTCTTTTACAACTTCTGGACATTGTTCTGTATCAGTGAATCGTGCAAATGCATCAACAAAAGTTTCATCCTCTAACTTCAAGTCTTCAGGTTTTGTCCAAGTTCCAGGTGAAAAGATTATTAGCATTGCTTGACAATAGACATCTGAAAGAGGCCAAATAGGATTAATTTGTGTACCTGTAAAAACAGGGCAGTGATCCACAGAGCAACATGTCCTACAGGAACACTCCATAACAAATTCATATAGTGTCTGTGTAGGATTCTTTTGTCTGCGCTCAGCGCTCAGAAACTTATCAATTGCAATTTTTTGCGTCAAGTTTTCGCCATCAGGCTTTTTGCTAACAGGCCTAAATCCACTCAAGCCAACAGATTGAAACCTTCGTGTACAATGCCACAGCTTCCCTCCGGAATTTATAAAGTCACAACAAGCTGCTGGAGTATCAATTTTTCCAAGTATCCTATTAAGAAGTTTTAATACGATACTCTTAATTGATGCATTTAGGTCTGAGCTATCTAGCAGGTGGCCATAGATTGTAACTAGATCATCTGTTGCAGCAGCACCTTTGCATGCGTACGATGTAATATACTTTTGCAAATTTAATAGATCATGCCTGAGTGTCACAGTTGGCCATCCAGGATAATAAATGAGCTTTTACATTCATTACCATCCTAGAGTGGTCTCTGGGACCCTCATATCTTGGATGTTTGTTATCAGTAATAATAGGGTTAAAAGGATGCAATTCTTTTCCTGGTGTTTTTTTAGTTATAGGGTCTTCTTTTCCAAAATGAACTCTACAATATCTTGTTTTTGAGTCAACCCTTTTCTTTAAAAGGCAATAGTCGTTACACCTGTGTAATGCTACCCGATTTACAAGTAGAGGTACAATTCCCTAACTTTCTCGGGTGTGGTGCAATAATCAGACATTATCAAATTCAAAGGGTCAATCTTAGGAGGGTCTTGGGTACCTTCTGGTTTCGGCCATTTTTCTTTGTTTGGAATCCAGACTTGACTCTCGTCCTCAGCAGTGACTTGAGAACCACCTGCAGGGTGCATACTGACAAAACCAGGTGAAAAAATCCCAATGCTATCCTCTTCGTGTGTTTGCAGCCACCTATATAAAGCTTGAGCTTTTTCTTGGTCACTGGAAGGGCCATTAATATCAAGAGCTTGTTCAATATTTTTAGCATGGGTTTCAGCAAATATTAATCCATGGCTATGAATTTGACCCCTTGACTTGGCAAACTCAAAGCGGAACCAATAATCAGTTAAATCAAACAACTCTTTAGCCACGGTGTTGTAATAATTAATGGTTCGACTTTCAAAATATAAGGTTGCAATATGTAAGTTTTGTAGGACTGTTCTTCGCAGGAAATGCATGTCTGTATTCAATTTATTTAAAATGCCGTCATAGGTGTCTTCACATGTAGAGCTTAGATATTTAGCTAAAAGCTGTCTAAGGGGTGCCCAGTGTAATTCAGCCATACTATTTGTATGGAAGTAACTGGGAAGATCTCCTATTGAGTATCTTCTAAAAAAAAGTAATGCATCCAATTCTCTTTTACATCTATTCCAATATGGATCAGAATTGACAAGATTGGATCCCATTCTTATTATTTTTTTTGGAATTGAGTGATCATTATTATTGAAGCGCTCTTGCAATTCTTCAATGCTAATGTGACTATCAGTTAACTGTTGTGCGACTAAAAAGTTACCATTGTTTAAAGCTTTTTTACGCAAGGACAAATTGTATAAAAAAAATTTCAAAAAAGGATGCTTAGAGACACGATTATCTTTCTGGAAATAGATATGCTTAATCCATTCATCCAAGCCAACTGTTACCAAAGGCTTGTGAGTAAAATCGCAAGTAGCTCCTGTGAAGATTGACGGAAAGGCTTGAGCGAAGAAGCCTGGAGTCTTCAATTCGGATAAAGGTTCTTCGTCTGCATATTTCCAGTCTGCTAGAGCAAAAGTGTTTGCTATATCTTCACTTTCAGTTACATTTTTAACAATGGTTTTGATTTCTTCACTAACATCTTTAGGTTCTGCTGGTAATATGATACTTGATGATGTATAACTTTCATCCTCAGCAGAAAAAGGTACTTCAAATTGTGCAGGTGCTGGACCTTTCTCATTTTCAGGTATATCATTTTCCATAAATACAGTCTTTAATCCTGAATACATTTTCCTTTCTGTTGGCAAATCATTCAATCTTTCAACCATTATCTCAACATTATTATAGTAGGGGTTGGGAAAATGCACAAAATATTTGTTGGTCAAACGCATATTTTTATGGTCAGGTCCATCATATTTTCTTGTATTCGCTGCAGATGTGTTATAGCCGCCGTTTGGTATGCCAAAACATAAACATTTCAGTGCGTTTTCAACTGCTTTTCTTTTAACTGTATAATGCTTGGATTTCTGTTGTTTTTTGCCTCTACGTTTTAAAACCACAATGCATACTTCTTCAGGAAGTTTAGGCAATTGAGTGGCAATGGACATCCTCTGAGAGATGCTTACAGAATGCCCCTTTGAGGACATCATTCCATGTCTTAGCATGTGCACACGCATACAGACAGTTATTTTTGATATCAATGCTAGTTCAACAGTGGTGAGATTTTTCAAAGGATCCGGTATTGGTCCAAAATGCATGTTATTATGCCTTATAATATCATTCTTTGGGCCAAGATCACTTTCTGGGCTATCAATACCTGACCATTTTGCAGCCCTGAGCTCTTGATTATTATTTGGGCTAGAAATTTTTCCCTTTGAAATGTTGTTATCTTCACTATTTTTACCTTTAGGTTTTTTTGGTTTCCGCTTTCTTTTATCAACTAAACATTTTTGGCAAACATTATTTTTATTGAGTTTTACATTATTTATATTGACTAGACGATTATCTTTATTTTCAAACGATACATGAAAAAGTGGGTTTATTTCCTGGCAAACTGTGCACTTTACTAATTTGTGACTCATTTCCCCTTTTTCAAATTTCTGGATTGTTTTAAAGACTTCTGGATTATCATGGACTTCTGAGGAAGGATCTGTCACATTCTCAGTTGTAGATAATACACCAGTCTCAACTACATCATCAATCATTTTTGATATAATTTCGGAAATTTCATTGTCTCTAGTTTGAGATATTTTATTTTTCTCAGAATGTTGTTTATTGTAATCTGTTTTGTACTTTGCTTTGATTTGGTTTTTTGTATTTTTCATTTCGTTGTGCTGAGAAGATAAGTTTTGGTCTCTATTTGTAATTGAATTTTCATGATCATTTTTATTTTCATGTTTGTTTGGGTAAAAAAGTTTAATTACTGGCCTTTCAAGCAGATTTTTCAAGGGCAATCTCGATTTTCTGAATTTCTTTGGAATATGACTGTAATCTGATTGGGAATTGATAGAATGTGTTTTGAAATTAGGATTGTGAGGAAGAGTGTGCACTGTCAGGTGTGGCTTACTGGTTTCCCCAAATTAGCTTGATTTTTGGATTGATCATTGATAGTATTTTTTTTACTAAAAGTTTGACATGATTCAATAGTGAGAGGTATATTTGAATTTGAAATTAGGTCTTCTCTAATTTCAACTTTCCTTTTCTTCTGCTTAATTTCACTACGCATTATTTTTCTTCTTTTTCTAACAGCGGTGGTTGTTTCATTGTCAAATGGTGGTAAGAAGGGAACGCCGTATAAATCACATTCCTTTTTTAAAGATCTCTCTGTTCTATCTTTCTGATAGTTTTTTGATTTACTCACCATTTCAGTGTTTGAATGTTTTGAAGAAGGAGATGTTGCTAGCTTCATGGAAAAGTTTTTAGAACCATTGTCTTCCCTTACTTCTTTCCGCTTTGAAAATTCTATTACGAAATCTGCCTGTTCACAGTCGTCTTTCAAAGAGGACACTGGTTCAGGTGTGGTGACTATGACATTTTTAGATTTCTTGTAGATCAACAAATATGGTACAACTTTGTCATTAACATAACAACGAAAGAAAGGATTCGGAATGGGTTCAATCTTATTATCATTTGCAGAGTACCATACCTCTCCATGCTTTATAGCTGCAGTATAATGACCAGTATTAGGACTTTGACCATGGTGAAAAACAATTTTAAACAATTGCGTTTAAATCAAGGGTTCCTAACAGTATATTATGAAATTGCAATTCAACATTCAAGTTTGGAGCAATTTTGCCAGTCGCGAGAGTTTTCCTATCAAATTTGAAAATGCTTAATTGGATGATTAAATAATCTGAGACATGAAAAAGAGTTTTATTCTTTGTTGCATTTGTTCGAAACGGGCAGACATTACAGTCATATAACTCATCCATAAAATTTCCATGGGGATCATTGACAAGTTTTGATATTTCATTTTCAATTGAATGATTGTTAAAAGGATTAGGAAATTCGATGTGGCATGTGATGTCTTCTAGAGTTTGTTCTGATGGAATAAGACAATTTTGGCATAATATTGATTCAGTAAATGAAAGCCGGAATATGTTATTTTCAGATATAGAATTATTGTCAAGAGTTGAAGTGTATACCGTGTTTATGAGATGCCTTAAACATTCTTCAGCATCAAACTGCTCACGAAGTTGGTGATTGTAATGTAAAAGCTGGATTGATGGCATTAATCTATATGTTTCTATTGGTATGTCAGAGAACTTCATAGAAGTAAACAATTCTTTAATTACCAGCTGTGGACTACTATCAGTTACTAGGTTAAAAATGTATTCACGAAAACCATCAAGAGAAAAGAGGGCTTGGAGAACTGAATTAAAGAAACAAATATTTTGTCCCATGTTTTTCAGGGGCAATGGTGAATTTCTCTGTTGTTCACGAGAATTCATATTTGAGATGGTGGATATTGAAAAACTTTGATGAATTTTTTGTTAGCTAATAAATTCAAATACAACTATTATGCGTTTTATAACTGAGAGTGATGATACAGCTACCGGTAAATATTCAAAATATATTTTGTATAAATCCCTTTTTTGCTTTTATTTGTTAGTTGTACAGTATACTGGTCTTTTGGGTGTTGCTAGCGCTAGCCTAGGTAAGTTAAGGCCAACAACCCTCAAGTTGGAAAATCAAGGGGCGATGTTGTAGATATGAATAGCTATACAAAATTTTATACTTCCCTTTGTACTGTTGATTGGTGCTGCCCTGTCTATCTGTTTGTTTGGTGCTGTCTACTGTTGATGAGGTATGAAGAAATTTGACTTGAATACAAGCTTCTTTGCATTGATACTCAAAATTCTATATTCAATTATAACATAGAATATGGTCCTTTTGGAAATAGCTCGGAGGAGAAAATTCCACAAATTTCAACAGAAATTGCTTCGGTCAATGGTCATCGGTCCGCAACAAGTCATCTTTACGTAGCTAATGGTAACGGATGAGCATTTTTGAGCAATCTCATTATTTAAGATATAAAGCACTGAGGATCCTTCACTTGCGATCGGAGTGATCTGAGGATTTAAAAATTGATACGAAAATTGATGTCATGTAGTCATACACGAAGTCTGAATTTTGAAAGTGGTTGAGCGATATATAGGAACTTAGTCGACCGCGCGCACATTATACCAAAGGAGACGCGCTGCGCGCGTAATTACATAGCAAAGATATTTGCTGTGATTTAAATGTAATCCTTTTTTTTCAGGAATTACGAATTACATTTAAATCATATCATGAGTTGGATTACGTTTAAACCACTCCTTGATTGCATTTAGATTTTTTTCCATTTGTAAGGGATGTCAAATATGCTTGTAACAAGGTAAATTCTTCTAGATGATGAAAACGATGAAAATGATGAAGATCAAACTACAGAAGTGTCACAAAATATTCATGATAATAGTAAGTGAATCGTACAAAAAGGTCACTATTGCCAAAATATAGGTACTGATAAATTTTTGAGTGTATCAGGTCTCCCACTCTTGATTTAGCTAATTTTTTTATGAAATTATGACAGTTTTTAATGCTTTTTTAGGACATTTTATGACATTTTTGGGTGTAAAGTTTATGACAATTTATGATATTTCAACAAAAGTTAGGACATTTTTATGAAAAAAATTCTTGCCCTCTTTCAAATTATTGTTTAACAGGTTTTAAGCCCTATGAATTCAAGTCCAGTAAAAGCAGAATAGAAATTATGTAAATCAAAGCCCTCTGGCAATTGTGACACTATGATCACTGTGTATTCATTATCTGTTTAATCAAAATAACTAAATGAACAATAACATAAAAAGGAAGCATAAAATGCAAAACTTGGGTTCAGACCAGACAATGTCAACCGAACTTTATCGAACCAATTTTCGTAATCGAACATACGAATTTCATTGAACTAATTGAACGATAGCTGTTCGATTACGGAACCAAATCGAACAGTAATCGAACTTTACCGGAAATTCGATTATAGTTCGATAATAATATATTATTCGATTAAGTTCGTTTAGAGTTCAAATAGAGTTAATATATTGTTCGATTAAGTTCGTTTAGAGTTCAAATAGAGTTCTATTAGTTTGTAGATCTTAAATAATTCTGTTTGTTTTACGGGACGGGCGTCAACTACTTCTGCCCCACCCTGATGGTGCATTTGTGGGTGGCTGCCCCTGAGAACGAGTGGAGGTTGAGGTCTATGGAATTGAAATCGAACACATCGAACAGCTATCGAACACAATCAAACTTTACGGGGATTTCTCGGTTCGATAACTGTTCGATGAGGTTCGGTAATCGAACAGCTATCGTTCGTTTAGTTCGATGAAATTCGATTAGTTCGATTGTTTGTCTGGTTCAGAAAAACTCAAACACTTCAGTCTTTAAACTTTAAACAGGGAAAACTAAAGAATGAAACTATGCAACAACTTTTTTCAGTCTAGCATTAAAATAGATCGATTATGTACACAAATAAATTTATTATTCCAACTCATTTTCATTACTCTTAGGTGCCAAATAAACGCCCCCCCCCGCTTGTTATTTTTCGATCCCCCCACCCCCCCCCCCCGTTTTATTACTTTTGGAAAAATTCCCAGCTACCAAAAGGAAAGTTCCTTGTGTTACTCGAAAAAGCCTAAATTTAGTCTATTTTGACCCTTCTTAGGGTTTTTTAAGGTCCATTTTCCAACTCCCGGTAATTAGCCCCCCCCCCCGTTTACTTGGCACCTAAGAGTACATTCAAAATGAATCTTTCATGATATTGGCTCAGCCTCAGCCGCATTCCAGAAGATATGGGTTTAAGTGTTGTGAAATCTATGTAAAAATTTTGTAATCATGGTTAGAGCTGGCTGAAGATCGATAAAGAGTTGATCTTTTCTAAAGAATGACTTAATTAAACTAGAGTGATTGATGGGAAAGTTTGTAAGAAATTTATGACAAATCTTCAAAATTTATGACAATTTATGACATTTTTACCAGATTGGTGAAAATTTGTAAAAATTTAGGAATTTATGACAAATGGGAGGCCTGTAGGTTGATGGGTCGCAAAATCTTTTGTTTTTTATCCAAAGAAGATAGAAAGAGCCATGACCAGGGGTTGCACCTGAATCTTATTGCTAATGCAACCAGACAAGAACATTAATCTACCATGGCTATGACCGACAATATCTGCGACACTAAGAAACTTTACGGGCTTCAACAGTTTTCCAGATCATAAGAGCACAGAAAATCACGTTGTTTCATGTGGAAACGATTGCCCTTGCTCTTTTGTCTACATCTACCCGAAAGACGAGGATGATAAAAGACAATGGTTGGGCTGTCTTGGTATCAAACCCCATAACCACTTCCATGGAAGCTCATGGCAAAAACAAATGAGGATATCAGGTCCGCTCATCAATCGAACCCTATGTCAAAGCCTAAAGAAATCCAAAAAGGAATTGGCATGGCCTACGAGCCAATTTTGGTCGATGCAGTTGCATCTCATACCGGGAAGATTTCAAGGGAATTAAAAACCAATCTACCACGCGAAACGTCCGACTTGTCAACAATGAGAGTGCTTCAAGAATTTGATCAAATGAAGAAAGATATGGAAGGGAGAACAGATAGTGAATTAGTTGACCATGAAGTTAAGGAAGATATCGAAGACTTGTTGGGACCATATACAACAGATAATCATGCTGTGATGGTAGGATGTCGGCTGTTTTTTTGTTTGTTTTTTTTGCTGCTAACTGGCAGACAAAGCTACTATCAGAATCGTCGTACTTTTTTGTGGATATTTGTTATATGCAGAACAAAGAACTACCAGGACTCATAAATATTGTAGCTCCGTGCGAACAATTGAAAGGGTATGTTTCTGTTTACAGAATTTTTCTGAACAAACAATATGCTGAGGCAATTGCATTTGCAATAAAGAAGTCATTTAATGACACCAACAAGCTACACAGCAAATTTGGAAAAGGCAAGCATCTTGAGCAGTTTATGGTCATCTTGAGCAGTTTATGGTCGATTTCAGTGACGCTGAGGAAAATGGACTCAGGGAAGCGCTTGGAGACGAACTAATCGATAAGGTAAGATCATACTAAGAGTAAGCATTAAATTCTCAAATTTGAGACGTAATTGTTATTTGCATCCCCCTCAGGGGGACAATTAGCCTGGATATCCAGGCTGTAAACTATTTCACAGTCTAGTTTTTGATATTTTATGTTCTGGTTTACAGCCTGGTCTCCCTAGAGCGATTTGCATTCTCACATAGTTTTAGATCTTGTAAGACTGCTTTTTATTAATTTCTGTTTTGCTGCCCTGGGTTGGCTAGGAAACATGGGTTTTCACTTTCATTCTCTAGGGAGACCAAGCTCTATAATTTTAGAACTTTGTATGTTGAGGTAAATTTTGTTTTTTCTAAAATTTTGAGCTTGGATATCCAGGTTAGGGGACAATCCAATGTTCTGAAAATTGCAAAAGGGGGAGAATAAGGAATTTTTCCTAGAAGGGGAATTTTTCAAAGAGGTTTAATCTAGAAAGGGGGAGGGTGATGCTTTAGCAAGATGCTCTCTTTGTAAATTTCTAACATTAACTTTTGACATTGTATTTAACAGTTCTATGTATCCTTTTATTAATCATTCAATGTCCAACCTTTGATTGTGTATTTTTACACTGTGAACGGATGTGCAAAGATTTCAGAAATTCGACGACGCTTACAACTTATATCAAAATTTGAGGTGGTAACCCCCTTCCAAACTATGATTGACAAATGCTATTGTATAAAAGCAGCACTAAGAACCTTCAACTTCTCTTTACCAAGGGTGACTTTTGATTTTTAGCTTGGATATACCCGGCATATACCCGTGATATCTCTTACCCTATAATACTCATTCATCTGTTTTTGTTTAGATCATAAGAGGCTGCGAGTTTCATTTCACATAAACAACACTGAAAGTAGCCAAACTTGTCACAGAAACGGAAAGTCAATTAAACCTTTTTGTGGCCCTTGCAAAACAGATACCCAAATGTAACGGTCAGCAAACTGTATTGCTAATTTTTTATGTTCTTAAAGGAGAACAACCAATCAAACAAGTAGCACACCTTTTAGAGTTCAACAACATTGATGTCATCAGTAATGAATCGTGGAAGGGAGCCAGCACTTGGGTTGATTGGTGGTTAAGACCAAATCATCCCCAAATCATCCCCAAATCATCTAAGAAAGGTAAAATCTAAGTTACAGTACTTGATTAATTTATTTTGGAAAAAATTGTGTCAAAGTTTGTGTCAACAAATCTGTATGACATAAAACAAGCTGTTACCATTGGAAAGCTACTGAAATTTTTTTGAATTTGGACCGCCACATAATGCAAAATGGGAGAAGGCTTATTTTGTTTTCCGAGGGTTTAGAGGGCGCATATCAGCAAGATGCGTAGTAGTCTACACAATAGACAGCTCCAGGCTTTTAGGCCCTCCTCTTGGTCTATAGGTTTTTGTGTGCCTGACCAATAATGACCCCCCAGGATTTGTAAACAATCTTATATAAAAAGTGACGTAATAGTTTCTTTGATTGACAAGATGTAGAACAAAAACAAAAGAAAGTTATCACAGCTGATTGGCCGACAAAGTTTATTGTTTTATTTTTGTTGTTTCAAAAAGAAATCATAATGCGCATGTGCGGATTGCCTTAAATGGAAAGAATTTCTCAATAGCAATTTAGGAAGGAAATTGGTTCCAAATCGGAAAAAACATTTTATCAAAGCTAATAATTTTGAATATCAGCTGGAAGAGGATGATGACGAGGGAAATGAAAATATTTTTCTGCGAGAAGAATGGATGGATATAGCAGATGTAAATTTCACAAGACCAAATAATATTGTAACTGATGATAATCAATATTGGGCTGAAATATCAAATTCCTTTACACTAGAACAAATCAACGCCATGCCCTTTTGGATCGAGGACCAGAACAAAACATATGAAAACTTGCAAGTAGAATACAGCCTTTTTAATATAAATAAATTGAATATAGAACAACTCAGGGGGTTTAATATTGTATGTGATCATTTTGAAAATAGAAAAATTGACCCATTATTGATGATTATTACCGGGATAGCGGGGAGTGGAAAATCTTATTTAATTAATTGCATCAAAGGAATGCTAGGTGAAAAGTGTTTATTGACATCATTTTTTGGAATGACTGCTTTTAACATAAATGGTAAAACGTTATATAGCACACTTCAGTTACCAATTAAAGAGAAAAACAATCACGAGTTAAAAGGAAAATCTCTTGAAATATTACAAGATCAAATGAAAAATGTTAAATACATCATTAGCGATGAATTTTCAGTTGATGGACAAAGGATTCTAGGCTGGATTGATAGTAGATGTCGCCAAGCAACTGGAAAAATGGTGACATTATTTGGTGGTATATCAGTTATATTGGTTGGAGATATAGCACAGTGCTTTAAACAACCCTTACACAAAAAGTGGTATTGCAACTGCAGGTTATGTTGCTTATTTCTGTTTTAGAATTGTTGTAAAGCTTAAATCAAACATGAGATCTTCTGGACAAGAAGAAACACAAATTAAATTTAGAAAAGCTTTGAAAAATTTACGAAATGGTGTGTCTACAGAGAAGATTGGAATATTTTTCTTACAAGGCAACCTGAGAGAAATGGCATGAATTATGAACATTCTACCAGATTGTAATTTTCAAATGAGGCTGTCAAAGAGCATAATTTGAAAATGTTTGATCGCTTGGAAACTCCAATCGCAGCAATCAAATCAAGAAATACACCAGCAAGTGCATCAAAACTTAGAGGACTTCGGTCTCGAGAATGAAATAATTCTTGCTCAAGGTGCAAAAGTAATGCTCACAAGAAATCAGTGGCCAGATGTAGCTCTTTGTAATGGAAGCTTAGGTGTTAAACAAAACATTGTATTTCAAAGAAACCAATTTCCACCAGCCCTTCCTATAGCTGTAATTGTAAAGTTTGACAAATATACAGGACCAAGTTTCTTTAATGATATTGATAATTGTGTACCAATCGTTCCATTAATAGCTACCACTTCCGAAAATAGTACTGTTCAGGAGAGAGTTCAAATACCATTAAAACTTGCATGGTCCTTAACTATTCACAAATCACAAGGATTAACTTTAGACAGTGTAGTAGTCGATTTGGGAAAGAAAGAAAGCATGGATGGACTGACTTATGTTGCGTTATCGCGAGTTAAAAATTTAAATAACATGTTTATTGAACCATTTCCATTTGATAGAATCTGAATGAGTGACTGAATGAGTTAGCAAAAAGGTCTTAAGAAATACAGTCAAGAAACTAGTTTATTAAGAAAAATGGAGGGGGGGGTGCTTGATAATTTAAATTTTGATATTCAAATTTTGTTGGTTAAGATATGTTTACTAACTAAAAATTGTCATTTTGTATAAGATCTCATTAAATTTTGAACAATATTAATTAAAGTTGATACAAGCCATTTTCCCAAAAGCCAAATTTTCATAATCATCTTGGAAATTTATTCTTTTGCAATTTTAGATTGCTTTCCAGCAATAAATTTCTACATTTTTGACATAAATATTTTTGTTCAGATTTAGGATGAAAAATTGTTAAATTTCTTGTAAAAATATTTGACTGTTTTCAACAAACGATTTATATGCTCAGAAGAAACATGAAATCTTTTGCGAAGGTTATTCAATAAAGGATTTGTTGAGCATTGTACCGGTTGATAACCTTCCAAAAGTTGCCGAAAAACTTGCTGGGGTATTAATCAAGAACAAAATTGAAAATTCAGGAAACAATTGTATAAACATCTCTTCCAGTGGACCAAAGGTGAGATTATTATTTTATATACTAGAAATAAAAATAGAATCAAAGATTATAAAAGCTTTGAACTGATACTGATATGAAAACTTATTCAGGAAGGCACTTTAAGAAATATTTTACAAACAGATTCTGTAGAAAAATATGTAAATAATTCGAAACTAAACAAGATTAAAATGCGAAAACTTATGAGGTTGGAGGGTGTAGGAAGTGCTTAAGAGATACCAAATAGAATATTTTCACAAATTCAATTCAATACTTTTCAAGCCATTGATGTTGACGGTCATACCTGCGGCAGAGAAGGGCCGATTCATCAAAACGCACAATCCAAAAAAGAACAAAATTATTAAGAGAGACGATTGTTTTGGCTTCTGGAGGGGTATTTCTTCATCAAACAAGAGATATTTTAAAATCGATTGGGGCAGATGATAGGATGAAAATCTTGGATAATGGTGGTATTTCGGCAGTTCATATTGATCCTGAACTATTAGTTGCAATGAAAGCTAACCATGACATGTCCTGGCAATGCATGAAAGCACTTTCAAGGTAAAATCAATTCTTAGAGTATGCCATATGCTTTTCTTAACCAACACTGAATCTTTATCAAATTAAAGATTTTTTCCAGACCAGTCAAGTCAATCTAACATGAAGTTATAATTTCTATTAGATGGATGTTAACATTCAACATTTCGATGGCTTCCAACCATAAGCAAAGAGCGATCTCTAAAGAATGGTGTGGTGAAAACTTCTGCGTAGAAGCTCCTTTCTTATTTGATGTAAAGGACAAGAAGGGCGTCCACGTAGTTGGTTCTGCTGCATGGGGCTTCATTCCTGATCTTCCAAGTGCTGCAGTCACCTTTGTGAACAATCTTGATACGTAAGTCCTGAAGAAAAATGACATTTTTTTATGAAAGAAAAATATATAAATGGTAAATATCTTGAAATTCTCCAATGTCTAAAATTCAAAAAGAGCTTTTGAAAATCCGGTACAAAAATTTCTGTTTAGGGAAGGCAGATTGGTACATCATCCACAGATGGATGATCAAATTCATATCGAGATTGGCGGTGACCATGGAGGAAAGTCGTTCAAAGCCTGTTATCAGGTCTGCAACACTGTGAATCCTAACAGCAAGGGCAATACAGTTGTATTTTCCTTGTTTGAAGCAAAGGATAAACGCCCAAACCTACAAACAGGTCTCAGTATGTTTACCAGTCAGGTTGACCAATTGCAAGACATGAAATGGAAGTGAGTCTGTAACAATATTTTTATCTGTTTAAGCAAATTTGATATTTCAGGATGTCAAAAATCGCAGCTTTAAAATTGGCTTCCCTAGGAGATCTTATGAATCAAATTCTTATCTCAATCATTACAGAGAGCCGGTCCAAAACAATAATCAAAATTTTGAGACTATACATTTCTTTTATAGTGATCACCCCTTCAGAGTTTTCTTTACTGGTGACTACGAGTTTTTGTTTGCAGCTTATGGGTTGACAGGAGCAAGTGGTAAGTATTAATTTCAATTGTCCACCATGAAAATCTTTTTTGTTTGATCAGCAAAGTATATGTATACAACTAAAGTTTTTCTTTTTTCGGGAAAGTACCCATGCTTGTTATGTGACATCAAACAATCGTGGATGAAAATTTGTAGAGACCTTCAAGGGAGATCTGAAAAATGCAAAACTGTGTAAAAACGTGATAGGAAAACGATTATTCAGCATCCCACTTGATCAGGTAACTAGAATTCTTTTTTCTAGCCCATCGAAGGGAACAAAACCAAAGAGCCCTTAGTTTGGGTAAACAAAGATATTTTTGCTAAATTCTCTTTAGGTTGCACTGCCAGCTCTCCATATATCGTTGGGAACCTTCAAAAAGTTTTTAAATCTATTGGAAAAAAACGAGGTGAGCATTGGTAACTTTTTATTTTCCTTGATGCGTAAAAAAAGCATAGAAGTAGACAAAAAACAAGCAAAATAGGGCTATGAAAAATATTTTCTCTGCATACATTTTCCTTTCAGCCCTCCCCTCCCCTGTACGCAAGCATACGTTTTTGAGAAGACCCCCTCTCCCCTTAGTGCGTACGTACTATGTGGACAGCCCCCTAAGGAAATTGATGAAAATCAGCTCAAAAATTGATGATGAATAACCCAGAAAAACCTTAATATTCTTTTTAGTTGATTGACCTTAAAATGGCAGTTGCAAAAGGAGAATGTGACGAGAGTATTATTTCCACTTACCAGAAGATCTTCGATGATCATGAGATTATCGACATCATTGAAGCAGCTATTGCCCACCACGTTAGGACTGACCCTACAATAGAAGAGGAAATATATAAAGCGTTTAAACCTCAGCTCGAGCATAACCAAGAGTAAATCCTAGAAAAGGTATTTTTTTCTATTTCAGGGGCCAGGACAGTTAAATATTTTTTTATTATCAATTTATAGCTTAGAAATAAATAACACAATAAGTCTATGTACAGGATTTAATGCCTTTAAATAGCGCAATGAAAACCAGGACAGCGCCTGTTAAAATAAATCTTTCTACTAGATTATCAACATCAATTACAACACTTCAATTACAACGTCTAACCACGTTTGACTTAAAAAATAATTTTCCAACGGTGGACGGTGGGTACCGTCAAAAAATAAAAACCTTTAAAAAAAATATATTTCTTATTTCTTTCAACGGTACCCACCGTCCACCGTGGAACATTTAACAAAAATATAAGTTTCGGTAAAAAACAGTTATTGAGGCTTAAAAAAATTTCCAACGGTGGACGGTGGGTACCGTCAAAAAATAAAAACCTTTAAAAAAATTATATTTCTTATTTCTTTCAACGGTACCCGCCGTCCACTGTGGAACAGTTAACAAAACAGTAACTTTCTCTATGAGAAAGTTATGAAGTTGAGGAGAATAATAAACAACAACCCAACAGAACACAACCAACGAGGCCTGTTAACATGCCAAAGATGTTTCGATTCGATTACACATCCAAAATGAGTTTCGCAAAACAGGCACCACAAGGGGTGATATTGTAATTGATGTTGTTTTTTTTCCTTTAAAAACTGATGATTAAACCTGAGATACTCCCAGCGCTCGTTCATCTGGTCTGTCTCCCCGGCAATAAATTCCCCGTTGACCACCCTCACAATTTTTTGTTCCGCAGTCGCAAACACCGGTTGTCTAGCGGACCACTCAATATCTGCTGGGTGGTTGTTCTTGGGTGTGGGTACGTTAATGGTAGAACCATCCAGGAAGTTGAGAAACGTGCTCCAGGCCATTACCTTATCATCACCGTCCTTGTCATATCTAAGGTCGTTCAGAAAAATCACTTCCTTTTTTGGTGCACTCACCCAATTGAAATTGCCCTTGGCCGGTGTCATGAAGCAGTCGTAGATTTTGGTTAGGGGGCTCACACGGCGATTCTTCTCTTAGTTTTCGCGGGAAGAAATAATTTTAAATTTGCTACTTCGGTTCCGTAAATTTTAATGTTCACGGAAAAATTTGCTTAGTCAGCGCATTCCTGTGGCTTGCGGTTTTCCTGATTCGTCTGGTCGTGGTGTCTCGTGTGGTTTTCTAAGAAGTAGTTTGTTGTAATATATTGTGGTTTTAAAAGAATTTATCAGTGCTTTCGATGGAGAATTATAAAACTATTTTCAAGCAATGTTGTCAAGAGTTTTCTCAAAACACAATAAAGAGGATTAGAGAAAACAACGTGTTCAGAAATTCACCTGATGATGTTGTGAAAAAAATTTCCACCCATCCCATCCACCAGTCAATATTCAAGAACACTTTCAAGTCTGGTGAACTTAAAACATTAGCAATGATTGTAAATATATTTGGAGCTAAAGCAACAGTGAAATCCAACCACCATCGTGATTTCTCGATCATAATGCCGCATTATTACATAACTTGTTGTGTAGCAGCAAACAACTCAACGTTGAATCGTGGGGATTTGGTTTCCCAATTCAGAAGATTACAAATGAGATTGCTGACCCCGAAGAGAACTCTTTCAATGTTTTTATACCAGCCAGTATAGAAGTCGATAGAGATGATGTGCCCAAGGTTAAGCTTTCAGACCTCGTTCCACTGTTAAAACCAGATGATGCTGATATATTTCCCGAAGAACGAAAGGACGGTTTTACCATTACAGTTAGAAAAGACGATAACTATGTTTCACTCAAAGCAGATCATGGGCTTAATGTAAATGACTTCATTATTGTGCGAGGAAAAAACTATCGAATTGTGACTGTTCATGATGACGATTGTTTTTTTCGAGCTGAGGGGTCACGTAATTCAGTAACTGTTGATAGACCTTTTGAAAGCAATGCAAATAAGCAAAGTTTTCGTTATCGAAAAATGGTATATTTAAACGGACACGTGAAACCTGTGAAACAATCACTCTTCAAGTCACACCGCCCTGTAATGGTTGCTTTCAAGCCCAATAAAAACAAAAATGGACATGGCGAAATGGAAGTTAGCTTCTGTTGCGCAGTTTTTAATTCATCTGGGTACTTCACCAGATGTCGTGCCATCTCAGAAGCAGATATTCAAGAATAATATATTTTTTATCTCATTAACTTTTTCATAATATTTGCTAGGAATTTTGATTTCAACCTTCTATTACTTTATTTATGTGCGGATAACAATCAGGGAAATCTTGTAAGGCGACCATCAATAATGTTCTGTCTGTTCGCCCGACCGACTCACCTTCAAAGTCCTTCAAAACATCAATCCCAAGTTGGACGAGTCAGAAAAATGTCGGAAAATTTTTTTGATAGCTAAGCACTTCTTTGAATTATCATTCGCTTCAAGTTTTTGTTGATTGCCAACTTGATTTACTAGATCCTAAAAACCTGAAAAAGTTTACTCTACCAACCACCAACCAACCGGATTTGAAGATGAATAAATATGTACTCTGATCGTTGTTTAGTAAGAAAGTTTTGTCCAACTAAAGTTTGATTTTTGCTTACTGATATCTTGTAATATTTATTTAGTTTTAGGTCTACTGTATAAATTCTTTATGGTTTAATTTTAAAATTTTAATTTGTATTTTTAGTCAGCTCTCATTATGCCAGTTAACTAGAATCCTGGTAAAATATATTCTTATGATTCCACAGATATTGTTCGCTCAAATCTTATATAAATATTATTGAAGTTTCTCTTTCCCATATAAAATGCCAGGTGGTGATAAAAGTTGGCCGAGCAAAAAAACACTTTTCAGAAAGATTTTATTACCTACTCTCTTACTATTGATTCTATATTCACCTATTCACTTCAGAAGTGGATAAATTTTTTTTTTAAGGATGAAACCTTCACTGTATAATTAACTGAAGAGAGATATGGCTGTGAAACCATCCACGCAAGGTTGACCCAAGCACGTCTTCTACATTAGCTCTCTGGACACCTTCAGTTAAAAATAAGTAGTAGAGAATTTTTATAGACCAAAAAATTGTGTACACTCATTCCCTATTCCCGCAAAAAGTCTCTTTAATGGGAATCAATAAACGATATGAAGAAAGCGGTAGAAAAAAGTATAGTTTAAGGCCTTAGGCGGCCATTGAAAAATTGCTCTGTTCGCGTCGGTACAGGTGTTAAAAATGCATGCGGGCGGGCGGGCAGTGTGAAAAATTGCGCCAGTAAGATGGGAGCGTGCGGTGACGCGAACAGAACAATTTTTCGATGACCGCCTTACTCGAAATAGGGGGCGAACAATTAATACGAAAGCTTAATTTTTTCAGGGCAGGGTCACAGATATCTGTAAAGCCCGAAGGGCTAGATAGGCAACTTTAAGCTTTCTCCAGCAAAAAATTGACTTTTTAAATTTCGTGCCGATGGATAGGATCTAGCATTTTAATTGTTTTCGGAGCGCGAGATCAAAAAAAGTAGGCGGCAAACGCTATTTCACATCTCTCAAACCGGTGAAATTGCATATTTTAGTCACGTGACTTTGGTAGGAAATCCTTTAAAAGCCGCAAATGTAGCCCTTCGGGCTTTACAGATTTGTGGGCAGGGTCTGATTTTTCAAAAGCTCATTGGTAGGAAAGGGGATAAATTTTGAAATAGCTCTGCAGCAGACTTTACAGGTCGCTCTCTGAAACTATTTTCAAAATCTTAATTCTTTAAAACATTTTCTAGTGGGAAAGAGTCTAAATGATTCCGACTCTAAAGGTCGCTGTCTTAAAATATTTCACATTTTTCAAAACAAATAGTGGAAAAGTGGTTAAATTATTGTTTTTGAAATAGTTCTGCAGCAGACTTTACAGGTCGCTCTCTGGAACTATTTTCAAAACCTTATAATTCTTAAAACAATTTCTAGTGGGAAAGGGTCTCAATGATTCCGACTCTACAGGTCACTGTCTTAAAATATTTCACATTTTTCAAAAAAGAATAGTGGAAAAGTGGTTAAATTATTGTTTCTGAAATAGTTCTGCAGCAGACTTTACAGGTCGCTCTCTGAAACTATTTTCAATATACATTTTTAAAAAACTTGGCCGTGGGAAATCGTTCAAAAAATTCTTTTTGAAAAAAGTGCGATTGTTTTATAAATTCACCTTCTATGGACTGTAAAAATAGGGATTCTGAGAAAAAAATAAGAAGCAAGTAGAATGGAAAACGAAATGAATATTTTCTTCATGTCAAAATACAAATACAAAAAAGTAATCATTCTATAAAATTATATAAAACGTCAGGAAAGGAATCCGAAGTTGTATTCAAAAGGCTTATAGCGACACTATCAATTATCTTCTGATCCTCTGAGTTATCCATGTGATTCGCGAAATGAGAGACAAAAACACCCAAACTATAGACATCACAACTAAAGGAAGGTACTGACTTTCCTTTTATAACATCAATAGGGAGATGATTGGATGACTTAAATCTCTCTTGAAAAAGTCGATCAAAGACTTTAGCACTCTGCTGTGGACAACAGCAAGAAAAGTCAAAGATAACAGGGTAATGCAGCATTTTGTTGGGGTCAAATTTCATGACTATCGCGGCCTCTACCATATTCAAATGAATCATGTCCTTGAAATGTATGAAGTCTAACGCTCTTGTTAAACCTTGAAGCAAAACCTTGATTAGAGAAATTCTGAAAGGTCGATTAACCAATTTGTAGCGCCCAAAATACATATTAATACAATGATCATACATAGCCATTGGTGTCTCTGGATTTTCAACAAGACCATAACTGCTGGCGATGTTGGGGTGAGAGCCGATGAACTTCAAAATCTTCAGCTCATAAGCCAAAACCATTGCAGAATTTTCCTTTTTCAACATTTTGCTGTAACTAACTCTTTTCAACAAAACCTCTTTTCCTTTGAATAATGCCCATTTTACATTATAGTGAGCAAAATTGAAAAGCGTATTTTTGATTTCCAGATCTTCTAATTTGTAAAGATCTATATCTTCGCATACAATTTCATCATTCATGAAACCAGAAATGCCACTGACGGTTGCTGAACTTCCAATTGCGGCTCCACGTAATGAGATTTGACGTGCCAGGCGAAAGTGTTTCGATTCTTTGACGATTATATCGGCCATTTTATTGTACAATGAGTACTCGAAATCGCTCGGCTCATCCTGAACAACTTCCTGAAATATAATAATAGAGTTAAAAAGATAAAATATTTTTTTCTATACTTTAAAAGTGGAGGAAAAGTACCACATCAATCTGATCTGAACAAGATTCATCCTAATTTTGAAATAACGTACCACTTTTCGGATTTTTTTAACCAACCAACCCTTTTTAACACCTATCCTACTCCCAATAATGAGCAGGAAGGATTTGATATTAGACTATCAACTACGATTTTGTAAAAAAAAAAAAAATTATACATTAGCCATATACCTTTTGAGATGGTAGGTTCATTTCTTGGCTTTCTTGGTTTGTAGAATCATTCTTTCTAAATTTTTGATATATTCCATCCCATAGTTGATCTCTGATTTGAGTAATGGATTTTGTTTCCAGTAAAGTTTTGATATCTTTCTGAAATTTAAAATAAGAAAATTATGATTACCAACAAAACTCAAATAGCTGTCTGAGTTGCAACATCTTAAAAGTTCTGTAAAAGGCATAGTGTCTTCTTGGTTTGAATAACCATGAATAACCATGCTGCATACACACAAAGGCCTGTTAATACCAATCAAATACACAACAAATAAAGGAAACTAACCTCTAAAGCGTCTGCTAATCTTGTCTTTGTTCTGCGAAGCTTCTTTTTTCCTTTTTTGTCTGTAGCCTTCGGAATTATACCAAGCAATTCGGTGATAAGTGTTGCAGTTTCATCCATGGTTCTTATGTTTTAAATTTTTTATGATTTTTTATTTTTTAATCTGTCGATAAAAATATTCAGTTGTTAGTAAAGATACAGTAAAGGTGATAATTTAGTCAACAGATACGTCTAACAGTGTTGACACTGCCTAAAAACTAGCCCCCTTCCTATTAATTTTCTGTCGGTAGACGAGTTAAACATTCAGTAAAACAGACCAAAACAGAAGAAAACTATTATTAGGAAACAGAAAAGACACATTATGAAAATACAATAGTCTATGTTTTCATTAAAATGAATGAAATAATAAAATTTTAAAGGATCTGACTGCAAACATTCTGAAATTAGTAAAGTAAGTAAATAAAATTAAGATTAATCAAGATCCACTTCCGTCTTCATTATCGGAATCATCAATATGGGGTGATGGTTGATCAGGGTGGAGTCTACAATTTTTATTTTTCTTGGTGTGACCTTTTTCTTTGCATCTGGAACAAGTCACATTTTTTTCTGCACTAGAAAAAATACTCTCAGGATAGTGGAACTGCTTTACTCTGAGGTGTCGCATGATTGTTTTGAACCGGTCATCATCAAAATTTGTATTATGCAGCTCCAAATTCTTTATGCATTTGTTAAGATGCTCACCTCCATTGCAATTAAAAAAGCCATATCCCCAACCAATTTCAGCCCAAAATTCCATAAATTCTCCAACATGCTCTCTCAAAATGTGCAAATAAGGTTTGCGACCGGTTGACATTCCAGGACAACTACTTTTAAAGTGTTGAAAAAACTTCTCGGCACGTGTTTTGAAACTTTTGACGCGTTCCATGTCAACTTTTGTGGCTCTGATATCAATTGCGAGATCACGGAATAACCGATACAGCTTGATGACATTTCGCATCTTTTCAAAACTTCCATCAGAAATCTCTTCACCCGATTTCAAAACACATGAATAAATTTATCGATATTAGCCTCAAACTGCTTACAGTCCTGACCGATCATTTTTAAGGTAGCACTTCCATCGTAATGTTTCTTTTTACTATAAAGGTAAAAAAAAAACACGTAATTTTTCAAAAACAAGGTATATATAATTGCAACATTAAAAAAAAAAGAATAGGTGGGACTGTCAACCCAGATTCTGTGAAAAGAGGTTTCCATGAATTTGAGCAGAAGTATCTCAAACTTTTCCATCCGCAAACCTAAAATTGAAGTAAATGAAGTTAAATATACTTACTTTTTGAAGTACGTCTCAATTTGGAGGGCTAAGTAGTGGCAGTCAATTTTACGTAAGGCTGTTGGGACCAAATCACCTTGTTTTCGGTTTACAACAATGTCAAACATGTATCCCCATAGATATCGATGGTGGGCTAGAATTAGATGTAACCCGCAAGGAACGATCAATTTCATCTCCACTGCATCCAATAATGGTTTCCCCTGAAAAGAAATTCATTTAAATTCATCATTTAACGAATATGTCAATGGGAACTAAATTTTGCACGTTTTTTTGGACTTCGTCCCAAATCGTAAAATTTAGTTCCCAAAACAATTTTTCAAATTCAAAATAACAATGGCCAAATAATTTACAGAACCTCATGAATCCGCAAAAATTTAATTCTACAAAGAATTTCAAATTAGGACATCGTGCAGAAAAAATAATCCCTCGTAACCAATTTAGACAGGATCTCAAGGAAATGACATACTAAAAAAACACTTTACTAACGTATTGACCAAAATTATTCTGCTGGAAATCTTTAAACTTTTTGCTGCTATGATCAGGGTTTCTTCCCAAAAGTGCCTCTCCGCTACATCCTGCTGAAAACATTTCCTCCATGGTGCATCTTTCTGCTTGCGTGCAGTCCTTGCTGTCCCATGATGATATCTTTTTCTTGCAGTACAAACAGCCGTACAAACTTGTTGACGAACATTTGCCAACAATTTCTTTGACAAAACTGAGATCTGCACATAAAATTGGCAGAACATTGAAGGTTTCTTCACCAATAGTTATACCCTGATTGAGAAGGTTTTTGACTGATTCAAAATGTTCTTTAGTGTGTATTTCAACATTTAACCTTGACTCTGAACCGCGCCAGAGTGAGTCGATTATCTGGCCATACGGGGAATGCAACATTGTGTGGTTGTTGAGCAGTGAGTAGGAAATCTGCTCTGTTGGCTGTTTACAGGCTGCTCGGAAATTATCACCCGTCAGTCTCAGAAATAAAGTCCTATTTTCACAATCAAGATGCCCATAAAGATTTTCATTCAGACTCTTCAGCTTCTCAAATAAAGGTTTTTGAACATCGAATGATGGAAAAACTAATTTTGATTTCCAGAAATCATTTGAAAGAAAAAGTCTCAATGAATCTTCAATGTCACTGCACACAGACAGACATTCATCATCCGGGCAATTGCAGAATGAGCGTTTCAATTTACCAATGTCAAGCGTTTTTAAATATGACTGGACATTGCTGTAGGATGCAAGGATAACCTTTTGCGCTTTCATGATTTGTTTTAAATTTTTGTAACCACGCTGTGTTAAGTCAGTTCGACTGAGGATCAATAGTGCACTTTCCTCAACAGCAATTTCTCGTGGAGGCAAATTTTTCAAAATCTTTTTGCTAAGTTTTTGCAAAATGTCAGAATTTTCAACAATGGTTTCTTCCACGATGTCATAGTGATTCTCTAGCAAATAAGAAACGTAGCCTGAAATGTAATAACAGGAAAAGGAAAATTACTTACCACCCAAATTTTTTGGCGGCAAAAAGACCATAACATAAGCTGGAGGCAAGCAGATTTTTTTGTAGCAACAAATTCTCTGGTAGGACTTTTGAAAAGAAATTTTAGTATGTTTTCTCAGAGGTAAAGGCTTACCATTCATAAATTTCAAAGAGATATGACCGGTATTATCAAATATTTCATTGATATTCACTCGCCTCCATATAAATCATCATAAGTCATTTTGCCTCCAATAATCAAGAACGATCGCCCGCCCGCATCAGTCTGCCCGTACAAAATCAAAACATAGAAATCCATCTGTAGGCAATATCACATGACTCATTATGGACCTTTTATGACTAAAAATTGGACTTTGAATTGAATTCAATTAAATAAAAACAAAAGTATACATTACTTTTTAGATCGCCAAATGTGGCAAATTCAACAATTGAATCAACTTTTTGATGACGCTTGTTCATTGCTTGTTTTGACTTCAGATTACTTGTTGGTCCAGCGTTACGATTTCGGATTGATAAAATGTCAATTAATGCTTGATGTCGATTAATATTCTCCGCACCATGTTTGTTTACCTTTAATTCGTTCAAAACTTCTTTGCGATGAAATCCGAAAAATTCATATCCTGATGCATTATGCTTTGTCAATGCATCTATATCTCGTAAAATAGTTTTCACTGCAATAGAAATGCTTTCAGACTTAACATACCGATCATCTCCTTTACACACAAATAAAGGGACATGTCCGGATTTCAATACTTCACACGTAACCAAAACATTTTTCTCTGATTTACACTTTACACCCATAATAGAGGTAAAGCCTTCGTTCAGTCGATAAACTGTCCCATGATGTTCTTTCTGGTAAAGATGGGCAAATTCCCCAGTTACAGCTTTTCCCCATTTTTGAACCCCCAACCAAGAGCATAAATCATTTAAATGAAAGTCAGTTAAGTCAACTGTAACTGATGAGGGTTTTGAAGAAGATGTTGCAACAGAGGAAGTTAATGTTGATGTTGATGAACAAACGGGTGTTAACGAAACGGATGACTGCGGCAAAGTTGACGGGGTAGACAAGGTTGACGGAACGGTTGACGTTGAATTTGGCGGAATGGATTTGGTTGATGACGCAGCAGTAGATGTTGTTGATGATAAATTTTTAAAGATGCTCTTCACATCTGCTCTATTAAGCCCAAAAAATCTTTTGCCAGACCAATTTGTACTGGTTTCAATATTAAGTTTGGCGAGAATACCATTCCCAACTGGACTGATGGATTTCGAGGATATTTGTTCGACATATTTCTCGTCCAGAAGATGAACTAGTTTATTTTCATCTAAATGTACTTTTTGAGCAAATGCGCCAAAGAGGGGGATGCCAAGTGCAGACTTTGTGATGGTAACAGTTACTTTGTAAAAGTGTTCATCTCCTTTGACTAGGCGCGCTGCCTTGTACCCATCATGGAATGGGATGCCGTTCCTACATTGCCATGTGGGATCTCCTTTCACAGGAATTCCAGGAGCCAAACAAGCAAGCCAGTATACTTTTAACTCTTTTTTATTAAGAAAACTATCCATTATTTAATTATTAAATCTGACAGATTTACCTGATTCTGAACTTTAATACATCTATATACACCAATGACTTCACTCGTAGAGCACTGTTTTCATAATAAAGATACCAGTAAAAATTCCACACTAAACTAAGATAAATTATAAACAATCAAAAAGTCAGCTGATGTAAATTCCCTAATGAGGATGACACCAGCCTCAAGAAGAAAAAACAAGATAATTAGCAGAAATTTAAAGACACACAGGCGGCGTTCAATCAAAGAATTCTAACTTCAAAGTTCCACGCGTGCTCATACCTACAGTTTTCATCCGCCATCTTGAATATTTTTCTTTGTTCTCTTTCGGCTGTTGTCTAAAAATGATAAATATCTCGCTATCCCGTCTCATCCCGAGTAATATCTCACTATAAAATTGATTAATAACAAAGACAAAAAAAATGTTTTGGCATGAATTTTGATTGGGGAGCGATCTCGAATAAATTATGCAAAAAATAAAAAGAATTATGCAGCTTTTGAACAGCCCGGTCGCGTTAAATAGCGGAAAGACTGCAAAAAAGGCGAAAAAAAGCGGAACTCCTAAAATAGCCGTGAAAGCAAAGCCGCAACCTCGCAGGATCGCTGTGTCAGAATGAACGTTTTGGCGCAATTGGTTTTACCAATGATCATAAGGTTGCGGCCCTTCCCTCGACCATATGTCAAAGTGTTCAAAACTATGTCCGAAAATGTTTTTTGCGAGATGTTGTTGTGCGCAAGAACCTCAAGTGCAGATTTCAAAAAGAGTCCTTCGCAAAGAGCACCAGTGACAGGGTTTGCCTCACACGGCAAACTCTTTGCCTCTTCAAGAATTTTTAAGGGAGACTTTTTTTTCCTTGCAACCCTGTGTCGTGAATTTTTAACTCGTTTAACTGTTGTGAGAATGTCAGAGTGGTGTTTTAAACTCGGCTTGGCATACACATAATCCAACAGATCTTCTTTCCCTACACTGGCCTGCTCATCTGCAAAGGCGTACAACTCATCCTCACTCTCAATGTCATTGGCGCGCACAATTTTACAAACTTGTCCTGGGGTGAGACGTGGGGGGACGTAGGGTTTGGCCTTTTTCTTTTTGGACGGTCCAGCCTGCGGGGAGTTGGGTGCTTTCTGTTTAGAGACTTTTCTTGAAGCTTGTAAAGTGCGTGGGGGATTGTCTAAAACTAGGTGGTTTGGGCTGACAACAAAGTGGGGGTCGAACTTCCTCATGTATGTGTAGGTGTCATGATAATTTGCAAAAAATGTAAAGTCAACATCAATACCGTGAATCCTTTTCAAACGCTTTCTCACTTCGGCAAATCTACGCTTCTTCTTCAGCTTTATGGACAAGTGGTAATGAATGCCAACAGCGCGATGAATTTCTGCAGAACAGCCCCAATACTCCACTACGTCATCGTTCCTATTGAACTCTGCCGCCACCATTTCCCCAAATTGTTGTCGGCCTTGCACCTTCACAACATCAGCCCTGGAATAGGTAACAAGATAAGTCTCCCTGGACCCGTCCGGTTTTTTCACTACCTCCTCCTCCTCAGGAAAGTCACAATCTGTATCACTCAACAAAGTTGGGTTGATCGGTGTGGTTGGTGTTACTATCGTTACTACACCCGGAGAAAGTGATCCATCATCAGTATCAAACTCTAGGGCAAGGTTTTCATCATCAAAAGATAGATCGTCCATTATTATTCTGATTTTTTTATATTCACTAAAATGTAAATATGTATATTATGTGTTATAGCCAGATTTTTGGATTGTTTTTATTCCATTTGTTATCCCTTTTCACAGTGTTGGACTTATGTAAATAGTATTGGGCACATTAAAGTTAGAAAAGCTATTTATAGTTAGCTAGTTTTACTTTTACTGCTTATCAAAGATGATTTCACGAGTTTTGCTGTGATTTGTTGTTTTTTAAGTCCGCCATTATGGAAAAATCGGCGCCATTTTAGAAAAACAGACTGACGGCCACGTGCAGAGCAATGTAGGATCGATTTAATAAAAAAATTTCGGCATGCACTAGGGGTCAGTCCTATCGAAATTTTTTTTAAAAAAATAGACAATACTGTGCATAATATATGATAATTTTCTAAAAATCAAGTTCATTCAACCAGGTTTCCCCCCCTTCCCCCCTACTACAATGCTGGGTGCGTATTAATTGAAAAATTGCAGTGGCTGACTAACCCATCAGCATTGTAGTAAGGGGGAGGGGGGAGCTTGTTTCTCAGTAGTAATGATTCCAAAATTATCAATATATTATGCACGGCATTGTCTCTATTTTTTATGGACTTAGAATTTTTTTACGCAGGTTTGAATTTTTTTTGACTTGAATTTGTTATGATCATGAGTGCTTAGGTCTTTCATAGGGTGCCTTGTACTAGTGCTCTTTGTCGTAGGCCTGCTGGGGGGCGTGGGGGCTGGGGTGGAGGGTCAGGATGTATAATAAATTGCATAATTTGAGATGGACATTACAATTAAAAGCATTTGTTGTTGTTATACTGACACATATTTGTTTCTTTTTCATAGGAAAGATATCAGAAATAGAAATGAAAATAAAAACAAAAATAAAATATAAACAACAAAGATGGCGGAGAGAAAGAAGTTGACCGAGAATCAGTCTTGTCAACTTAGAGCTCTTGTCCAGTTTGGTGGTGTCAAGGTCAGCCGTATAATCGAGGACAAGAAGACATTCCCTGGCTTTGCGAACATTCCGGCACCTACTCTCTACCGGCACGCAAGGATTCCCCTTGATGGAACAGATCCAGCTGACAGACGTAAGCTGAACAAAGGTAGGCCAAGTTTACTGGATGAGCGGGACCTTAGGTCAGTTAAGCGACAGATCTCTATATTGAGGAATACAGATGGCACCTTTTCATCGATTCGACTGCAAGCGCACAGCACGGGTACAAAGACGAGCAACTCAACTTTTCGGCGGTACTTAAGGAGAATGGGATACGGTCACCGCACTACCAGGAGAAAGGGAATTTTGAAACAGAAGGATCTGGAAAAGAGGCTGAAGTTTGCCAAGAAGGTCAAGCGTTTAGGGTTGGGAGCAGACTTTTGGAAAGAGGGTATCAGTTTTTACCTGGATGCCACCGGCTTTGTGTACAAAAAAAACCCGCTGGACCAGGCACACACCCCAACCGCAAGGGAATGGAGGAAAAAGACTGAAGGCTTGACGTTTGGCTGCACAACAAAAGGGCAAAAAGAGGGTACCACACAAAAGAAGTTCATGGTGGCAATCTCATATGACAAAGGGGTAGTGATGTGCAAAGAATTTGAGTTTCGTCTGAACGGGTACAAATTTGCACGGATGGTGAGACGTGATTTTCCCCTTGCCTTTAACTTGAGCAACAACCCAAAGGCCAAACGAATCCTGCAAGACGGTTGTCCAGTACAGAATTCAAGTCGAGGCAGACGAGCGATTGACCGTCTAGGAGGACATTTGTTTTGTATTCCCGCAAGATCCCCAGACATTAACCCAATAGAGAACTTTTTCCATCTTGTTGGTAAACAATTGAAGAGACAGGCACTAGAACAAAAGATTATTTCTGAAACACAAGAGGAATTTGTTGCCCGGGTCCAGAAGACAATGAGGGATTTTCCCGTGGAGACCATTAACAAAATCATCGACAGCATGGACAAACGCATAAACCTGATCATCAAGAATGGCGGACAAAGAACAAAGTACTGAGAAGTAAATATTTTTTTATTATCAATTTATAGCTTAGAAATAAATAACACAATGAGTCTATGTACAGGATTTAATGCCTTTAAATAGCGCAATGAAAACCAGGACAGCGCCTGTTAAAATAAATCTTTCTACTAGATTATCAACATCAATTACAACACTTCAATTACAACGTCTAACCACGTTTGACTTAAAAAATAATTTTCCAACGGTGGACGGTGGGTACCGTCAAAAAATAAAAACCTTTAAAAAAAATATATTTCTTATTTCTTTCAACGGTACCCACCATCCACCGTGGAACATTTAACAAAAATATAAGTTTCGGTAAAAAACAGTTATTGAGGCTTAAAAAAATTTCCAACGGTGGACGGTGGGTACCGTCAAAAAATAAAAACCTTTAAAAAAATTATATTTCTTATTTCTTTCAACGGTACCCGCCGTCCACCGTGGAACAGTTAACAAAACAGTAACTTTCTCTATGAGAAAGTTATGAAGTTGAGGAGAATAATAAACAACAACCCAACAGAACACAACCAACGAGGCCTGTTAACATGCCAAAGATGTTTCGATTCGATTACACATCCAAAATGAGTTTTGCAAAACAGGCACCACAAGGGGTGATATTGTAATTGATGTTGTTTTTTTTCCTTTAAAAACTGATGATTAAACCTGAGATACTCCCAGCGCTCGTTCATCTGGTCTGTCTCCCCGGCAATAAATTCCCCGTTGACCACCCTCACAATTTTTTGTTCCGCAGTCGCAAACACCGGTTGTCTAGCGGACCACTCAATATCTGCTGGGTGGTTGTTCTTGGGTGTGGGTACGTTAATGGTAGAACCATCCAGGAAGTTGAGAAACGTGCTCCAGGCCATTACCTTATCATCACCGTCCTTGTCATATCGTCGTTCAGAAAAATCACTTCCTTTTTTGGTGCACTCACCCAATTGAAATTGCCCTTGGCCGGTGTCATGAAGCAGTCGTAGATTTTGGTTAGGGGGCTCAGAATGAACGTTTTGGCGCAATTGGTTTTACCAATGATCATAAGGTTGCGGCCCTTCCCTCGACCATATGTCAAAGTGTTCAAAACTATGTCCGAAAATGTTTTTTGCGAGATGTTGTTGTGCGCAAGAACCTCAAGTGCAGATTTCAAAAAGAGTCCTTCGCAAAGAGCACCAGTGACAGGGTTTGCCTCACACGGCAAACTCTTTGCCTCTTCAAGAATTTTTAAGGGAGACTTTTTTTTCCTTGCAACCCTGTGTCGTGAATTTTTAACTCGTTTAACTGTTGTGAGAATGTCAGAGTGGTGTTTTAAACTCGGCTTGGCATACACATAATCCAACAGATCTTCTTTCCCTACACTGGCCTGCTCATCTGCAAAGGCGTACAACTCATCCTCACTCTCAATGTCATTGGCGCGCACAATTTTACAAACTTGTCCTGGGGTGAGACGTGGGGGGACGTAGGGTTTGGCCTTTTTCTTTTTGGACGGTCCAGCCTGCGGAGAGTTGGGTGCTTTCTGTTTAGAGACTTTTCTTGAAGCTTGTAAAGTGCGTGGGGGATTGTCTAAAACTAGGTGGTTTGGGCTGACAACAAAGTGGGGGTCGAACTTCCTCATGTATGTGTAGGTGTCATGATAATTTGCAAAAAATGTAAAGTCAACATCAATACCGTGAATCCTTTTCAAACGCTTTCTCACTTCGGCAAATCTACGCTTCTTCTTCAGCTTTATTGACAAGTGGTAATGAATGCCAACAGCGCGATGAATTTCTGCAGAACAGCCCCAATACTCCACTACGTCATCGTTCCTATTGAACTCTGCCGCCACCATTTCCCCAAATTGTTGTCGGCCTTGCACCTTCACAACATCAGCCCTGGAATAGGTAACAAGATAAGTCTCCCTGGACCCGTCCGGTTTTTTCACTACCTCCTCCTCCTCAGGAAAGTCACAATCTGTATCACTCAACAAAGTTGGGTTGATCGGTGTGGTTGGTGTTACTATCGTTACTACACCCGGAGAAAGTGATCCATCATCAGTATCAAACTCTAGGGCAAGGTTTTCATCATCAAAAGATAGATCGTCCATTATTATTCTGATTTTTTTATATTCACTAAAATGTAAATATGTATATTATGTGTTATAGCCAGATTTTTGGATTGTTTTTATTCCATTTGTTATCCCTTTTCACAGTGTTGGACTTATGTAAATAGTATTGGGCACATTAAAGTTAGAAAAGCTATTTATAGTTAGCTAGTTTTACTTTTACTGCTTATCAAAGATGATTTCACGAGTTTTGCTGTGATTTGTTGTTTTTTAAGTCCGCCATTATGGAAAAATCGGCGCCATTTTAGAAAAACAGACTGACGGCCACGTGCAGAGCAATGTAGGATCGATTTAAAAAAAAAATTTCGGCATGCACTAGGGGTCAGTCCTGTCGAAATTTTTTTTAAAAAAATAGACAATACTGTGCATAATATATGATAATTTTCTAAAAATCAAGTTCATTCAACCAGGTTTCCCCCCCTTCCCCCCTACTACAATGCTGGGTGCGTATTAATTGAAAAATTGCAGTGGCTGACTAACCCATCAGCATTGTAGTAAGGGGGAGGGGGGAGCTTGTTTCTCAGTAGTAATGATTCCAAAATTATCAATATATTATGCACGGCATTGTAAGTCAAAGAGATCGAAAAGACGTCAATTTATGTCGATTTTATGTACATATGTACCGTAAATATATTTTAAGTAACAACATATTTAAAAGAGTACTATATTTTAAAGTTTTATTTTATGTATACTATATATAATATATTTATATAATATGATGAATAGAAGAAGAAGAAGGAAAAGAGGAAGTCTTCTGGGATCGACTTTTATGCTTTAAAAATTTAATCCGATCAAATAAAATACTATTTTTATTTACATTTATTAAAACATTGTATTATATTGATAGATACAGACAGAGTATTGTTAAAAACGAAAATAACTTGCACGCCATTAGTATAAAATGTATATAAAGTCTCGAAACACATTTACTCGAATGCCTCCATAACCATATTGAGTCGAATAATTTCCATGTCCGCTTAGTTAAGTTATGGTACTATATAGCATAAATATAGAGCTAAGAAAATCTCCTTCTTTAATATTGCCAGTGCTGGGCTTTTTCGACCACATATATCTAAACAAGAGAAATGAAAATTAAAAACTTGGTACATACCCCCCCCCCCCCTTTTCGTCTATATAAGCTAACGCAGTGTTCAAACTTCGCCAGTAATAAACCGCACAAGGAAGGGTGGTTTAATATCGAACGAAAAATACGCCCCCTTTGAGAGGGCGTTACGCCCTTAGCCAAAATTTTGAAAATTTTGAACCACCCTTCCAAATTTCCAGACCCGCCTCTGTACAGTATCTTAGAAGTTTGACCTTTTTTATGCAATAATTTTAGCAATTTTCCTCATCCCCAAACCTCTTGATTCTTCAACAGAGAGTTACCAAGAAAGTAGAGTTGGGAGTGTATGTTCTGCCCGGGGGGGGGGGGGCAGTCGGATTTTGAACTGACGGTATGTGTGGGCTAAAAATCGGCTTTCAAAATCGCACCCTTACAGTGCACTGATTTTCATCGAAAAAGACACCCTTACAGTGCATTTATCGTCGGATTACAATACCCTTACAGTGCATCCTAGTTTTTCGCCTAAAGTAAATTATTGATTAGAATTATATAGTCAATAACAGATTTCATTTTTGAATTTAGGATTGATGATAGTATTATATTAAATCAATTAGTTAAAACATCATTCAATATTGCTCATTAGCTTTACAATATCGAAATCATAGAATTGATCGTTAACGTACTACTATATCCTTAAAACATAAAAAACTCTATAAGGGTAAAATATAAGCTAAAGATAAAAATTAACTAAAACAGATCGAAGCCTTTATTACCTATAGGATGAAACTGCAATATTTAGCCTTGTTTTCATTTGTTTTTAGTAACTATTGGTTTTTCAAATGATGGGACAAATGAAGGATAAATACGGAAGAAATTAAGAATATTATAAAGGATCAGAGAATGAATTTATCAGTCATATGATAATGGAAAAAAAGTAAAAAAAAACGTTTCTTCTCAGTTACTCATTCATTACTCTAACAGTGCGAACTCTTTTTGAACGTCTCGTATTCCCATCATTCGCAACAGGTTCTACAGTCATCCGAACGGTACCATCATTATCAAGCTGAATACTGTTGTTTTCGTCTTGCGTTGAGTTCTCCAATTCTGTGGTTGTTGGTGTTACTCCTTTCGATCTGAATCTCGATTTAATGAGGGAATCTAAGTGAAGCCGATCTGTTGGACAGAGTCTGAGCTGTGAACTCTCTGTTGATTGCAGAACGACTTCACAGAGAAGGTCACTGAATGGAATGGTGCGTAGCTTCCTTTCCTTATTCGAAAAAAGGATATCCGGACCCTCGTCGGTGCTCTTTTTATAAACTGATATGATCACAGACAAATCCTTTTTCTTTGCTGAGTTGAGAGGTTCAGGACGTTTGTACTCGACTCCACTACATTTTATCCTCTCTATCATACCGATTTGAAAATCCAAAGTTAGACGTTCGATGAAGGCGAATTCGGAAAATAAAGCCACATTCTCACTTGTGGTAATTTGATTGATTTTGTCAGATTTACGGGTAAACTCTTGCCGTTGCCTAAAAACAAATGTTAATACCGTCTGAGTCGGAGGTTTATTACTTAAGGAATACATACATAAAATAAGGTAGAGATCAACTTTTGAGACGAGCAAACTATTTCGATGGAATTTCAGTATTTCTTTAGTCTTACAGTAAAGTCGGTCCTAAAGATGATACCAACAAACAAATAAAACATAAAGAAGGAATGGGATACATACCTTACACGTGTTAAGCGTTTCTTTGAAAGTTTTGGGTCCTGATTCAGCATATTTATCAGCTTTGACTTGTAGATCTTTTGGCTCCTACCCGGTATATTGACAGTTGGATCGATGGTTTTTGTTGTTTCTGGACGGTCATTTAACACAGATCTTGATAAAAGGTCTTCGGGAGTAGGTAAAATTTCCATCTCTTCTCCAAAAGCTGACACGGATGTTGTTCCCTCCATGACCTGATCAATATCGTCTTCCTCAAACAAGTCACTTTCAATCGATTCGGTAGATGTGAACGGATTTAGCGTGTTGTGTTTTTCATGAAAGGGCTGGTAGAACCATTTGTCGTTGTCGTGGTAAGGTGGTAATTTATTACTGACTGTGTTTTCAGGACACATTCCAACTAGATCAGCCATTTCACGTGCTTTAACAATACCTGAAAAGGAAATAATTTAATGATTAGAGCCGTTTACTATTTTAACAATATAATTCTACGAAATCTAAATGAGATATAAGAAGAACGTGACATCTGAATTTAGATGTAAATAAGCCATACCTTCTTGCCATGCTACCAGCTCTTCAACTTCTGTTGGGTATTTTGTCAAATCCACCTTCAAATAACCGTCTTCCTGTTGTTTCTGCCAAATAGATTCACCTTTCGGGTGAGGCTTTGCAAACTTTGGCCCTTTTGGATCAGCACGTAGTTGTTCCATGCGCACCTGATGTGATAAATTCCGGATCATGTCAAGGAGGGTATAATTGTGATGATTCCCGACCCATTGTCCGAGGGAGCTGAAGGTTGTCTCACAGCAATCTGTTCCAGCTTCTGACAGATGACAAGGAGTATTTGGCATATTATCCCTCATGAATATGATGATGTTGACAGCAGAGTGACATGATAATATCACATCGATATAACTTTGACCGGAGATAAAGTTGTCTTTCAGTTTAAGCTTTGGCGTTCGTCTGATCCAATTCTGCCAAATAGCGAGGAAATGTGACACAGCAGATGCATATTTGATCCTCTCCACCAAACTGGCAACAACGCTGTGAAAAATCTAAGATTGAATTTAAAAGTCGTTATCATTACGTGTTTGAATGATGCGTGACTTGAATTTGTAACAAAATCTTTCAAATTTGTTCATCAAGTTCTTATTGTTTCACCAAATTAATAATGTTAAAATAAGAACCTACAGTAGGAGAAAATAAATTCACTGAAATGTTAGTAACTCTAACCTCAACATACATCCACACCATTTCAAGGTAAACAGTTGTTCCCGTGTTGCATGGGTTATCCAACTTCTTCATGAGTTTTTGGATGCATGAAAATGTAATTCTTTGAGCTGAACGCCAGTTTTGTTTGTCGCTTCGATCAATATCGTTTGATGTTAGCCCGTGTTCATGGAAATCAAATCGTTCGTACACAGCACGTACGTGGTTCAAGTGGACAATATTTGATCCCATGCGCATTGACCGTGAACGGTGGTCAAGATGATTGACCAATTTCTTGTGGTTGTGAATTGAATCCTGATCGCAGTTGTTGCGAATCGTGTATCCAGATTCTTGGATTTCCTAAATGGGATTGATAATCGTGTTCTAATCATTATGGTCTAATTGAGATATAGAGAAGTTAAGCTGTTCAACAAGCCACAAAACACATCTAAAACGAGGACGGTAACCTTAATCTTACCCCTAGAGGTTCAAAACTAAATGTTCTCTCCCTAATAATCAACCAATTAATTATGCAGGAACTATCTGATAATCGTACCTTTTCACATGTCAGGACGAAACCAAGTTCTGTTGGTATTGGCTGGAATCTTGTGCCATCTTTACTCCGCATCAATTGGAGAAACATCTTTCGCCTACGGCTATCTCCATCAGATGATGGTCCTGTCAAAGGACCCAGAATATGTTCGATGTGTTGACGGAAGTGATTTGAAATCTTTAGCATTTGTTGATGGACCATTGTATGGTCAAACGTATTGCACGTTGTCATGACGAGAACTGGAATATTTGGGAGGTTTGGATGGAGTGTGTTGATCATAATCAAACGACCATATGAGCCAATCTCCATGTTTTTGAACGAGTTTTCAATCTGATAGAAGCCATCCTCTCCAATTCCGATAGTGATAGAACACTTTTCTTGGCATTCATGAATTTGATCAGGTGTCTTTGAAGGGCCACAAAATCCTACCAGAGTATCATCAACCTAAACGAATAAGATTAAACTACATTAAAATGCGACACTAATCAACAGTAGAATGTCCATAACTCAACTTCTATAACTCGAGTATTCTTGTCCATGTCCCTTCTGCTAAGAAACTCTCTTAAATGAGTCTCTATTACTCGAATGTCTCGAACAAATTTTCCACCCACGTTTGACTTAATGCATTTACCTGATTATAACAGACTTTTCTGACAATAGCAGTTTCATCCTCTGATAATTGACATGGAATTTTGGTTATGCCGAGTAAAGCCATCGCCATCTAAATTGAGAGACACAAACGTTGCCAAGCGAGGTCCTCCCCAATACATAAGGGCTTCATAGAATTCTTTGACTGATCGACCGTATCGTTTCCCATGTTTGTTCCGAGAGATGTTGGTCGCGCATGTTGTGATCACTTCCCTCAACACATTTTTGTCATTCAATCTTCCCTCCTATTAATGGTGATGAAAACAGTTTTGACCAAAGTGAGATACACGTTTTTTTATAAGAAAAATTTTGGAAGTTCTTAACCTTTTGAATTTGAAACCTTTAAAATGTTCTTAAAATGTTCATCATTTTCTTAAAAATTACATGTTTTTAGGATGGTAAAGCCTAAAAATTCTCTTTATAACTTTCTTAACTTTTTGGACTGTTCTTATACACTTTGTTCTTATTTTAAAAACGTATATTTTTTCTGGAGAGCAATAACCACTCCAGTAACTTGAATGGGATTAAGGTATACATACCAAAAGGGCAATGGAACAATGTCCTATGGTTTATCTAAATACCGAGTTCAATTACCTCTGATGCTCTGTTTAGTTGGTGACATACCAACTTCATTGATCCACGTTTAGAATATTCTCCAAGCCGTTCGATAAGCTTCTCGCATCTCGTTAATAGCCGTTCCTTCTCTTTTGTTAAAAGGAAAATCGTTGACTCTTGCTTCGTTTTCGTAAGAGAAACGGTAAGAAGATTCTGCGTACCACGACTCTTCTGTCTTGTCCACACCAATTTTCTTGTCATCAAGCAAAATTCGTGGGTCGGTAGCATTGTCTGAGACATTGAGGCCATGATAGCCATGTCACATCTCTTTGACGATCTTATTTTTCTTTCCAAAATAATCCTTAATGTTTTTTGATGCGGGTCTCTTCGAAGATTTTCTTTTGTGGTCCTTCCCATCAATGTGCTGTAGAACATTGCTATACCAGAGCTTGGCTTCAAGTTTAAAATCCTGCACACAGATTCGGCAGCGTAGCGTTTTTTTACCGTCAATCGTAGGTAAAATGAAGGTGTTTGGATAAATTCTAAAAAATTCCTGGAGTTTTTCGTCCAAAGACAGCAGATCACTGATAAGGGTTAGGTTCAGCTTGTGCCTAGGAGTTGCTGTGTGCTTCTCTATCACCGTGTAGCCTCTGTCGTTTCCTATAAAGTGAAACATCTTCTTAAAGAAAATGTATGTAAAACTCTTGTGCGCTGATTGAAGCATAATCAATGGGGTATCAAGTCATTAATTTTCGTGCTTTAAAGGGTTTAAACATTACTACTGGAAAAGTTTTAAAATGTAAAATGGCACTATTACATTGCATTAGCATTCTATAAGAAACCCCTAAGAAACCCTCCCTTTGTAAATAAAACTAGCTTGAATTTGGAAAGAAACCAATTAGAGGGATTATGTCTCACCTAAATTCACTTTTGTATTGCAAACATTGCACAGCACCTCATTTTCATTTTCAGCGGTATACGGCTCACCATCCTCTTTTGAAAAAAGATCTCGAAGAAAGTTCTCTAACCGCTTCATTTTCGCCGATTTTGATTTCGTTGATGACGTTGATGGTAAAAGGTTTTCAATTTCGATCTCGTTTTCAATTTCATTTTCATTTTGTTTTTGTTTCAAATTAGATTCTTCGTTTGAGCTCGTTGGAGACAGCGGTGTTTCTTTACCGTCTATTTTCAAAGACGATGTTGTCGAGACAAAACCAGAAAAACTCGGCAAGATCGAATTGCCTGGATTTTGAGAGAAATCTGCGACTGCGTGACTCACCGGAAAGTGACCACAAAAAGCACATTTTACCGACCCTTCTTCGACAACGTATTCCTTGCATGAACATTGTGAACATTCCATTCGAAAATCCCCATTTCTATCCTTCATTATTACGATATTTTCTTAGTAGATTCAAGTAGGTTGACTAAATGAACAACTATGATACTTTAAAAACATTATCTTTTTAATAAGCAAGGAGTCTAATCACACTACAACCTCTGTAGAGGGTTAAAGTTTCTAGGTTGGCTAGCAGTTTTAATTTCGAGATGGAAATAATACAGTTTATTGACAGACACTCTCTATTTCGATTTTCCCCATTACTGTTGATTGTAAATTTAGAAAGAAAGAAACCCGCCCATTAAAGCATTGGAAAACTCTGAGCCCCCTTAATCACCAGAAAATCGACTGAAAAATTATCTTTGGTAAGAACACCCCTGTATCACAGACCCGCTGGGTATCCCAACCAACTGGAAAAATCGTTTCCAGTTAGAAAAATACAATGAAAATTTATCCCCATTGAACTCTCATCGGGACTCTCATCCTCACAGGGAAAAACGAAAATTCTTCTATGTATTTGAGCCGCTTATATAAACAATACGATTTGAAATCTCCACCAATACTAATCAACAGTTTTTTCATCCCCATCAGTATTTAGGTCATTTGGTTGCTCTGTTTTATTCTCAGTTACTAAAAAATCCCAACCGGATCACAAAAGTTCCCAAGTTAACAGTTTCGGAAACTTTATCAAGCTTAGCAAGGTTAGCTTAGAAAACCATATTAAAATAATCAGGCTCCTAGATTTTCTGAATTTCTGACTATAATTCTTTCGTGGTTCCCACTTTTTTCAAAGCAAAACATCCAAAACATGCTGCCACCAACCATGCTGCCCAACTCTCACATCGTGCAATTTCCACTTTTCTTCTTTCAATGTTTTTGTTCTTCCAAAAGATGACTTTTATTTTGTTCTTGCTCCACAAATTTGTTTAACGATATTCGCGCCGTTTTATAAAGACTTTGTTTTGATTGATAGATTAGACTTCTTTTCTTTTGTTTTATGTTTTCGAATGTAATTAACGACCTTTATTTGATTTGAGCCCGAGACATTCGAATTCTTTTCAAAACAAAAGAAATCTATTAAAGAAAAGAACAAATTTAAAATAAAACACAAGAATCACATAACAAGTTTTATTTTGCTGTAAATCTAAGTCATTGTTGAATTTGAAAAATTATTGAAGTTATGACGAAGTTATTTTATAAAAAGCAACATAAAATTGCGCTATCTATCACGCTTTTTTGTCTGCGTGTCCTAGCTGCCTTCCGGGGGGGGGGCTATGGTTGCGAGCTGACTTTCGGCCCTGCCCCTCGGACCCTTAGCCGAATAAAGAGGAGAAGAAACAAGGGAAATTGTGTGAATTTTAATTCACTTTTTGGAACTAATTTGACCAAATTTCTATCTTTCTGGGGGCAAAAAGTTGAAATTTTCCTATTTTTCCAATTCTTAATGGGACTGAAGTTTGATTTTCCGATTTTTCAAACTGCCATGTTTCAAAAAAGGCTCCCTTAAGGCCGGCACATACCGATACCCATACCCTTCTCTTGCCTTAGTACTCCCCCCCCCCGGCTGCCTTTTTTCGACGAATCGCGTGTCATGTCTATTATTTCACTCCGCTTATCTTGACATCAAAGTTTTCCTAAACATCAAAAACTACGGCAAATATAACGCGAGCGAAGCGAGAAAAAAAATCTAATTGCAGAGCCGTCTCGGACGTCGCTGGTCGCCGGATTGTGTAATTTGGGAATGACGCCCTTTCTGTTTTCTGATCATTTTTGCCACAAAAATCCTTTTCAAAATATGGTTAAAAGATACGTCACCCGGGAGGGATAGAGTCAAACTTTGAAGGGAATTCTTCCCTTTAGTTTTTATTTCATTGTGTTTAAGCCACCTTCCCAACATCTCAAAGGACTTTAAATGCGTTCAGCAAACAGCTAAACCGGCGTGCGACGCCGGGTACCGGCTAGTATGATATAATCCCGATATAACACGTATTAGAAAGGGGTAAAAAATTTGCAACTAACAAAGTATGATAACGGAATGATGATATCCCTATGATATGTATACGAACAACTCGTTTTTTGCATTTGATGTTTTTATAGTTAGGTGTAAAGAGAGAGTGAGAGTAGCAGATTGAACTGAAGAGGCAAGCAAACAAGATTTTTCTCTTTTTTGCTATCAATCTCCTCTACCGATGAAGCGCCGTTTGTATCAAATCGTATCAAAGCTAAAAGAGATTATGCAGACACACATTTTATAGTGCAGTGATTCTTTTATATAATTTGGTCGAAATGTGACTTGTGTCATCAGTTCCCGAATTCTGACTAGACAGTTTCATTTTCGTTAGAGTTTAGAAATTCGTACCCTTACAGTGCAGATGGCAAAAAGTCTACCCTTACAGTGCATTTGAGGTGCCTTGAAAAAGACACCCTTAGTGCCCGCACATACCCGTCAGTCATTTTGCTTGGCTGCCCCCCCCCCGGGATGTTCTGCCAACAACAGCAGCAGAAGCTCATTTAAAGCCACTAGCAAATACTTATATACCCTACCTTTTAAGAAGGTAACTTCTTTTTTTTTAAAGTTTAATATACATCTTCTTTCAATCCTAATTCTCAGTTGTATTATTTTTTGAAAATACGTGAGTAAATTTAAGAGTATGATTTGATGATTATGACCTCTTAAATTTAGATTTTTCACAAGGGAGCGGTTGGTAGAAGCTAAGTTGAAAGGAACTAGTACACCAGACTCTGGACCTCTTCCGAAACATATCGTCGAGGCAATTCGAAGTATGTAGTTCATTTGGCTCTCGAATCCTTTAAAAAAGTGTTATCTCAACTTTGATTGCAAACGTTTCGGTAGTAGTCCAGGGAAAGTGTGCATCAATTGTGCGTTTTTGACTAGAAAGCATGAAATTTGGTACAGTGGTACCTTAGGGGGTAAGAAACATTTTAAGCCTCTGACCCACTTCCGAAACACCTGTTTGTGTATTTTACAGACCAGAATACCTCCCAGGCAAGAAAAAAAATCTTCATCATATGCATCTCAAAATGGACTGGGTCCGTGAAATAAGCCATAGGAGTAATTTACAGACCAGAACGGCTCCCGAGCATATAAAAAATATTTTTATCTCCAAAACATGTCATCTTGTATACTGTTTGAAAAGTTTTTTCAGACTGATTCTAAAAAAACATCACAACATGTATCTGAAAATGGACTAGGACCGAGTTAGGGGCCAGGAGCCATTCTGGTCTGTAAAATACTCTCATGGCCAATAACTCGGACCCAGTCCATTTTGAGATACATATCATGATGATTTTTAGAATCAGTGTGAAAAAACCTTTCCAACGGTATATGATATGACATGTTTTGGAACAAAAATAAATTTTTTTTCGGGCATGCAGACTGGTCTGTAAATTACTTCCGTAGCTCATAACTCGGACCCAGTCCTTTTTCAGATATATGTTGTGATGTTTTTTAGAATCAGTGTAAGAAAACCTTTCCAACGATATATCATATGACGTGTTTTGAAGATAAAAATTCTTTTTCTTGCCTGGGAGGCATTCTGGTCTGTAAAATACACAAACAGGTGTTTCGGAAGTGGGTCAGAGGCTTAAAATGTTTCTTACCCCCTAAGGTACCACTGTACCAAATTTCATGCTTTCTAGTCAAAAACGCACAATTGATGCACACTTTCCCTGGACTATAGGTCGCTCCTTCTCCTTCAACTTCTTTTTATGAATTTTTGTTTCATAGCATTCTGCGTATTGAATTGCCAAGTAAAGAGACCAAAGAAAGATGGCCATCAACTCAAAAAATGTGATGATAAGTCATTAAACGAATTTTTTGCGAGAACTTTTTCCAATGCTAAAAATTATGATGAGGGTAAAGAAAATAAAAGGAAAAGACCATGGCATTGGACGTCACTTACAGAAAGTGGAAATATTGAAGATTAGACTTTATTTTATTTTTCTTATTTTATTTATTTTATTTTTCCAGTGCTGCAAGTAATGAAATTTCAGTTGGCTGGTTCTTTAAGTCTGTAGCCTTCAGATTTTAACAGATCAAAGTGAAAAAGTAAGCTTTAGAATGACTGGTAGAAACTACAAAATTTCCAGTACTTACCGATAACTGTCTGCCATTTGCAGCACTGTTTCTCTTATAATCAGCCAATGTCTAAGTTTTCGCTTATTTCTAAAGATGTATATATTTTGATGGTCAATACTGTGCCATGTTTTGTGCGTTTTAATTAGGTTAAATTCTGTTCACTTAGATGCTAATTAATCTTTCTTTTTTGCATGTATACATTGTTGATGGCAGAAAAGCCATCTTTAATGAACTTTATAATTTAGTTTTAATTATGTTTAATTTGTAATCCCGGGTGTATATAAGTTCTTTTGTTTAGTGTCTTTTCATTTCATTGCGTCTCATGAGGCTTCTTTGTTTTGCATTGCGTCACATTCCCTTGCGTCTAGATAATTGCCCCTCATGGGAAATTAGATTGGGTTTATATTTTGTAACTATTTTGTTTGTACACTAGTTCGACACAGAGAGAGTAAGAGAGCGTTTTGTGTGTTGTGCTAGTAGAAGCAAAATTATTTTTACTGTCGTTTTTACAAGAACTTGAGAACTTGACTTTACATTTTTCGTTGTCTATTTTCTGTTTGGATTTCTAGTTTTCTACTTAAGTTCTTAATATTTCGACCAGTCATTAATAAAACCTTTTCACAGCCACAAAGGTAAAAATAATTGCTGAATTTTTGAGGCTTTCGTTCATTTTTTGATTTTGATTTTTGATTTTTTCTAATCTCTCTCGTGTGTGTGTCGAACTCCTCTTGCGAGTGCTTGAGTGAATAACGGTAGGGTTTAGAACCCTCGTTGGATTTTTTTTGCGCGCAACTTGTTCAGGTAACAAGAATTTTTTATCTTCAGAGAGCGAGATAATGCCCAGGAGTTGGGCCGTCCTGTTTTGAATTTTTGAACAGCGAGATTTTTGAACTTTTGAATTTTTTTTTGAAAGTATTTTTTGTTTTACGTTTTGCTGCAAGCTTGAGGCGATTTTCATTTTTGCAAGTTTGATTTTGATTTTTTGATGATGCGCTAGTGCATAAGTGCGCGGTTTGGAAAAGTTTTTTAACTTAGGAATTTTATGAAAATTGTTTGAACCATCCTCACCCAGAGGAAATCTGATCTGTCAGTTCTTTTCGGAGTCGTTTGTTGCTTTGATTTGTGATTCATCTGTTGAAAATATTTTGTCATCTCTTAATATTATATTATAACATCTTACAATTACATATATAATAGTAAAGAAAAATATTGGATGTTAATCACTTCAGTGCTGAAAATCCAATCTAGATTTTGACTAGCTGCTTGATAATAACGTGATTTGATAAAATATTGGATGTTAATCACTTCAGTGCTGAAAATCCAATCTAGATTTTGACTAGCTGCTTGATAATATCGTAAAATTTGATAAAATATTGGATGTTAATCACTTCAGTGCTGAAAATCCAATCTAGATTTTGACTAGCTGCTTGATAATATCGTAAATTTGATAAAATTTGTTTGAAACTCATTTTGGAGTTATGTCTGAACCATCGGAAAATGAAGCGGCTCGTCAGTCTGATTGGGATAGAAATGTGACTAAGCGGAAGACCAGAAGATCTGATAAAAATTATGATTTTGAGCTTTTTGAGAGACAGAGGTGTAGGCTTGATGCTGAAATTATGAAAAGATGTGATCATGTTAATGAAATGTTGTTGAAGTCTTTGCCATCTAGTTCTGTTAATGATGAAATCATGGGTCTAGATAAGGCTTTTGCCGAATTGCTCTTTGTATGTGAAAAGTTGAAACCACTGATTAATGAACCACGTGAATTAGATTCGTTTTTGGCCAGTGTAGATACCGACATTTTCTTGACTAAAAATTCTGCCATACGTTATGCTAAGGAATCTGAAGCTAAATCTATCACGAAATCAACAAGGTCGTCGGGGAAGAAATCTTCGTTAGGGGCAACTAGTTGTTCGTCAAAGAGGAATTCTCCAGAAGAAAAAATGCTCGAGAATGCTACTCAATTGGCTAGTCTAGAAGTTGAACTTGCCTTTGCTGAGAGGGAGGGTGTTAGTGAAAAAGATCGTTTGCTCCTTGAAAAAGAAGTTGCTAAGAAAAGGGCAATTTCTGATATTTTTGAAAATTGGACGTTGGGAAATTCCAACTTCGAGAAAAAGGCTGAGTCTACAAGAAAAAGTATTCCTATTTCTTCTAAGCAAATTTCTAGGCCAGAGTCTAGCCATGGTAGTGTCAATTTTTTGCCAGCTCCACCTTCTAAACCTAGAACACGAAGTGTGAGAAGAGTTTCTAAGTTTCAAACGACCGTTGATACTGCTGATATTTCGAATGCTCTTTTTGATCTTGTTAAAATGCAAGGTGCTCCTGCGGTTAAACTTGAGGTTTTCAAGGGTGATCCATTGGAATATAGATCATTCATAACAAATTTTGAAGAACTAGTTGAAAAGAGGATCTCTGACAGTGAAGGACGTCTAGCTCGCTTAATGAATTTTACTGAGGGAGAGGCTAATGACTTAATTCAGTGTTGTCTGTACTTAAGTGATGGTTATAATCATGCTAAGTCTCTATTGAAGAAAAAATACGGTGATCCCCACCGAATTATGACTTTTTTCAAAAAGGAACTAGATCGTTGGGAAGCTATTAAACCAGGAGACTCCTCTGCCTTTGGTAAATTTTATTCATTTTTACTTAAGTGTGGTTCCGTCATTGAGAATAAACTTTGGAATAGTTTTGATACAGCTGATAATCTTTGCATAATAACCAGTAAACTTCCACTGCATTGTCGTGATAAATGGAATAGAAAGGTGATAAACATTCGAACTGAGTCTGATCGTGAGCCCTGTTTTAAGGATGTGCTTTTGTTCGTGGAAAATGAAATGATAGTTGCAAGTGATCCACTTTTCTCAAGGGAAGCTTTTAAAGATCGGTTTTATGATGATTCTAGAGTTGGTCGTAGTGATTTCAAACCAAAAAGATTACACGATAGAAAGGATGGTACAAAGGGTTATAAGACGTTTCTTTGTTCGGCTTGTGACGTAGACCATGATATTGAAGTTTGTCCAATCTTTAAAGGGAAAACAATGGAGGAAAAGTTTCGATTTATATTGAAGGAAAAGCTTTGTTTCGGATGTCTTGAAAAAGGTCATCTTGCTTCAAGTTGTAAAAATCGAAGAACTTGTCTGGTTTGTAATAAAAAGCATCCAACTATTACTCATGGAATGAGATTTCGTCATCCTCCACGTCTACCTCCTAAAGACTCGAAGAAAGACAGCTCTGAATCTAAAGAACCTGATGTCAGACCTTGTCCTAAAAAGCCTGAAGTTTCAAATCCACCTGTTAGTTGTATTTTGAATAAGGATTCTGAAAGAAACATTAGTATGTGTGTTGTTCCAGTTATATTACGTCATGAATTGTCTAAATCTGACATTGTTACATTTGCTGTGCTTGACAATTGTTCACAAGCTTCCTTCATTTCTGAAGATATTTTATCAATGTTGTCGATACCAACTGAACGTACTGATTTGACTGTTGACACAATCACTTCCTGTAAGACTGAAGCTTGCCATGTTGTATCTGGACTGAAAGTGAAAGGCTTGCATGCTGGTGATGGAAGTTGGACATCTCTACCAAAACTTTTTAGTAAATCTTACATTCCAGTTGATCAAAGTGAGATTCCTACATCTAAGTCTATTCAAGCTTGGCCCTATTTGAAATCTATAGAGTCTGAACTTCCAAACACTGCTTCTTTGAAAATAGGAATTTTGGTTGGAGGAAATTGTCCTAAAGCTATTGAGCCTGTGAAAACAATTGCTAGCCAAGATGATGGTCCCTTTGCTTACAAGACAAAGTTAGGCTGGTGTGTCGTAGGACCAATTTGTTCTCCTAGATCTAAGTCTGTAGCATGTTGTAGAATTTCGGTAAATTCTAATGGTAGATCCAATCATCTGTTGGTTGAAGAGCCAAGAGTTAAGGATTCTGGAATTGAGACTATGCTTAAGAACCTATTTTCTATTGAAACTGTGCCTGAAACTCGCATGTCTGATTTTGAGGTATTTTCACAAGATGATCTGCATTTCCTTGAAATAGTTGAGTCTTCAGAGTTCATTGATGGTCATTATCATGTTCCACTACCATTTAGAAATAAGAATCAGTCCTTCCCTGACAATTTTCCACAAGCTTTGAAAAGAATGGATTCGTTGAAAAGAAAATTTCAATCTTCTGCTCAGTTTCACTCTGATTATGTTGGTTTCATGAAGAATATCATCGAGAAAGGTTATGCTCAACAGGTAACGTCATCATATCCTGAGGGTCAGAATTGGTACATTCCACATCATGGTGTATACCACCCTACAAAGAACAAAATTAGAGTTGTTTTTGATTGTAGTTCGTCGTACAAAGGTTTCTGTATGAACAAAGAGCTTATGCAAGGTCCTGATCTAGCTAACCATTTGATTGGAGTTTTGATGAGATTTCGCCAGGAACATGTTGCTTTCACAGCTGATATTGAATCTATGTTTTTCCAAATCAAAATTCCTGAAAGTCAACGTCGGTTTCATCAATTTTTGTGGTGGAGGGATGGTGACTATTCCAAGCCACCTGTCACTTATGAGATGAATGCTCATTTGCAAGGAAGTACTTCGTCACCAAGTTGTAGTAACTTTGCCTTGAAAAGAACAGCTTCTGCTGGTGAGATTGAATTTGGTTCTAAGGCTGCTGATACACTTAGAAAAAATTTCTATGTAGATGATTTACTCAAGTCTACTGATTCTGTTGAGTCTGCTAAGTCGCTTATATCTGACGTGTCAAGATTGTGTGATTCTGGAGGTTTCCATTTGACAAAGTTTTCATCAAATTGTCCAGAAGCATTGGAACCTGTTCCAGTGATTAAAAGAAAAGATGAGAAGTGTTCCTCAGTTCAACGTGTTTTAGGTGTTTTATGGTCTTTGAAAAATGACATCTTTCAGTTTGAAGCACCTGATAAAGTCTTTGCAAAAACACGTCGTGGTATGCTTTCTGCTTTGAATTCGTTTTATGACCCATTAGGTCTTATCTCTCCGTTTATCTTGAAAGGTAGATTGATATTTCAAAGTGTTTGTCAACTTCCAATCGGTTGGGATGACCCTGTACCGAAGGAATATCTTGTTCAATGGGAGAAATGGATTGAATCTTTATCTGATTTGAAATCTTTGAAAATTGATCGTTGTTTCAAACCTAAAGAATTTCGCGAGGTTGTAGAAATTAGTCTCCATCATTTTTCAGACGCTTGTGATTATGGCTACGGTGGTTGCCATTATCTTAGATTCATAAATTCTGATAATTCTGTTCATTGTTGTTTGATCATGGGTAAATCACGTGTTGTACCAGCAAAGAGTAATTATACTACTCCTCGTCTTGAATTAATTGCTGCTACTCTCTCGTCTCAGATTGCTAAATTCATTTCAAAAGAATTAGATTTCGAAATTGCTTACGAATTGTTTTGGTGTGATAATACCTGTACATTCGAAATTCTAGTAAAAGGTTTAAGAAGTTTGTATCGAATAGAGTGTCGCTTATCACTAAATCATCTGATTCGTCTCAGTGGAAATATGTTGATTCTGTTGATAATCCAGCAGATCATGCATCTACAGGCTTGAAAGTTAAAGGAGATGATAAAAAGCTGTCTGAGTGGTTCAATGGTCCAAGTTTCTTATGGAAAAATCCGTTGAGAACTGAAGATTTTTCGTCTGATATTGTATCTGAAAATGATCCTGAATTAGTCAGTCCAAAAGCAACAAAGGTTTTGCTCGTAAAAAATGATTTTGTTGACATAATATGTTACTTTGAGAAACATTTTTCTTGTTTTTTGAGGATGAAAAAAGTTATGTCCTTTATTCTTCTGTTCATTGAAAAGTGTCGAAAAAAGAATCGTAAACCTTATAGAAAAACAAGATCTACACCTGAATTTAAGTTTGATAGTCTTCTGTCAGTTGACGTTTTATCCAGAGCAACAACATGGATTTTTAAACTTCTTCAAGAAAAATATTTTTCTTCTTTGTCTGATTCTAAACTTGTTTCGTTGAATGCCTTTTGTGATAGAGTTGGTTTATTTCGTGTAGGTGGTCGTTTGAAGAGGTCTGTACTTCATGATTCTATCAAATATCCTGTAATCATCCCTCAAGATTCAGAAGTTGCAAAGTCAATTGTTAGATTCTATCATGAGAAAGTTTTCCATTCTGGAAGGAATGCAACAATGAACGAGATAAGGGACAATGGTATATGGATTAGTAGTCTGTGCTCTCTTGTCAAGTCTGTTATCTGGAAATGTTTTCTATGTCGTAAGCTAAGAGGTAAATTTGGTACTCAGATTATGGCAGATCTACCTATTGAACGAACTCTTGAAGCACCTCCATTCAGTTTTTGTGGTGTTGATTTGTTTGGTCCCTTCCTTGTAAAGGAACGTCGAGCGATGGTCAAGCGTTGGGGTGTGATGTATACGTGTTTGTCGAGTCGAAGTGTTCATCTTGAGTCTGTCTTTTCTATGGATACTGATTCATTTATTCTGTGTTTGAGACGTTTTATTTGTAGAAGAGGTTCTATCAGGATGATAAGAAGTGATAATGGTACGAATTTTGTTGGTTGTCAAAGTGAGTTGAAAGAATTGTTTCGGAATCTTGATCATAGTAAAATCAAATCGTTTTTGAGAGATGAGTTCAATGCTGATTACATCGTTTGGGAAAGGAATCCCCCATATTCGAGCCATTTTGGTGGTGTTTGGGAGCGTCAAATTCGTAGTGCTCGTAATGTTTTGAACGGTATTCTGTTGACACATAGCCAATCGTACAATGATGAGTCTTTCAGGACATTGCTGTGTGAGGTTGAATGTATTTTGAATTCTCGACCTTTGACTGTGGAGAATATCTCCGATCCTTTGAGTTTGAAGCCAATAACTCCAATGATGCTGCTGACTGGAAAGTCCAAGATTGTGTTACCACCACCTGGTGCCTTCAGTGATTCATCAGCTGGATATTCACGAAGACAATGGAAACGTGTTCAACATGCTGTCAACGAATTTTGGACTCCCTGGCAAAAGGAATTTTTAACAAAACTTCAAGAACGAACGAAATGGACGAGCAAGAGACGAAGTTTTCAAATTGGTGATATTGTGCTGCTTAAGACGGACGACAAGCGAAATCAATGGCCGCTCGGGCGCATAATCGTTGCCAATACGGACGAACACGGTGACTGTAGAAAGGTGACAGTTAAAACATTGTACGGTGAATTCGAACGACCTATTTCGAACGTTGTGCTGTTGGAAGAATGCGATTCCCCACCGAGGAGTTTTCAAGATTAAGAATCTTGAAGGGGAGCCAGATGTTGATGGCAGAAAAGCCATCTTTAATGAACTTTATAATTTAGTTTTAATTATGTTTAATTTGTAATCCCGGGTGTATATAAGTTCTTTTGTTTAGTGTCTTTTCATTTCATTGCGTCTCACGAGGCTTCTTTGTTTTGCATTGCGTCACATTCCCTTGCGTCTAGATAATTGCCCCTCATGGGAAATTAGATTGGGTTTATATTTTGTAACTATTTTGTTTGTACACTAGTTCGACACAGAGAGAGTAAGAGAGCGTTTTGTGTGTTGTGCTAGTAGAAGCAAAATTATTTTTACTGTCGTTTTTACAAGAACTTGAGAACTTGACTTTACATTTTTCGTTGTCTATTTTCTGTTTGGATTTCTAGTTTTCTACTTAAGTTCTTAATATTTCGACCAGTCATTAATAAAACCTTTTCACAGCCACATACATGGTACAGTATCAATGAGCATGCTTATTTGAAACCATGCTTAGTTTTTAAAGATATTCTTAACATTTATTTCTAATTTATTATTTGCACATTATTCTCCTTTTTAAAAATGAAAAAAAAAATAATTTAAAAGCTGTTTTACTAGATTTTTATTCGCACACATTATTTGTTTTAAAAAATGAAAAAACAGTTTATATATTTTAGCTAGCTCCACAGCGATCTGAGTTCGGAACTATCAATTAATTGTTATGTAATTTCACCTCGGAAAAGAGAAACATTCCGTAAATTATCAAGATAACAATTTTTGCCGATTCAGCGATTCGATTTCTCAAATTAAAATGGCGGCCGAACGCAAGAAAAGTAAATCAGAGCCAAAAGAACAAGGGAAGAAACGTAACGTGCTCACAGCAATATTATTGATTTACTTGAAAAGAAATGAATCCTGCTTTCGAAAAACATATATTTAAATATGTGGTGTCAAATTTGGAGAAGAATGTTAGAAAGAAGCTCAAAAACTCAAACACTGCGAAATCAAATATTGCAAATCCTCACACAAGACAAGGACAGTACAAATCAATAGTGCAAGTCAACATGCATTCGCTTTTCGTTATGCTTCGAAATTTGGTGGTGAAGAAGTCAACACAGCTATGAAAAGTAAATCCTCTACAGCTTTATTTAACATCAAAACACTTGTGAAAGCATCAGAAACACTTGAAACCTCTGCCATTGCTAAGTTCAATTCCTCTGGTGATGCGATTTTAATTACTCCATGGCGTTATCTTGCCAAAGATACAGAACTACATTTTAAAGATGGAAAACATTGTCAATTTGAAAAAGGAAAACTTGCGATCCCAATAAAGGAAACAGAAGAATATGTAGATTTGTTTTTTGTATGTCCAGGGCTTGATGGTAACGATAATGTACCGTGTTGGGCTAGAGACATAAATTTGGAAGAGATTGGACTTAAGCTCCATCCTTCTGAGTTTCCCGAGGAAAAGGGAACAGGAACAGTAACATTAAAGAGATGCGACCTGGAATGTGCTTTTATACCTAATTCAGAGGAGATTAGTGATGGTGATTTTATCAAAGTTAGATCGAACTATTACCAAATCCGTGGCTTTTGTAGGCACAATCAAAACTTAAATTCTGTGAGGTTCACAAGTGACATCATTAAAAATGCTAACAAAGCACCATATGCAATTATTCGACAACCAATTTTAAGGGGTAATATTGCCCGATTACCAAAATGTGCTGTGGTTGAAGAGCAAAACATAACTCTGGTAGTGTCGGATATTGATCGTGATAATTTTCATGGAACTCTGAACATTACATTTCGAAATGCCTGCTTCAATAAACTAGGCTTTCTTACACATGACACTGCTATTATGGTGCCTTGATGGTGGTACTTTTTGTCAATATTTTTCATTTTTATCTTAGATAATATATTATTTTGACTCATCAATTTGTTTTTCTTTTGAAGCATTTTACTTTAATTTCTATAACAATGATGATTGCTTAAATATAACTTTTCTTTGATTGCCTTTGAAGTATTTAAGTTTTAAGAATTAGATTTATTGGTTAAAAAGTATTTTTGTTTTGCTGTATTTTTTTAACCTTTTGTAGATATGTTTTTTATACATAGATTATATTTTAATAGATTATATTTTTATATTTTACTTTTACATATAGATTATATTTTATATAGATGGGTTATATATAGATTTATATTTGATCTTTAGATTAAATATGTAAGCATATTTTTCAAAGATAAGCCAGATTTATTTCAATTTTTTTCAGTGTCTAGCTTTTCTAAGGTTGTACATTGTTGTTGTATTGATTCATTAGATTTGTATTTGATCATTTTAGCCTTTAACCTAGCATCATTTTGAAAGATAAGTTAAGACATTTTAGATTTACTATATTTTATTTTCGTAACACACTTATTTTGCTGTAATTTTTGCGATATTGTTTTATTTGAAACTGTACATTGTTGTTATTTATTCATTCATTAGATTTATATTTTTATCTAAATCTTATAATCATTTTCAAAGAAGATTTATGGATTTGTCCATTTCATCTTACAATGACTTAATTTTGATTTTTTCTCAGTTGAGTTGATAGTTCTAATCTTGAATTAATGTTTTGGGTATATTAGCGTTTTTGTTAAGGCTTCGACAGTGTTTTATTTTTTGCCCAAGCACAAAAAAGAAAATAAAAATTTGAGTTGAGATTATTGAGTATTTTTTTGTGGTCAGAAACGAATTCTCATACTCAATACATTAATTAAAAAAATATCAGTTGTCCCAAAAAATTTTAGATTCCGACTTGTATATATTAACGTTAAAAATATGCTTCAAAGGTGAAAGCTGAAGAAATCCTAAACATGATGTCTATTTCGAGAATCTGATATTTATCTCATTTGTAATGTTTGTAAATTGTAAATTGTCTCTCAAAAATAGCTTTTGTCTCCAAATCATTACATGTCTAGGTATTTCATTTTATATTACTTTCATTTGAATTTTCAAAATTTCTTAAAATTAAACAATAACTTGCTTTTGGGACAAAAACAAAAGCCATTATGGATTGATTTATGAAAACACCTCCTCTCTCACAGACCCAGTGAGATCTTAGTGTCTGATAAAAAACTTTAAAAACCAAAGGAAATGTTTTTATGATGGCAAAAAGTTATCTCAGGCTAATATAATATAAAAGAACTAGCCGGTACCCGGCGTCGCACGCCTGTTAAGCTGTAGCTGAACGCATTAAAAGTCCTTTGGATGTTGAAGCTCGCTTGAAAGCAAGATCAAATAAAAAGAATTAAGGAGACATTCGAGTTATGGAGACTTCACTGTACTATGGATAGTCCATTTGGGCGAGTTTTTTTTGGGAAAACCTTTAAGTTGTGTCCCCTGTGACTTAATTTTCTTCAAGTCGAAGTGAAGCACGACGTTATTAGAATATCAATCATAAATTTAATGCAAATCTTAAAGGATGGTCAAGCAAAGACCAAATAAAACGCAAATAAATTATTAAGGGTCAGGCAAATCGGAAAGTTTCTAAAAATACCGAGGACTCTCGGAAATACCAAGTAATCAAGTAATTGCATAATATTAGCTAAGACAGTGTTATATAATCGAAAAATTGAGAAGTTTCGCCGAGATTAAATTATTTGGCATTTTCCCAAAATAACCCCTAAGTTCATCCAAATCCTTTTAAATGAGTGTAAATTTTAAATAACTGTTAGTTCTCAAAGTTAAAAATTTGACCATCGCTTATAATAAGTTCCTTGAACGTTTTAGGTACATTTTAAGAGGCTCATAACAATGATTGGGCAGGTTGTATGTCAAAAAGATAAAATATCATTATCTGTAAGTTAGTAAATCTTCTATCTAGCTTTGGCTGTAAAAATACATTTAAGAAAAAATAAATAAATAAAAAATTTACAAAATAAATATATTGTCTGGATAATTTTCTTTTTTAAGATGATAATATTAGGAATAAGAATAAAATTTTGATAAAATAGAATTCCTTAAACAACTGTTTATATTCTTATCAATGATTGAATGTACAATAAATTTAGCTTTGATCTTTAATTTCTATGACTATATGACTATACATTGTTGTGGCGTGAAGTCTCCTTTCTACAGAAGACGGGAGAACAGAAATGAAAGCAATAATTGATTTTGAAATTCATAAGGGAATGAGTTGAATTGAGCTAAAAAAATTGGGGTAGGTTCGTTAAGTAGTTGAGTAAATGCCACCTCAGTGGTTCGAAAAATAATCAATTGAGGAGGAGAGTAAGGCATGATACCGTAACGCAACGCTGTAGATTCTTCAGGAAGAGTATAAAAAATTTATAGAAAAAAATAAAAATAAATACATAGAACTCAAAAAGGTATTCTAACATGTACTACAACTATACAAACAATCCAACGAAACACAACAAACAACCAAACAAATACGACACAAACGATCATTTTCTGTCCTTCACCTTAGTGTAAGGCGAGAACCGTGACGACGATGAGGAGGAGGCTCGGGCTCTGGAATTGTATGCGCTCACTAAAAGAAAAGTATGGAGTACAGTTTTATTGTTGTTAATTTATCACAAGATACTGTAAAAGCTGATGAAAAAAATGCCAGCAATAAATGAGTTTTTGAACTATTTCATCAATTAGTCAGTGGGCCATTTGGGTCGTTTTTCGATGACTTGTAAAAGAAATTTAAAGTTTAAAATTAAACAAATTTTGCAGCAAAATTCAAACTTCAAACTTAAAGATATCTTGCAATCTAGACACGAAAACCCTATAAACAATACCATTTCAAAATAGTACTTTTAAATGTCTACTTTTCTAGCCAAATTTGAAAATGTCAAACTTCTTGCATAGCTGCATCAAGAAAAATGGCTGATTTTGGGCCATTTTAGGTTAACTAAATATTGAAGTTTTGCAAATGACCCCATTTTCATACTTTCAGATGGAAGTCGAAATCCCTACTGACTGACTCATGGTCAGCCTACCGAAACGGTAACAAAATCATGTAATTTTTCTTACCGCTCTCTACTTTCTTTTGAGCTTTGAGAAGCTCCTTGAGCTCCTCCCGGGATTTGGCAACAATGCCAAGTATCAACCGTGCTGTAAGGAAAACAAAAATAGTCTTAAAAGAAAAACAATAGGGTAGTAAATTGGTGTTGTGAAAAAGGTGTTGCGTACCAAAGCCCTAAAATTTGGGTTTTTTAATCTAAAAATGTAATGAAATTTCCCAAGAATTGTAAAGTGAACAAAATCACAATAGAGATTTAAGAAGCTTGTGTACCAAAATGAATAGATGTGACAATGATCAAATCCAAAATAACAGAATGTAAATGTCTTACTGTGGTCATCAATTTCATTAATGACTGACCCCCCGTCAGTCTGGGTCGAAGAAGACTTCATTCGAGGGGTCAGTTTTTTAGTTTGGCATTCTTGATCCTTCATGAAGGAGTTTTTAATCAACATATTACCCATTTTTAATATTCGATTTAACTATTACTGAAAAAAGAAGATAAGTATAACAAAACTGAACCAGAGAAAATCAGTAAGTAGTAAACAAACAAATACAATTCGAGTAAAGGTTTAACAATTACCAGGGCTCAATCTCAGTTTTAAAACAAATCATCATTAATCAAGCCCTGGGATAAGAAATCGTCATTGGTTGTGCTAATTGCAAAGGGATGGACATGAATTCAGCTTTTTAAAGTGGGATGATGAAACATGCAAAACGAAATTCTTTAATACTGCTTGCCTCACAAAACATCGTGGTTCAGTCGCAGATGAATTCCAAAAACAAACCATTTGAAGTGGTTTGTCTCCCATATGGAATGGGGATCTCATTGAAGGTTCTCCAGTAAAACTTGGGTAGTGATGAAACTTGTTGACATGACTCTTGAGCAGGTTGGTAAATGCAATTGCCATAAACAAACCATATTAAATGGTTTGTCTCCCATATAGAATGGGGATCTCAAGTTAGGTTGGTGCAAAGCTGTCTTCTTTCCAAACATTGACATCTCGATGACGGTGGCAAGTGATTGAATGTAAGGCAGTAACAAAGCAAGTTTCATCTCTTCATAAGAATTGTTTAACTGTTAATGTCATCAAAATTGTATTTGCACAAACAATGGCAATTTCTTATCAATACCCTACCCAACCCAATCAAAAATAATGTGAAAGACAACACGATTAAGAAAAGCTACTATAGATACTAAATTATATACAGAAACACAATCTCGTTATAGAAAAACTCAACAAACGATTGAAATGAAAAAATCATTAGTCAATCAAATTTTCTTTGTTCAAGTAGTTATTATTCCGTTTACATCCTAAGTAGCTCATGAATAATAAAGTAGGAGGTAAAAGAAAATCAAAGAATCTGAGGGTATACAACATTTTTTGTATAGCATTTGCCCCTTGCGTACCCTTGTTGGAATGAATTACAAATTTGAACTTTAACACAGTTGAATGCACGTGTGCGAGAAAAAGCAACATACAGTTGTCCGTGTGAGAAACATGGTCGACGCAAAAATATACCAACTTTTTCATAAGTTTGCCCCTGGCTTTTATTGATTGTAACAGCATAAGATAGCCGTAATGGAAACTGGACCCTTTTCAGTTGAAATGGTAAATTTGTGTCGTTGGGACAAAATGTGATCCTGGGAATCAAAGTTCTTTGACCAGCAAAAAAACCAGTAAGAATTTCTGCATCAATGACATTGTCTTGTAAATTGCAGACCTTGAGACGCGTTCCATTACAAAGACCATCTTTCAGGGATAAATTACGAAGTAACATTACCACAGACCCCACTTTAAGATTTAACTTGTGTCTAGGCATTCCACTTGGGGTAATTGAGTTTAGAAACTCTTGAGGATAAAGATCAACTTCCTCCTGCGTATCAGCAACCACCGAGTCAAAACTGAAATAAGAACAGACATCCCCTGTCTGACGTTGCAAAATTTGTTCATTGATTTCCAAGGCTTCTTCATTTGTTGGAGTTAAAATCACCCGTTTTGTTAGGTCCTCACCATCTGCAAAATTTCCGAAGATTTGTTGAATCAGATCAGAGTCTTTGGGGAGCACACATTGTTCTGGAATTTCGATGCACCCTAGATATGGTTCGTGAGCTTTCATTGGCAAAGCACCCTCACCCAATCGCAAAAGAAAGTTGGAAAATTCTTGCTCCCCGATACCTGTCCGCATGTTTTGATTCAAATGAAATACTTGTGCTAGAGGCCAAAGAGGACTTCTTTTCAAGCAACTTTCAACAACCTGGGCTGGACTTCCTCTTTTTACAACCGGAAGGGTTTGTCGAAAGTCGCCACCTAACAAAACAACTTTTCCAGCAAATGGTACGCCACTGTTACAAATATCTCTCAACATTCTATCTACAGCTTCAAGAGCGTGTTTGGGGATCATTGATGCTTCGTCGAAGATAAAAATATCTTGATTCCTCAAAAATTCTGCATGGGTACTATTGGGTTTCACACTACATGTAGAACCATCATTAACAGGTACAGGCAACTTGAAAAGACTGTGGCACGTCTTCCCCCCATCAAGAAGTGTTGCAGCAATACCTGTCCAGGAGGAGGTGGAAACAGTGAAAGATTGAGCTCTGGCCTCCTTTATAATGTAGTTGTAGGTGTACGTTTTACCGCAACCACCAGGACCATCAATAAAAAACAGCTTAGCAGAGTTGAAATCATTATTTGAAAGAGCGTTAATGACAGCATCAGCTATAGTGGTTTGAGCCTCATTCAAGGATGGCCTAACACGGTCGGCTTCCACTCGATTAGCAGCAGCATTTGGTTGTTCCTGAACAATCTCTATATCAAAATCAGGCAGATTGAAATCTTGTAAAGACTTTCCAAATTGATGGAGCATGTTTGCAATGTTAGATAAAGTCATTTGCTCAGCTTGCAATTCACTATGGTGGCGTAAGAAGTCTTGTATCATGTGCTCCTTAAAACTCTCCCATAGCTCTGCCGGGTTATTTGGCTCACCATGAATGAGGATGGTGCAAAACGTTCTTCGAATTTTGACTGGTGTGGCAACATGAACTACTTCATTCAAAGTCTCAACCCAGAGATTATCATCAGCTAAAAGACCCCTTGCTAAGCATGCCTCTCTGAAAGTTGGATAGATTTCCCCATCAAAAGTTCTCAAGTATTCAAAGGATGTAGCACCTGGAACGTGTAACAACAAAACTCTTAGAAAATATCTTTCACCTTCACGTATACCTGCATTATACATCCGACTGATTACTGTTCCATGGCCTCGCTCTCTTACTTTCCACTTGTTACCATTTCTAGATTTGATAAAGACGTAGTCATAGGGAATGTCAGGATATAGAATTTGCCTGGCAGTAGGATCATTTTGGTTCAGCAAAAACCAAGCAGTCAACATAGTCTCATTATTGCCAGCTCTATCAGCTGCATTTTCTTCCTCACCTTCCCTAAAATAAACACGCTGAAAGTTAGGTAAATGTACCGCCAACCTGATAACAGTATGACTCTGAGTGTGCATAGGAAAAGCGAATAAACGCCAACATGCTTCTGGAGCAGAAACATACCGTGCATCAAGAAAAGTTCTAATCTCATCATGATCTATTCTCTCTGCAATCTCAATATGGGCTGTGTCATGGCCTTTGTAGATGTATTTGTAAAGATATTTGACAGCTTTAATGGAAACACAGGCTTCCAAGTTAATGTGAGCATTATATTTTTTGCACAAATAAGGACAATATGGCACGACCCATCTATTATCAAGATCAAGATTCCTTACTCTAACAGTACGGCCATTGTCAGGTCTATGATAAGAAGGATAGCCATCCACATTCATAACCGTCTCATCGTTAAAAGATTTTGGAAAACCTTTTGAGCAACTACCATCAATCATACACGGGCTACGGTCATTCAAAGCACCACATGGTCCATGAATCATGTTGGACTTGATGATCTCGTAAAGCTCAGGTTCAGTTTCTGGATCAGGGAGCTGTGCACAAATCAAGCGGTCAATATCATCTGCATTTCTCAACTTAAATTCAGCTGCAAAATGAATCAAAATATGTGCATGGGGAAGACCACGCTTTTGGAACTCAATCACATCAACACGGGCAACAACCATTCCAAGAATACCATCCTGCATTATTTCCTTTTTCATGGCAAATAACTTCATGCGAAACACACGAGTAAGTAAATCAGGCCTGTCGTGCGCTTTCTGATTGGGAAGTAAGTTTTCAGTTACCTCACGCCATCTAGGATTACACGTGAAAGTCAAGAAGGCATCTGGCTTTCCATGCTTAGAAACTACAGCCATTGCATCCAAGTAAAGCTGGTGCATGGCTCTGGGAGACCCTGAAAAGGTTGAAGGCAAAACAATAACATGACCTGCATTCAAGTTTCTTTGTTCTGCAGCATTTTCAAGATGGTCAACTAAACCTTGATAACATTCGGCCCTTAATTGTTGCTGATTGTGACGAAGAAAGGCCAACCTTGAACCTTCAACTTTTGTGTAAGCATCCACCGAAAATTGCTGAAATAGCCTACCTGACAAATGGAGTGCAGAGAACCCCCTTCGGATAGCTAACCGATAAACATAATGCTCAAGTTGTGTCACATGATTCCTGGTCCTTGTTGCCCTCTCAGCTACGTGAGGCATATTCATATCCCAGCCCAGATCACCTCTTGGAAAAAGTAATGGATAGATATATGGATCAACTACGCTAGATGTTGATGGTATACTTTGCAAATGATGGTTTCGTGGATAGACAACAATATTCCTACCAGCTGGTGGAGCACCATCTTCTCCTGTGAAGATGGCAGCCACCTCTTCATGCAAGGGCGCATTGCCACGCCTTTGATCGTGCCCCTCTCTCATTACCATGGTTATCCTAGAAACTGGACGGTTTTCAGCTATAGCACGATTTTGTTCCTCTTGTTCAACCTGTTTCATGTGCTTAAAAGAAGCAGCATAAGGATTTACTGTTTCAAGAACATCCTGGATTAAAGCCATAGTGGCCCTATTACAATCAACTGCAGATGGATTCTGCATTCTCAAATCTAAAGCTTGTGCAGCTTCAATGATATACAATTGAGCATATTGTGGTTGTTCTTCGTTAGGAAAAAGAGTACCGTAGCGATGACAAATTTGTCCACAAATTCTAAATGTTGGAGGACCAATGCCTGGAGGAGGTCTCAAGTTGGCAGAAAAAGACCCAAAAGCAAAAGTGTTATTGTAAATACGAATTTTTTTTCGAAACTCCTTGGCCTCATTTGAATCATCAGTGAAAAGATGTTGAAGTTGAGGTGGAAAAGGTTCTAATTGAGGCAGGGAAACTTTGCCTTTAGAGCAACACTTGAATTCATCTTCTTTTTCAAATTTCAAGGCCCCACAAAACTCACAAACATGGTTAAAAGCTCCTAAATAGTGTTCATCAGGAAGGGGGTTACCAATGTGAGCTAAATTCAAGCGCCTTGGTCTGCGGTGCCGGGCATTATCCCCTCTACGCCTATGTGCAATCTGTGCCTCATTTTCGTTTTCACGAATATTTCTGTTTCGCTCTACATTTGCTTGCCTCCTTTGACGCCCTTGCTCAATATTTTCATTTGCGCGCCTATTCCTTTGAATTTGAGCATTAATATTCCTTCGCCTATGCTGTTGTCCTTCATTTTCATTTGCACGCCTGTCCCTAGCTCGCTCTAATTCAACTTGTCTGCGCTCCTGAGTCTGCTGTTCATTTTCATTAGCACGCACAGTTCTCATTCTTTGAGCATTCCTTGCTCTTCGCTGTTGAGCTTCCTGAGGAGTTTCTATAGCCCTTCTCCTACGCGCATTTTCAGCAGCAGTTCTTCTACCCCTCTCAGCAGGCACCCCTTCATCATCATCAATCAGGACATTTCGATTATCTTGGCTCATTTTTGGGAAGGATTTTTACTCTGCACATGACTGAGTAAAATTTTTAATACACATATTATCTGGCCTGCTATAAACATGAGCTACCTAGGATATAAAAACAAATAATAACATACTCATACTTTGAACATAGCTCGAAGAAACACTTAATTTTGGACTGGTATGCCAGTGATTTTTTTATCCAAAACCATTCCCAATTCTCTCTATCAAGGCAAAGGTTATTAGTTAACTTTTAGTTAATCCAGCCAGCTCCAGCAAAAATCAAATGAAAGTGAAGGTATGTAAATTATGAAAATAAGAAATTAGCACAGTTGTGACGGGTGTTGTGTTGTTCCGCATCTTGGTGGATACAGTCAGCAAACCCCATTAGAATAAAGTCTAATATGACCCCCTATCATGTTTTTAAGTTTTTCTAAGAACCAATCAAAATCATATTAGAGGGGACGGGTGTTCAACTTGTGCGGGTGAATACGGAAAAGATTTGATTTTTAAAGAAAACTTACCCCCCTGATTACTAAAACGGCGCGAATCTGATTTAACACATTTGTGGAGCAAGAAGCAAAAGTCATCTTTTAAAAGAACAAAACATTGCTTGCGAAAACGAAAGTGACACACAAACACACATACAGACTACGGCTATTAATATATAGAAAATCTGAGATATTTTTAAACTAGGTCACAGTGTGGATCTAAACCACACTGAAACGACCGCCTTCCATCACGCATCACGCTCGCGAAAGAGCGCGCGCACATTATTAACGCCTACATGTCATCTCCAGTACATTTTGGATTATTCATTGAAAACAGATTACAATATAGTCATTTTTCATGTCTCGATTATTCAATTCCGAATAAAAGACATTCAGGCAAAAAAAAGAGAAACACCTGGGTAATCTAGTTAAAAAAACAGAAAGTAAATGGCAGACAAAGTAATGAGCCAAGGCAAAACGAGATTAGCGTACCACTATGAAAGAAACCGCCTCCGGCGGTCGAAAACGAATAGATTACTATTTTGTTTAATCAAAAGTCAAGTTTCGGATTTTAGTTTGGAGCTGTAATACTCATTTTACTCAATTTGGAAAAACAATTTAAATTTTTAGTCGTTTACAAAATAACTTACCACGAACTCCCTCGCAGACCCGGTGGGATCTTAGTTGGTATCAGATAAAAAAAATTAAGAATGTCAAAGGAAATGTTTATCTTAAGGAAACAAATTTCCGCTTTTTCTAGCTAAACTATGAAAATCTGAACTCGTAAAATACGAACTTGGCTATTTTGTATCTAAAATTTGAACAATCTCTAGGACAATGAAATATTTGTCCAAAATAGTGGAAACCCGAGGAATTTATTCCGCAAAATTCCAGTTTAATCGAATTTATTTTCTACCACAATAGAATTATTTTCCATAAGATTTCTCCCCATTTTTATGTGGCTGGCCGAGACTTTCATTTTCTTGTCTTAACTTTAACAAGAATATTTCAAAAATTAAGTGGGAACGGGAAAAGACATTTCAATTTTTCCAGTGAAGACTCGACCCAAATGGCACAAGACCTAGTCTAAACGTTCATCTAACGTTCTATAAGACCTAGTCTAAACGTTCATTTAACGTATATAAGACCTAGTCTAAACGTTCATTTAACGTTATATAAGACCTAGTCTAAACGCTCATTTAACGTTATATAAGACCTAGTCTAAACGTTCATTTAACGTTATATGGATGCTGTTAAAATTAAGTAAACGAGCAAGCCTGTGAATATTTCTTTATTTGAGTGGGAAGTTATCTAATTATTTTTAACTTAACTGGGACGATTTTCTGGTAGACATTTCCAGTGAACAAAGATCTAACTAACGTGGGATGTAAAAAGGAGATATCTCAAACAAAAAACTCAAAAATTTAGTAGATAAAATAAAAATATTCAAAAATCAAATTTTGCCCCACATGTTCAAATGTGAGTTGAAATTCGAAATTCGTAAAAAGTCTAAAAAGGAATGTAAAATTCTCAAACAGTCAACTTTCTTATGAGAAGGACTTGTGAACCAATCTTTTCATCTTGTATATTTTTCAAGCACAGGTGCAGGAAATCCAAAAAAACCCTGTATCTCAGACCCACCGGGACACTCAGCGCACTGGAAAATTAGACAATTTCGTTTCCGGGGTTTTATTACCCCTTTAAATTATTCAGCCTCTCCGGGAAATGGATATTTGACTTCATCCCCGTTTGAAACTCAAAGGAAAAAAACGATTTCGACTAAGGGTCAATAGAATTTCCATTCTGATAGAGATTTCAATCCCTGCGTTGAGAAAATTTCCCACCGGTGCTATGAGATAGGGGTGTATTAATGATAACAGGGCTAGGATAAAGTCTCTAAATACTTGATACAAAACGTTGGAAGAAGTAATCTCAAACAAATGAAAAAAATATCATCTTTAAATATGATCGAGAATCAATCCCATATATGGGAAAATTTTTGACTTCAGAAACACAAAGACTAACAGGTTTGTTGTTAATATTTTTTACTTCCAACCTTCATTTTTCTTCTTTTTAACTACAGTAATTTAAACAATTGTGTCCTTCTTATACTTTTGTTTCTTATTTAGTAAAAGAATGTGGAATATCTAAACGATAAGAATAAAGAAAAAGCTATATACAGGTTAAACAATATGGTGAAGCCATAGTCCTACATCTCCCCCAGATCGTTACGTAACAACGTGAGGAGCGATCTAAAGTCCGAAAATAATACTGCTCGATGGAGGTTCAACTGTCCATTCGAGATAGTGTTCATGGTCATTTTCCTCACATAATAAAAGAGGGATTGTGACCTCATCAAAGTAGCAACGAGTTTCCCTCGATACAATGTCTTTCAAATAAAGTTTCTGTCAACATCCAAGAACTCTGTTCAAAACATAGCACCAACGAAGTATAAACAGTCTCTATAAACAGTCTCTAAAAGTCTCTTTAAACAGTCTCTATAATGTTCATATGAAGTGAACCTTTAGTAGTGTTCATGGGTTCTGTTCAGTATATCCTCCTGTTGATGGATCGTAAAAGAGACGTGGTTTACGAATACGAGTTGATTGACGGGCTGGAGGAACCGAAGTCATTTGCATGTTCAATTCAGGCAGAGTCGTCTCCAGATGAGGTGATTCGTTGATGCTGTCTGGAATGGTGGAAGTTGGTGTTGAATCGTCGCTGCGGACTTCCTCTGTAACAACATTTCGAGTTTCGACAGCAGGTGCGACGGGTGCAGATGATGCTGAATGGTTGAATACCAGGTTGGGTGTCGGGATTGTTGGTTGTCGAGGACAAGCAACTGGTTGACGTGCGTGATGATTGATTGCTGGTGGTGAGGATTCTCTGATCTTTCGAAGAAAGCGTCTGTTCCTTAGTGTCAATCTTTCAGTTCCGGCAATCTTGATGATATACTGATCGTTTGGCTTAACCTCCATTACCACACCAATACGATCCCATTTGCGGGGAGTTGAACCATTCTGGTTTTGGACAAATACTCTGTCCTTGACTTGGAGAGGATGAAGTGGATGCGAGTGTTCATTGAGTGAGATGAGCGTCTTGTCGTATTGCTGGCGCATCGTTTCCTCTTTTGAGCTCCATAGGTCTCTCCACTGGGCTTGGAATTGTGGATTCTTGAAGCTAACAAGATTCTTTTCGATGTAAGGTAGGGTGTCACGGAGTGGACGTCCAAAGAGAACTTGAGCTGGTGAAAGTTTGCTGGTTGGATCTGGAGTGTTCCTTTGAGTGAGCAAGGCACGTACCATCCGATCAGTGTTCAGGCTACCATCAGGACCGATATTTTCCATTAGAAGACGTTTCGTTGACTTGACTGCTAGTTCTGCTCTCCCATTGGATGATGGTAGGTATGCAGATGATATTCTGTGACGGACTCCCCAGCGCTGCAGGAAATCTTCTGTTTGCTTTGCGGTAAACTCTGGGCCTCCGTCACTGGTCAATTCAATGGGTACACCAAAGGTTGCGAAGAGCGTTCTGAGAGCGTTGCAGAGACCCTTGGATCCAGAGTTGCCGTCAGTTGCTTTCATACGACTTTGCTCTGTCCAACCTGATAGTCGATCGGCTGCTACGAAGTAGTACCATCCACAGAAGAGGAAGTAATCACATGCGATACCTTCAAACGGCGTAGTGGGGATCCATGGTTCTATGGGAGGTGGTCGGGGTTGAGATGGAGCTATCTTGTTGCATGGGCCACATCTCTCCCTCGTCTCGTTGATATCATTGGTGATCCCTGGCCAGAAGATTGCAGATTTGGCTCTTTCGTTCATACCAGTAATACCTTGATGGGCTGCGTGAAGGGAATTCAAGACTTCTTGACGCAAGGATGGAGGGATGACAATACGGTTATCTTTCATGATGACACCATCCAGGGTCCAGAGATTGGAGCGGGTGTTCCAGTATGGTAAGGTCAGTCTTCTTGCTTGGGAATCCTGATTCAATGGTCTGCATGAGAGTGGACATCTCAATGTCTGAAGCAGTCTCCTTCTTTACGACGTCCCAGGTGATTGCTCGAATGTTGGCAACTTCTGAAATGTAGAGGGCTGCAAGTTCAGTGTCGATGTCGTCCTCGTCATCTTCTGGGTTGTTGACAGGGCTTCGTGATGTTGCGTTTGCGAAGTGATTATAGATTTTCCTGGTAGATGTTTAATGATGAATCTCCAGGGAAGAGTGCGCTGCTTAAGTTTGAAGAGTCTTGTGTTGGAAATCTCGTCGAGGGTGCGATCACCAAGAACTTTGGTCAATGGTTCATGGTCGGTAACAACGATTAAACGATCACAACCAAGTGTGAAGAATTTGGTTTGTTTCAGGGAGTAAGCTATTGCTAATGCTTCTCCTTCCACGGGGGCATAACGTGTTTCGGCGGGTTTGAGAAATCGTGACCCGGCAAGTGTGATCTTCCAACCATCTTCGCAGCAGTCCGGTGTGATGGAGGTACAGTTGCAGTGCTTTTGGCATAGATAGAAACCGATTCCTATCTTGGACCAATCAGAACGAAGACAAGTGAGTTTCTCCATATCAAAGATTTCCACTCCTCTCTTGATAGCGTCGATGATGAGATTCTTTGAAGATTGAAAGGCGGATTCAAGTTCATCAGACCAAGCAAACTTTGATTTGGGACTTAGAAGGTGCTTGAACGGAGCCATGATCTCTATCAGTTGGGCATAATGACCGACTTGGTTGACCAGCCCAAACCACGATCTAACATCACTCAGTTTGGTGGGAGTAGGGAAGTCGCGAATGGCCCTGAGGAACTTCTCAAGCGGTCTGATTTCTCTTTCTGTTACATGAAAACCGGCGAATTGGACTTCTCGGCCTGCAAATTGGAACTTGGATTCATTCAGGACGATACCGTTCTTGCCAAGAAGGTCGAGAAAGTCAATGACACGCCACCAATGATCAGAGAGTTCATTGTCCCACATGGCTGTATCATCAACACACTTTGTTTTCCGTGGAACATCTTTGATGATCTCGTCAAATCGTCTTGCATATCCATCGCCGCTTGCTAGGAATCCTTGAGATTCCGTACGATATCTGAATCTTCCCCAGGGGGTGAGGAATGTTGTGAGGTGGCGGTCATCAGGGTGGATCGGGACGGAATGATAACCATTCCACGCGTCAGTAACCGTCTTCCATGTCATCGGTGGGATGGATTTGGCTTGCTGGAAGGGTGGTTGGACATGGTGGGTTTCACGAAGGCAGTGCTTGTTGAGTGGAGAGAGGTCAACCGTTCTTCTGGGTTTACCGTCTGGCTTCCTAACGATGACCATGCGGTGGCACCATTCTGAAGTTTCACCCATCGGCACTTCTTCCAACACACCAAGGGCGACATCATCTCTAATTTGTTGTTCAACTTCAGCTTGCCAATGCAGCGGCACTGGGATGGGTTTATGGATTGCTGTTGGGGTTGCATTTGGATTGACATGCAACCTGATTTCAGGACCAGACATCCCTGGGAGTTGCTGATGTGGGCATTTGTTAAATGTGGATGCAGCATAACGATTGATCAGCCACTCTCTCATCTTGCTGTTGTTTTCTGGAGTAGCCTCGAAGGGTAGTTTGTCAGGACGACCCGGTGGTAGAGTGCGTGTTGGGCAACCACATGGACTCTTTGTGTGTTCGATGATTGATATGTCAGCGGATCCAATCTTTGGGAAGCCTTCTGGGATGATACCAAGTTTGACGCAGGCGTGTCGAGATAGGTAGAAGCTTCCTGCATCAGGGCTGATGTATGCCATGACAGGGGCGGTGTACGAGTTACCCTTGCTGTCTTGACCGGTGAGGCGTATGAAGATTGCGCCGGTGATGTTGATCTCCTCCCTGCTTGCTGTAGAGAGTGTTCGTTTTACAGGGAAGAGGTCGTGATCTGTAAAGCCACTCCTGTAGAATTCCTGTTGACTCCACAAACATGATTGGGCTCCAGTGTCTGTAACTACTGTTATGTGTGTTGGAGTTATCTTTGGGCATGTAACCCCAAATTTGTTGTAGTCGTCCTTGTTAACGGTAAGCTGAAGGGTAGGATGTGTCATGGAGGAGGCTTGTTTCCATCCATCCATCAGTTGTAAAGATGTGGTGGTGGTCGAGTGATATTGTTCCGTCTTGAGGCTTGTCGTTAGAGGTAACCGACAGGGAGGCACTTGCGATTGTGATGACACCGGTTTCGTTGGTCGATCCCTTCTTACGATCTGAAGATGTTGCTGTTGATCCTTGTTGATTTTTACGGGTATTGGCTTGTTTCCAGCATGGTAAGCAAAGAGAAACTTCAATCATTTTACGTTGGCGTTTGTTCCAAGTAAATCTATCAATTTCGGTGTTACAGTTCTTACACTTTCTCTGATTTATTACTTTGTGTAATGCTGGCTTGTTGCATTTGTTTATTGAGGGCATCACGAGCCATCTCTTTTGATTCAATAAATGTCACAGTGTCTTTCACTGATTTAGTATCTAGATCGGACCATCCAAGAACATCCTTTCTAATATCATCGTCAGAAAGTCCAGAAATCAAAACATCTTTAACTATTTCGTCCGTGAAATCAACTTGTGCATCACATTCAGCACTGGAACAGTTCATTAGATATGCACAAGTTGCTGCCTTTCCATTGATTCTGGCATAAAATGAGCGGACATTTTCACCATGGTCCTGCTTGATTGAAAGTAAATCAGATCTGCGGACGCTGATGGCAACAGGGGTGACAGCGAGGCGCTTGATGGCTGCAAGCAGTTCGTTTTCAGTTCCACGGGTTGCATCTGGATTGCTGCGCAGAATGTTGTCACCGAGGTCTCCATCACAACATTGGAAGAGTTGCTGTACAGTCTCTCCAACAGTCAGTCTTGTACCTCTTTTAAACATATTCCATCTCGCAAGGAAGGCATTCCAGTTCTCCTCGGTGGATCCTTGAGTGACAGTAGGGCGATCAATTTTCGGGGCCTTCTGTCTTGTGTCTGCTGGGGCAGCTGCATTACCAGTATTGACATGGGTGTTGTTGTGGATCGTCAGAAGTGCGGCAGCAACAACAGCATCTACATCGTCTGTGACGAAGGTACAGTCAGGATACGGGCATCCAATAGTTGGCATGACTTTGTAAGATATTCCACATAAACAATTGTGTCCTTCTTATACTTTTGTTTCTTATTTAGTAAAAGAATGTGGAATATCTAAACGATAAGAATAAAGAAAAAGCTATATACAGGTTAAACAATATGGTGAAGCCATAGTCCTACATAATTTAACTCAAAATCACCACACTTGCTGTACATTTAGTATCATTTTACACATTTCCCTTCTGATAAAAACAGCTTTTTACCTTCTTTTCAATACTCCCTATTTTTGTTTTGTTAGAAATTCTACAAGTTACTAATTTTTAACTTTTATATTTTTTATATTTGACATGTTCAGTAGTATAGAAGTATAATTATAGCCACAGGAAATCATTTTGAAGTTTTTAATTTTTGTTTGTCTGGAAGATGGTATCAATTTGAAGGTAGACTATGTGCTTCTGGCAGCTAGAGAAGAGTTTTATTCTGATACAAAAAATCATTACAGGATAGTTTGACAATTGAAGACAATTTGTTTACAATATTTTCGACCATACATATTCTATATTTAAAGATGATTATATTCTGGCCTTAGGAAGTTGTAGACGTTCATGGTACAGCAAGATGCTGTTATTGCTACCATACAATGCTACTTGAAAGTGTTATCCAAATCCTAGCCGGAAAAAATAATTATTTAAAAAAAGATAAAATAATTTGTTTTCTCAGACATATCGTACTACATATTCTACAAATGGCCTTTCAATTGCTTTTAATCGGCTGATTGGAGTAAAAACTGAGCTTTTTCAGGGTTTCGAGAAATTAAACCAAAAAATGCCAGAACAAATTCTCACCCTAATTAAAATCCCTGAAGTAATCTCTAATTTCTTTTCCTGATTTCCTATATGAATTTTAAAAAATAAGGATAAAATTTTAGTTTTAGTTCTGTTTTGCTAACTTCTTTATATAAACATTATACTATCTGCTATTGCGAAACCATATTTTACATTAACTTATGTAGCATTAAAATTACCATAAATCCTAGAGCACTCTTCAGATTGACTTCAGATCTGGTGTGTAAACTCTCTGTACAGACTGGAAGAAATTTGCAAATAAAAAATGCCCAAAAGATACCCCAATCAAAATCTTGTTTTTTCAGCAAAGGGTGACAACAGTCAGACAGTTTCTTTTTTCAAACAGCCAAATTTCGTGTTAAAAAATTGCTAAAATTGGCATAATTCTGGAATTTCTTTACATGATATAGACATTCCTTTGCCACACAATTCACCAAATTTTGTTTGGGATATTCATTCAATCTGAAGTTATTTATAAAAAAATATAAGTCAAAAAATTATATATATGAAATATTTTAATTCCCGCAACCCAAGATTATGCTAAAAAATTTTGTCGCTGAATGTCTTGACCTGTAGTAGAATAGTAAAGGAATAACAATTGCTTGAGAATGTGTAAGTACAATTTTTACATTTTATTCTAACCACAACAAGTAGAAAACAACAAATTAGTCACTTATATAGAAAAATTTCTCAAAAATTAAATAAATAGGTTCAATGTACGGGTAGCAGCATGAGTATTCACAGCTTGCATTTGGCAGTACCATTTTTGATTGTTCTGGCTGGTTTTATTCTTCATTTAACGTACAGAACAATTTTCCAACCACGTCCTACTGGTTCAATTTCACAAATTTCACAAATTCTACCAAAACCTTTTTGGTGATTTCACAAAAACATTTTTGGTTAACTCTTGATATGCACCATTGTCTTCCACAGCTGATTGGTTGAAAGTGACGTATTGACTTATTTTACGTCACTTACAACGAATCACCTATTGGGTACGTGATGTAATGTCAGAAGACCTTGGAATGGCACATATCATGAATTTGCAGTGAATAGGTGCAATTCATGAAAAATTTCAACCTTTCACACCGTGAATTTGCCAAAAAATTATGATGACTATTAAACGTTTTGTTTTTCATGTACTCGTACATCTGGAATTAACTGAATATAAACTACGTTCTGGTTCAATTAATTGCCCCTACCTAACATAAGAACACCCTCTTTTTACTTTTCGAGAAAAATCTCAAAGAAGCCTGTCCATGTCCATTGAAGTGGCAATCTGAACACCCAATAAATAAGAAGAATTAGAATTTGTAACACCAGTTCTAAAAGGTTCTGTTCCTAGAAACTTGGGGAAATAGATTAGAAACAAACATGAAAAAATAGTATACGAAGGAAAGTATTTTCAATCAAAAAGTAATTGAGGTATAAAGTATGTAGTTGAGAATAGAGTGAGAATATGTGAAAATTACTTGCTTATGCTCATAAACCACATAAAAGCACAAGCTGAAAATTTCAAGGAATGGAAAGAATGGAAAACATACCTTGCCTGATTAAATGGAATCTTGAGGGGAAAGTCAGTCAGGTTGTTGTTCATATTCAAAAAGATTTTTCCGAAAGCATATCTTGAGGAATCTAATCCCTACTGACACACTAAAGACTTATATACTGTACACACAAATTCATGCATAAAAAAGAGTAATAAAAGTAGAAATAATTGTTCTCCACCATGAAAATAAATCTCATAAAAACAGTCTGAGTGAAATTTCATCAGCCATCTTTCTCAAACGTTTAGCTGTTTGCACTGTTTGCACTCAGTTCGAACAAAAAACGCAAACGGAAAATCTCGAAAACCCGCTGACCTCTCTCAGAGGTCAGTCAGGCAAGGATTTTTATATTGAGGTGCGCCAAATTGGTATCGTCCGTTTTGTTCCAAAACTCTACCGCCACTTTTTTCCCGTAAACCGCCCTGACGCCCTAACTCTTTCTCGCATTTACTTTAAACGGACGATAGCATCGTCTAAGGCCCCCCCAGCGGACCCAAATTTCACGCATTCACGCAAAAATTTTTCGCAATTCACGCATTCACGCAAGTTTTTCTCGAAATTCACGCAAACCCAATTTTTTGGGAAATCGGGGAATTCTCGGAAAAAATCGGGGAAAATGTCAAAAATAGAGGTCTTGCACATTTCGCTAAGTTACGTAATTTACGTAATTTCCGCCATTATGGAGTAAAACGTTCGATTTGCATAAAAAAGTATGACAAGGCTGTACTCGAGATATTATTCGACCGGATCTGGTCATGCACTTGAGAAAAACTTAACTCAGTAGTGATTTTTTCCTGTAGACCTGACTATAAAACACCGTGTTTTTGGTAGCGTCATAAGAAGCCCCCAAATAGAAAGCGTTACGTAATTTTTCAACTTTAATTACAAGCCATCACGCAAAATATTTGATTCGTCTAACTTGTCACGATCGTTTGGAAAAGGTGAAGCTTCTGCAGTTAACGTATCGCGATAGTAAGTGAAAAGATATGCGCCGCATGCAAATTTTTGTACATAAAATAGCTTATAAACATTATCAAAAATAGGTCAAACAAACTCGAGGATGACACCATGATGCTTAGCTCAGGGGTGCGCAACCATGGTTTACGCAGAGAGGAAATTTTTGCATTTTTGTCACTCGCGTTTGACTAAAAATGCTCTCTTTAACACCATTGAAAAAGAATGTAGTCTAAATTCGTTAGAGGCAAGGTACGATCGCTTGATAGCTTGTTAAATAAGGTAAAAGAATGAACATTTGTTGCGAGCAAAGCGATCAAAAAAAATTAAAAAGAAAGGTTTTAATAAGGGCGAATTAATTTCCTAACGTGGAGGGGCCGAAAACATAGTGACTAATATTTTGCGCAGACAGGAGAAAACTTCTATTTTAACCCTCTGATGTGCTTAAATACGACTCCATTTCAGACTAATTTTGCCAAGAAATCAGGTTAAACGAAAGTCTACATCATGGGTAAAAATTTCTTTGAAATAAGTTTCTTTTTATTTGCAAAAACGTGGTGAAGTCATGGCCGCCTCCTGCCCCCAGTGGCTCTAGCCCTGGCTGGCCCTGGCCCTGGATCACTCATCATGCATAACCATGGTCTTATCTTAAACAAACACTTTCAAGGGGGCAAAGTAGAGTTATTTAAGATTCGAGGGCCAATACATATTTGGCCTGAGCGAAAAAATCTGGAAATTTAAGGTGTCTAGATTGCTAGAAAGCGCATCTAAATCATGAATCGTTATATAAAATAGAGAATTTGAAAGTTGCTGATTTTTTTGTGCACCTTCACCTGGCATCCCTTGAATTCGGGATAGGTGCGCACCTTGGGGTTTTCCACAAATTGTGAAAAGGAAAAATTCACGCGTTCACGCAAAAAACAGGGCAGATTCACGCATTCACGCAATAGAAATACGGCTAGTTCGAAACACGGGTCACGGGTCCGGGGGTCACGGGTCCGGGTTACGGGGCACGGGTTACGGGGCACGGGTTACGGGGTGACGGGGCAGCTCAGATCAAAGTAATTCAAACAGAAAATGTTTTAAAAACACTAAAAATTATCGAAAAAATCAATCTTAAGGTATTTTATCCACGCATGACTATTTAAAACGTTAAAACCTAACCACGTGCTTTCCACGTGCTTTCGAAGTTTGCGTCGTGTATAATGCAGACCAGAAAACACCGCAACATATTACATACATATAATAAGCTTATATTATCAATAATACACTTTTAGTGTTATATGCATGTTATATGTTATACGTAAGTAATATACATATTACAATTCCCATCGCCTGAAAAGAGAGCTTTCTCAAGAAAATGATACTACGGCTATTGTTGAATCATATCTCATTATATCCCCTCCATCACCTTGAGTATGAATATAATTTTAATGGATAATAACGTAGAAATGATGGTATTTTATAAATGTGTCAATATTTTCCACCTACCATTATGAATTTTTAATAAAAATGACGTCATTATACTCATATCTCTAAAACCACTATCTTGCAGCATTTAATCGTTTTAAAACATGTCAATCTATATCCAGTCACATGATTAGCATCATATTGAGTATGAAAAAACATTTTGTAGTAAATTGGTTCAGAGGCCTTATATTTCATGATTTTGACAATATTTTTGTCATTCAATATCATTTTGTCAACATTTGTGGGTGACATATTATTTAAAAATTTTCATGATAATACCGGGTGCGCCACAAAAAAGTTTCTCTCTTTAAAACTAATTTTCTCGAAATCTAGAAATTTATAAAGAACCATTCCTATCAGGCTCACTTATTCGTGCCAAAATTGGAACCTATCGCAAGCCCAACAAGATCGCCTCGATACAACGTACAGAAAGTTTCTGCGCAGAATGGTACGTAATGGCCAGAAACATGTCGACGAGAAAAACAACGATTATCGTATGCTCATTAGCAATAATCGACTCCGTGCAATATGTCATGTGAAAGATGTTAGTGAGTTTATCAAATTGCAACAACGTAATTATATGGCCCATATCTTACGCATGGATATTGGAAGAAGCTCGAAAATGCTAACTTTTAACGATAATGCTTATAGCAAAAAAGGAAGGCAAATGAAATCTCTGCTTGAAAATGTTGCTAATGATTCCAACATGACTGTTGATGGTTTCTGCAACTATGCTCAAAAATGATTTTGTTAGCAATGATATTTTGTCAAGAATTTCTGCCCGAGGTTATCCTATCCAGATCGCTTCGGGCACTATTTTAACCTAGGAATAGGAAATAGTAAAATTTATATATATATATCCCATTGAAAAGAAGAAAAATAAACTTAAATTTTGATGGGTCATTTATTGAATTTGGTTCATTAGATCAAAAGTTATGTTCCATTAAATAAAAAAGTTACTTTCTGAAAGTGCTCAAAAACGTTAAAAATCGACCTATCAAATTAAACAGAAGCGTAATTATTTGATACATCAGTATATTCGTTTTAGTCATCATAAATGATAATTAGTTGTCTAAATGACCTTTTGTTATATAAAGGAAGGTTGAATTACATTAAAAGGAAGAAAATTGTCAAAAAAAGCCAAAAAATCTTGGAAAATTCAGAAATATACATCAAATATGGGTTTCGAGGTACATCCAGCCTTACATAGACTTTTTTATCCAGCCTACAACCAAAAATCTGAAGAAAATCTCGGTAAAAGTAAATTAAAATGATTTTGATGAAGATTCTTAACCCTTTTGATCCATCAGTTTCAAAATTTATGTGTTTAGTTACTGAAAAATGTTCTTAATCATGTAAAGCCTATCGCGATTGCTAGTTTTAAAAATAAACCTTTGATAGGTCGATTTTTAACGTTTTCGGACACTTTTTGAAAGCAACTTTTTTATTCAATTAAGCATAACTTTCGATCTAATGAATCGAATTTATTAAATGACCTATCAAAATTTAAGTTTATCTTTCTCCTTTCCAATGGAATAGGAATGATTCTTTTAAAAAATTTCAATTTCGAGAAAATCAGTTTCAAAGAGAGAAACTTTTTTGTGGCGCACCCGGTACTATTCGTATATAATTGTTTCAGACATACTATACTAGTAGTATTAGTACTATTATATATGCTATGTAGTACGTGTTATGAATTATACGTCATGATATCGTTATATTTTTTCCGGTCTGTAAATTGTATGTGTCGTATCGGGTTTTCCTCTGAGACTATTTATTATTGAAATTTGAAAGATATTATTCAGTCTTGTAAATACACCATAAGAAGAAGGTCTTGAATTCCTTCCACACAACAATTGGAGCTTCCACCGAAATCGAATTTGGATTATTTTTGTATTTTTGTGAGATACATTTGGTGTTGATAAATATTTTTTGATAAATCTTTTTGATGTTTGATTTATACGTTTTGTGAAGTCAAGGCTCATTGGTTGTTTTATTGATCGCGATTCATATTTTTGTTTGGAGAAATTCATATTTTTTGTGATTTTTGATTTGAGATTCAATTTTGATATTTTGCATGTCATTTGAAATTTTGGGTATGGCGTCTGGTTCGAGAATTCCTAACATACCGAAATTTTGTGGAGATAATGAGGTTAGTTTTACGTTGTGGATTCAGCGTTTCGAGGCAATGTTGCGTGCAACGGGCGTTAAGAATGATAAATACAAAGACTTTCTACTGTGCTGTACCGATTCCGTCGCATTTTCACTCGTGTCCGAACAGATCTTAGCCGATAACACCGTCACGTATGCAACGTTAAAAGATGCGTTAAAAGAAAAATTTGCAGGGACAGATTACAAGAGAACCTTAGAAACCAAACTTCGGGGATTAGTTTGGAAGAAAAACTTAAATGTAAACACGTTCGTCCACGATTTACGAACTGTTATACGAGATTTATACGGGTTGTCAGATGCAGACACCATCAACGCGCTTGCTACCAACCACGTGGTCAATACTCTGGAGGATTCCTATCGAAAAGAAGCAAAAATTTTCCAGCTTACGAATTCCACAGGACTGGAAGCATTGATAGAATTTTTGAACACTCGATTTTATGGAAGTCAGTACTATTCAGACATCGCACCAGACAGGACATCTGCTACCAAACTACAAGGTGAAGACCGCGTAGATAAGCTAGAGAAAATGGTAATGACTCTTTGCACTAAAATCGACAATATGGGCAACAAACCAAAAAACTCAAACAAACCTACATGTTCCTTTTGTCACAAGAAAGGACATGATGCTTCACGTTGCTTCAAGAAAAAGAAGTGTTTTAATTGTCAGAAAACTGGGCATATTTCGAAATTCTGCCCAGAAAACAAATCTGAGACAGGGGCGATTAGAGATGATGTCAAGCCTGCTCCGCGTACTATTATCAAGATAAACACTTGTGGAAAGACAGTTGACTTTTTGTACGATACGGGTTCACAGGTCACCATCATGAAACGACAAGACTTCGAGAACTTACCAAATAAACCACCACTCCAAAAAGTCGAACGCTCAGGTACCGCAGTCGACGGCACACCGTTCAAATTTGATGGTATTGCTTATTTGAATCTATCGTTCCCATCAAGTGACAGTAATAGACAAAGACAATACACATTAGAGTATGAACCCATTCTCATTTCATCTAACGTTGAATCGAATATTTATGGTGCTCAGACGGAGGAGAAATTTAGAAAATGTGAAAGAGACATCGAAAACTCTACACTTAGTTACACGACGAAAGAGAATGAGAAAGTTACAGTACAATGTTATCGGGAGAAAATTTCGTCAGTCACAGCTTACGTCAAAGTCGCTAAAGTCGCTTATCTACCACCCAACCATACCATGATGATCAAAGGTCGAATCAATTCACCGAAAACAATCACTGGTACAAGCTTTTTATGTGAAAATGAAGAGTTACCAAATTGCTTGAACGTAAACGAACTAACTTTCGAAAACGTTGAAAGAAACATCACCATACCGATAACCAATCATTCTGAAGTCCAACAGAAACTGAAAAAGGGACAAATTGTTGCAGAAATTCGAGAAATAGAAAGTTGTCCAGAAGAGAGTAAAATCGAAGTAAATGCTACGTATGCGTCGTATAAACTTCCTTTGGATACCGAATTAACTGAACGAAACGAGATTCAAAAATTAGAAACAATTTTAGAGACTTATTACGGTGCTATTGAGAATTCACCTTTGTCGAGATCGAAACTACCTTTGAAACATTCGATAAACCTTACTGATGACGCGCCAACAGTTTGTGCACCCAGATCGATCCCTCACGCTCGAAAAGAGGCAGTAAACGAACAAATAAAAACATTATTGGAAAATGGATGTATCGAGAGGTCATACAGTCCATATTCAGCTCCGATAGTACCGGTTTTGAAACCTGATGGTTCGCTACGATTTTGCATTGACTATCGCAAATTGAATACCAAAACCATAAACAACAAATATCCGATCGCTCGAAATGAAGACCTTTTAGACGGACTGAAAGGGTGTAAATATTTCTCTGTTATTGATTTGAAAGCAGCTTATCATCACATCGCTATGGAGGAGACCGACAAATTGAAAACCGCCTTCGATTCACCGCAGGGAAAATTTCAATGGATAGTTATGCCTTTCGGTTTGACTGGCGCAGCCTTTACCCTTTCTGCAAATCTATCTGAAGTTTTGAAAGATTGTCACGAATTCGCTCGTATGTTTTTCGACGATGGCTTGATCTTTTCAAAAACGAAAGAAGATCACTTTGAGCATATTCGAAAGATTACTGAATTATTTGCAAAGTACGGTTTACACATAAACTTTCGAAAAAGTCAATTTTTTAAAAGTGAAGTGATATTTTTGGGACATGTAGTTAACCAGAACGGAATTCGTGCTGAGAAAACAAAAATTGAGGAAATTGTGAACATCAAAACACCGGAAAATTTAAATGAACTACGTTCTTTTCTGGGGATGGTTGCTTTCTTCAGGAAATTCATTCCAGATTTTTCCCATTATGCTGCAGATTTATTTTCACTATTGAAAAAAGGAACTCGTTTTCAATGGACAGAAAAACACGCTACAAGTTTCAATGAGATCAAAAGACTTTTATCTGAAAATGTTCTTTTGCTCCACCCAGATTATACAAAGCCATTCGTTTTGTTTACAGATGCTTCAAATGTGGCTGTGGGGTTTACCCTGACACAAGAGAACGAAGGAACCTTTTGTCCAATTTTATACGGAGGTCGTTCTTTATCTATTTGTGAAATGAACTATTGTACTACCGACAAAGAACTTTTGGGGCTCTATTATTCAGTTAAAAAGAGCGAATTTTACATAACAGATCAAATTGTTATTGTTTATACCGACCATAAACCGCTGACCTATCTATCCACGTTTCGTGATATTGTAAATAAAAGATACCGCTGGATAGAATATATTGAGAACATAGGAATTATTATTCGTTACATTGAAGGAAAAGACAACGTCATAGGTGATTATATCAGCAGAAATTTAAAGACAGACATTAAAACTGAAAAACGTTGGAGACCATCTGTAAATACTGTAAATATTACTGACTTTGATAAACATTCATTCATTGCCCAGCAACGTAACGACGCCGAGATTCGTGCCGTTTTTGATCATCTTGAGGGAGAAAAAGTTGAGGTTCCATTGGTTTATAAACGTCATTTGAGTAAATTGAGAATTGTTGACGGCTTGTTGAAGTATTTTAAAGGAGGGAAATCATATGTTGTTGTTCCGTTAGAATTGAGAGATGAGATTTTTGAAAGAGGTCATTGTCAGTTTGCAGCCGGACATTTTGGGGTTGAAAAGACGGAAAGGAGAATTTTGGAAAGTAATCATTGGTGGCCAGGTGTAAGAAAAGCTGTTGAGGAATTTGTAGGAAATTGTAAAGTTTGCATTTGTACGAAACCATCAAATCGTTGTTTCACTCATTCAGGGCGTAGACCATTTCCATTAAGACCATTGGATTTGATTTCCATTGATTATATTGTGGAATTGCCTGTGACGGAAAGTGAGAATCGACACATTTTGACGGTGGTAGATCAGTTTACAAAATTTCTAACGGTGTATCCATGCAAGGATAGGACAGCAAAAACTGCTGCAAATTGTATCTACGATTACTCATTGAGGTTTGGTATACCACTCAAACTCCTCAGTGATCAAGACCCCGCCTATGAAAGTGAACTTTTCAACGAATTATTAAACCTGTTCGGGGTGAAGAAACTGAAAACGACGGCTTACAACCCTCGCTCAAACGGGTTGACGGAAAGATTGAATGGCGTCATCAAGAACTATCTCCTCGCCTATACTAATTTCTCAGGAGGGGAATGGGATCAATGGTGTAGAGAGTGCGCATTCGCTTATAACACGTCCGTGAATCGATCAACGGGATTCACACCAAACGAATTGATGTATGGCAGAAAGACAAGAACTCCACTACATATTCTATTTGATGAAACCAACAACAAATTCGAATCATTCGACGACTTCAAGGTCAAATTGGCTCGTATGTACGAAATTGCACGAGATATTATGGATACCACACAAGAGTATTCACTCACATACAGAGACAGAAACGCTTTTAACGATATACTCGAAAAGGACACTGAAGTTTACGTGTATCTTACAAGAAACAAGAAATTGAAGATGACACTCAAATGGGACGGTCCATTCAAAATAGTTGATGTACTACACCCAGTGTACAAAGTTGAACTTAATGATGGAGTTTGTAAATATATTACAAGAGACAAATTACGAAGGGCAGTCAAGTTTCAAACAAAGAAGCCTGCCACTCATAAATACGGACTGAGAAGTAAAGATAAGAAATAGTTATGAACTGAAAACGATGAAATAGTCATACACTTGAAGATTTATTTATGTATATATTTTATATTGACCATGTTAGGATTTTGTTTTTTTTAGGACTTTGTGATTTTTAGAATTTTTAGGCTTTTGTGATTTTTAGGGGACTGGTCTCAGGAGGGAGGGATGTCGTATCGGGTTTTCCTCTGAGACTATTTATTATTGAAATTTGAAAGATATTATTCAGTCTTGTAAATACACCATAAGAAGAAGGTCTTGAATTCCTTCCACACAACATATGCCCCGTGCCCCGTGACCCGTACCCCGTGCCCCGTAACCCGTGTCCCGTGACCCGTGTTTCATACTAGCCGATAGAAATATGGATTTTCACGTTCACGCAAGTTTTTTCAATTCACGCATTCACGCAATTTTTTTTCGATTTTCACGCATTCACGCAACCAAAAAACCCCATTCACGCATTCACGCAAACCGCTGGGGGGGCCCCCTTGTACCATCCATGTATTGCTCATGGATGTGGCCTAGATGGTCATTGGATGACTTCCATTAGTCTTTTAAAAAAGTCATCTATTTACCATCCAAAAATATCATATATTTATCATCTAGGCGCCATCTATTAGATGAGGTTTTGATGCCTTCTAGATGACATTTTCACTTTTCAGCAAAAACCCATCCATTTGCCATCTACAAATATCATCTAAATATCATCCATGGATGGCAAATAGATGATATATGTAGATGGCAAATAGATGAATTTTAGATGATATCTAGATGATATCATCTAAATACAATCTACATTTGTAGGGGAGAGAAGCCTTTCCCTTTTTCATCGTGAGAATGCCACACAAAGATAGTAATTTACCATCAATCATCTTTTACAGTTCTATATATTCTGAGGTCCTACGCATTGCTAGATGCACTCTTCTTTTTGAAGATGTTCTGCCCAGAATTTCTGAACCAGACCCGATCAGTCGAACTAATCGAACCGATTTTTTAATCGAACTAATCGAACCTGATCGAACCTAATCGAACGATTAGAGTTCGATTATCGAACTTAATCGAACCTAATCGAACACTCACAATTTTTGATAAAACTTGAGTTCGATTAGTTCGATGAGTCGTCAGGTGATTAGTTCGATTAGTTCTATTAATTTCGATTAGTTCGATTGGTTTACTACGGATTAGTTCGATTAGTTCGGCAACTTGACCAGTGTTGGGTTCGATTAGTTCGATTAGGTTCGATTAGTGCGATAAGTAACAAGCGACTAGTTCGATTAGTTCGATAACTTGACAATTCATTAGTTCGATTAGTTCTACTAAGTTCGATTGGTTCGACAACTTGACAAGTGATTGGTTCGATTAGGTCCGATTAGTGCGATAGGTTAAATCAGCGACTACTCTCGGTCAAATCGCTATAAAATCGCTTAAATTTCCTCATTCGCCGTACCACTACCAGATATAAAAAGCTTCCGTCGTGCCTGCACCCCGCTCATTCAACCCCCCGTCTATTAGATACCCAAGAGTAGTTCGATAACTTGACAAGTCATTAGTTCGATTAAGTCCGATAAGTTACCGATCCCACCCACGTGCTTTTCAATCAAACATCGGATTGGAAGAAAAATTAAACGTAGGTACACATTCGAAAATAAAGAAACCACTATAGATTTAACCCATCATCTAAAACAAACTAGACTCGCGTGTTGTTTTCAATATCAAACTTCGGATTCATCTAAAAACGGCGTGGGCTCTTTCTGAGCAAGGAAGGTTCTAGGTTTGCGAGATGATGGGTATGTCCGAGTAGCCAAAGTTCGGTTCGAAAATCGACCCTATGAGGCTTTGAGAGACAAAATTTTGCCCATTTTCGACCTTCTTACGACCTTTAGAGAGATTCTTTTTCCAAAATTTCAGCCAGAATTTTCGTAAATTTGGAATCCTTTCTTGGATTTGGAGACTCAATTACTTTTTTTCAGTTTTTTGTACCCTTTGAGGGACTTTCGAGGGTTTGAAAAAGGGCCCCTTATGGCTCGCACTTATCTAAATACCAAAAGTTGAGTAAAACGTTCTAGATAGTTACCCTCTTAAATACTACTGTAGCAAGCAAAGTAATACGGTAATAAACACTTCTAAGTAGCTGCTCTCGTAAATTTTAATTTTTTTTTCTTTTAACAGGGAGTATATAGAAGTATATTGAAATTTGGTACCTTCCTGATGTTCAAAACTATAAACCAGCAAATTTAAATAAATAGGTAAGTTGATACATAAACACTCTCGTGTCATAGACCCATTCTGAGACAATTCCCGTCGCTCTCCAAAGACATTATACGCCCTGACCTTTTGGGTTGAAAACAAAAGACTTTCTTAATCTGTCATAGTGTAAACCTATTCCCATTAGGATTCGATAGAAATTCTCATTTTGGCCAAGAGAAGGGTTAAACCCACTGGGGCATTCTCATTCAGGGGTATACTAAACCCCCTGTTTATCTTTGCGACGAACTCATAGTTTTTACGTAATTACAATAATTACTATATAATCCCCATTATAAAATAACATCCAGTTTAAATAAATTTTAGGTAGCTGCTGGATAAGGACACTAACAAGCTGAGAGAGTGGAAATCGAAAATTACAGATTTATGAAGTGTTTTGATATGCTACATAATAATATATATTTTAATTTCAATCTGTAAAACTTGTATAATGTAGATGATAAATAATAAATTCAATCTTCGTCACTCTGATCACTGACGACGACCACACGAGATGATTCAGGGACGTTTTTAAAATATTGTCCAGCCTCGACCGTTCCTGATCTTACCTTCCGACGCTGGTTGTTGAACCAGGTAGTAATCTGAAAGAAAAGAGCATTATTTCAATGTTGCCGAGGGGGGGTTGAGTAGTTGATACATGACACCTATGACACTTGTTTTTGATTTGCCCATGCTCACCTAGGTCCCCTAGGCACTGATGGACTCGCAGAGTAAAGAAACTATACAATCTTTCTCAGAATATTTGAGACAAATAGAAAATTCCCCTGAAATTTTGAAACCGCAATCGAGTGCTCTAAATTAGGTTCAAAGGGTAGACTTAGGACCTTAGGATCTGAGGATCCAAAAGTCCCAAAATGGCCCAGTAAGGCTCAGAATATAGCCTGGGAGTCTGTCAACCCCTTTCAAATTGAAATATTCGATTAAATTAAGGAGATTTTCGCCCGAATCTTGAAAAACGTCAAAATAACCTGAATTCTCAATATTTTATATTTTATGAACGACTGTAGGTTTTTCAAAATTGAAAAATTCATAAAGGTTAAGCTTTAACTTAAAAGAAGTTTAATTACCTGCCCCGGTGAAACGCCAGCCATTTTAGCCATGGCTTTCTTCTTGTTTTCAGAAGGCTTCCCTCTCTCCTTTACAAATTGTTCATCTAACATCGCCAACTCGATGTCACTGTACTTGGCCGGTTTGGACTCGCTTCTTTTTCGTTTAGTTGATTTAGCTATAGAGAAAATGGGAGAAAAAAATTAAGAAATTTAGTTAAAAAATCGCAACCTTTTATCCTATTTAATTTACAATTGGGTGATTGATAAACATAGCTTCTATCGGCTCTAATACCGCGGTAATTTTATAAAAATCGAGTGGTGTGCTAAATATAAGTGAGCGAAATTAGGATAGACTAAATAGGCCATTGTACGCAATGAATGATCAAAGTCGAAATTCCAAAGTAAGCTGAAGATCTGATTGCTACGGTAGGGGATCCAGGATCTTTTAACAACATAAACTAAAGCCGTTCTTAAAAGAGAGTGGGAGTGTATAAAAAGCATGATTTTCCTGTTGTACTCTAGTGTTGGAAATTGTGGAAATTTTGGAAATCTTTGGATAACTGAAATCAAAGGCAAATAAAATTCAAATTTCTTACTTGTACTGGCGACCGATTCCTTGAGGGCTAACTGCTCCTCGTCGCTATCGAGAAATGCCTTTAACCTTTTCCAGATTTCGAGACCATCCTTTATGGCCGTGGGAGGTTTGTTGAGAAGGTCGGACATCGTGCCCTTTGAACGTTTAAAAAACTTTGCAAAGTCGCACCGTTGAATGCCGTTTGCTTCTATCCATGTTTTGATCTGAGCCTGAACTGGCTGCAGATCAAAACTTTGTTCTTCCTCGTCAGGTCTGCTACTACTCGTTGATACGTCGTTATTCGTTATCTGAATGAAAAAAATAAGCATTCCATTATTAAAGGCAGAAAGTTTCAGGAGAGTAAGAAAATCCCGGAAAAAGATACACGGCAAGCTATTATCGCTAGCGAAAAAATGAAAGCGTTCAAAAAAGGCTTCAGACACAAACGGTTATTATAATATAGATTTGAATAAAATTAAAAATACTTTCCTTTGCAAAACAAAAAGCAAATACAAATTCTTGCCCAGGAATCTTACCGATGATTCTGATCGAGATTCACATATCTCTTTGAAGGTGACATTATTTTCGTTCAGTATTTCTAAAACCTTTTCTTTGTCACTTATTGAAAATTCAAGTTGAAAAACCTGAAAAAAAAAGATTTATTAGTAATCTCAGAGTCCGAACGTGCGCTTCAGAAACTGACCCTTAGAGCACTACTGTGTCACACAGATCCGATGTACCCTCCACCTCACTGGAAATTTGGTGAAGAAATCGTCCCCGATGGAAAATACACCTAAAATTCCAACTCCACTATGATTCTGTCCCCATCGGAAGTTGAATGGAAAAAATTGCTCTTCAAAATAAACCATCCCATTGGCGTTTTTGATCTGGAAACAAAAGATTTTCTGTCCCCATCAGGATTTCCATGGAAATCTTCATCCGAAAAAGGTTCCACCGATGGACTGTGTCTAGGTGACGGGTATATCCGGAGCCGAAAATCGAAAATCGAAATTTCTGGAAATTGCGACCCTTTGAAAGGAAAACTGTTGTTTTTCGTGATTTTGGAACCCTATCAGAGACTAACCTATGAATTTGTGCCTTTGAGAGACTTTTAAGGTATAAAAAAGGGTACTCATATGGCTCACAATTACCCGGCACCCATTTTTTTCTAGTAGCCGCCCCCCCCCCCCCAGGATTCCCGCCAAAATTAAATTCCCTCTGAAAAAGCTTTTTCGGCCCTACTAAGTAGTAGAGTGCGGTCACACCAAATAATTTACCTCCGCTTATATAGCTGTTGTCATAACAACAAATATTTTTATCTATTTTTTTATGTGACCACTCGAGAAAATGGAAGAAAAAACCCTGAATTCGAGGAATCACCTGCTTGATAGCAAGTCTTATCGTAGTTTAAGAAGAATTCCTATATGTTTAAATAAATAGGTCTATTGAAAATGGCGATTTGTGTTTACTTTTCAAATTTTGAAAAAATGTGCACATATTTTTTTGCACACGCCATTACATTCACACATTATTTCGAATGAATGAATGAATGAATTTTTATCCACACAAATTTTTAGACTTATTAGAAATGTTGATTGAAGTTTTCCGACGCGCCGCTTAAAATAAGCAAAAATGGTGATTCCTTTTACGCATTAGCTAAACTTATTATTTTGGTGTGACCGCGCTCGTAGTTAATCAGCCAGTCAGTCTGTTAACTGGTTTATCGGTGACCCAAAAAATGCACTTTTTGTTGTGTTAAAAGAAGCACAGAACACTTTTGTTGTAGCAAAAGTGACGTTAGATTGCTACTGCTACAATACAACGACATCTTTTCGTCAGTTTATATTTTTACATGTAAAATACAAGAAATATTGTACTCTTTTTAACCAATCAGATTGGTGATATTTTTTGGATCGCCGATAAATTAAGAATTATAAATACAATAAAGAATTACACACACCTCGTTTCCTTTTGCAGCGTCCATCTTGTCAGAAAACAAATTGCAAAAAGAAAGAATTCCCCTCTCACATTCGAATACTCCATCAATTTTGTTATATTTTCATATAAGGCCCCTTTTACACGAGAATTCGAATGTTCCATTGAATCTCATTTTGTTTTTTTTTTGTTCTTTTTAAAATCTTGAACACACTGCTGTTTTTTCGAAGTACGTTACCACGTGGAAACCTGCTTGTAAATTTTGTAATGGCATTTGGTACACTTTTGTAATTTGCCTGTATTACATTAAGTTTTTAGCACTATGATGGAAGGAGGGTAATGTTTTGTCATGTGTTTCCTTTCCATTTTCCTTTTTAAATTTTGAAGTTTGAAGTTTTGTTCTGATTATTTTTGTTTTCGGTGTCATTTTTGTGCTTGCCTGGACTTCCGGGGGGGGGGGGGTGTACTGTCCGAGCTGAAAATAGATCAACCCTTCCTTTAAGAGACAATGATGACTTTGGGACTCTTTGAGAGACTTTTTCCTAAATTTTGGTAGATTTTTTCCAAATTTTGGTTTGATTTTCACCCAGTTGTGACCCTTTTAGAGAAAGATTTTTGATTTTCGTGTTTTTGGGACCCTTTCAGAGACTAACTTATGAATTTGTACGTCCTTTATCTGAATCTCGACGTCAAAAAATCCTTAGTGGGGGATGGGGGTCCAGGTGTACTTAGGCAAAAATGCATATCTTTCCCGGAGTCTCTGTAATGCCCAGGGGGGGGGACTTAGCCCCCCCCCTTTAGGCAAGTGAGGGGTATATGCCGTCCTTAAGGGTGCCTTTTTTGGGGCCTCAACCTGGGCCTGGGAACCACAAAGTCGCTGTAAGGGGCTAGCCCTGTAAGGGTTGGGAACACCAGAAAAGTGAATTTCAGTCGCACTAGGGTCGGAAAAATGGGAAATATTCAACTTTTACCGGATGAGTAGCGATCTAGACAGTTAGCCTAACTCGTCAGTTAGACTGTTTACTCGTCACTTCAAAAGTTCTTTGGTCAGGGGTTTGGAGCTCGAGTCTCGAGCGCGCACAAAGTGAAATCGTTCTAGAATATCTACAAAATCAGTTGAATTCTATATTCTACATTTTATGTCGATATTAAAGAGTGCCGTAATTCTACAGACGTCCGTAGAATTAAGAAAATTTATACATTCACTTATTTTGTAGATTTTCTAGTGAGACTGGCCTGCTATTCCGCACAATCACAAACCCCTCGTCCGCCACCCCTAGTTAAGGTTCACAATAACTATGTCCACCGTGGAAAGCGATTAAAATGATGGGACAAGGACGAACGGGGTGAATATCCCAACGGGGGCGCTTATTCTCGGATTCCGACAATCTAAGCCCAAGATGAGTCAACTCGGATCTTTTTCTTGGGAAACGAATGAGCGAGAGGTTAAATATTCCACCTTGGGCGCTTATTCTCGGATTCCGACAATTTAAGCCCAAGATGAGTCAACTCGGAAGTTATTTCCAGCTTAGCTTAATAAGCTTATCAAAAACTGAATTAAAATTCCATTTTTGAAATTTCATTGTCAAGCAAGAGTTACCTTATTGGTTTATATTTTCGCGTGTTACAAATTTTCGCGAATCGCGAATATTTTTCGGAAAAAACGTGTTTTGCGTGTATTAATTTTTCGAAAATTGACCAAAAAACTCGCGAAATTAAGTACCCGCGAAAATTTGTAACACGCGAAAATATATACCAATAAGGTAGTACATGTTCCCGGAATGGGGGTTATTTTCGGTACAAAAGTACAAAACTTATAATCCTGTGGGGGGGGGGGCGACCGACAGGGTGTTCCGCTGAGGTTCGAAGAATGAACTGAGAACAATGGCTCAATGGGTTATCTTGTAGCTCATTCATGGTTATTCTGCTCTTCAGTTTCATATAAAATATGCTCTGGAAAATAGAAATCTTTACTAACTCCAAGGGCTATCACGATTGCGAGTTTGAAGTCTCAATAGACGAAAGATTTTTGTTAAGAAAGGTTAATGGTCTTTATGGCAAAGCGTTGCAAGTCTTTGATAGCAGAGGAATCCTTGGTCACATAGAAAAAGAAGCTGCGTTGATCCTTTATGATCTGCCAATCATGAACGTGTTATGGTAAGAAAGAATCTACCGAGACAATTGTATAACTTATCGAAGAAAATAAGTTGTAGATATAAGTTCCTAATTTTTTCGAGATAGTAACTAAAACTTTCTCCACCCAAGTTTCCTCGACTTTTCAATAGCCGCCCAAAGATTTTGTCCGACTTTCTTTTCTGCTAAAATACAAACTTTCAAAGAAGGCTATTTGATTTGTTACACCTTTGTCTCAGATCCGGAGAGAGCTTTTAGACCAGGATTAATCCTTAAATTGTGGATAATGCACGGTCTGCCCTGGCTGTTTATCGGTCCTCCATCGAATGGTCATTCTACTTTAAGGGAACTAATTATTGCGGGAACTAAATTTTTCGGAACTAATTTTCGCGGTAGACAACCACTTTATGCCTAAATTCTTTAATTTTTCTAGGGGTTTTAAGGATTCCAAGTAAAATTTGCATTTCGCGGAACTTATTTTCGCGGTAGACACCAAGAACGCGAAAATTAGTTACCACGAAAATCATTTCCCTTAATGTAGTAATTAAAGTCTTCAACTATTTCTCACGCAAGTAAAAACTGGCCTGTACGACGGTAATGAAATAATACAAACTAATTGCTTTTCAGTGAAGTCATATCGAATCCAATACCGGACAGGCGTGGTAGATATCGGCAAGGGGGAGGACTCAACGTACCAGTAAAAATGACGTTCCTAATGGCACATCAAATTGCAGAGACAATCAGAAAGTTGCGCGAAAAGGGTTATGCCGTATCGTCATCAGAATATTAGATGTTTTGATAGTCGTTTTTACATTTATTATATCCTTGTAGTTATATTTTGAAAGATATAATGTCGAATCATCTAATATTTTTTCTGTTTTATTGGGGGTCTACAAGATTTTGACATTCGGTAAAATTAAAGCTTATATAATCCCTAATTTCGAGAAAAATACGCTTTCTACTTTTATGGTAACGGTTGCATTTTGTCAACATGATAAAAAAAATGTTTTGGTTAAAAACTGGAAAGGTTATTTTGGAAATCAAACTCGGAAATTCATAGATAATAAATATTGTATGGCCTTCTTGTTTTTTCTTCCATTTGGTAGTTTTTTTCCCATAATAACATGTACAATATAAATTAAAGTTTTCATTTGATTCATTTTCTGGCTAATTGCATTAAGTTCTACTTTGTTGCATATAGTTACATATACTTAGCTTAAAACATAAAATGTGTTAACTTTCTCATAGATGTCAACTGATAAAAAGTACGAAGACTTGAGTAAAGAATTGAAACAAAAAGGATACGGAAACCATTTAAACTTATTGGAACACGACTTCAAATGCGTATGTGCATCCAATCCGGTATCAGTGAAAGATGATACACAACTCATGTGGATTATAAAACGTCATTCTCTTTCAAAATGTCACAAAAACGTATGTGGATGGTATCTCAATGAAGAATACGAGGTTACAACACTTCAAAGTAAGTACTAATTTTGTGAAAAAAACGATCAAATAAGTCGCTAATGTGAAAAGAATTGTTACTGGTAGCTTAAAGGAAGAAATTTTGGCGGGAATTTAATTGGCGGATGGCCCAAAAAGTTGTTTTCACATTTCTTCGGAATTCAAATCCGCCAAAATTTCTTCCTTCAAGGTAGCAGCTACTTCTGTTAAAATAACACTTTATCTGAGGCAAAATTTAGTCTACAACTACTAACAATTTGTGTCTTGCCTAATGGTTTTACGACTGTCACCACCGCGAGTCCAATGCTTTCATTATATTTGTTTCAGAGCACGGAATTTCAACATTTTTTGCCAAGAAGCCACAAGGAGCACGAGATGAACCCGCAAAAAAGAAAATGAGAGCTGATACCTCTAAATTAATCATGGTAATTTTTTTTATTTGCTCTCTTGGAATTTGATAATTGGTAAAATCGGGATACGGTTTCATTTTGCGTTTTGTCGTAACTAACGCTTTGGGTACCCTACCTTTAAACTTTCGATGTCCACACGAAAACAAATGGATTATTAGCAGTGATTCAATATTTCTATTTAAGAAGCCTACTACAAGCAGTGACAACCAATCCAGTGCATTAAAGAAACACAAAAGACCTGATTGTGCGTCGAATGAAGTAAGTTTGCAACCTTCTTCTCATGTACACTTTTTAAGTTTCAAGTGCAATAAAGACACCTCAACCGTTTGCGTAATAGTAAATTGGGGATTTCTTCTTTTACGAGTTGGCGTGATTTGAAAAAAAAATTGGCGTGATTGAAGGTGTCAGCGCGATGCGTGATACGTAGCGAAAATATGGGACATGATACAGGATTTGGGAAAATCAAATGGAAAAATAGTGTGATGAGCAAATTTTGGTAATTTTTTATGATCCGCTGATGAGAGTATGAAATCTATCGGGATGATGTGAAAAGGGGTACGCGGAGCTTTGTTGTGCAGTTTATATTTTCAAATTACTCTGTTTTACGGCAGAACAACTATTTTGGGGGTTTGAAACTCTTCTTAGGAGGCTTATCTTTTGCTTGGGACTTGAACGGTTTTGACCCCAATTGATCAATTCAAGATCAAAAATTCCAAAAAGAAAAATACTGTAATAATCTGTAATAATTCGTGTTCCCTTACTTATTTTGCAGCTTAAAAACCAAGAAAGAGCTTTGGGTCGGCAAAAATCTCACTTTGTGGATATTTTATCGGAAGAGTACGAACGTGCTAGTCAAGCCTCTAATGTCTCTGATGAAAAAGAAGTTCAACACTGCTTTGAAATCCAACGATTAAAACAAGAAAAAGAAGTGCTTCGTGTTGAAAATAAAATTTCCGAGTCTTTTCAAACTATCCAAAGAAATCATATGGTTCAATCAATGACGAAACAAAATCAAAGAATGCTGGAATATTTCGACAACGAAACTGCTAAAGCCCTGGAAGAATGCAAGGAAAAGATTCAACAGGATATACAAAGTTTAGATGAAGCTCAGCTTGAAATATCACAAACCCAAGCAAAACTTTTCGAAATGACCCACTACATATGCAGTCAGGTAAGGACGTTTTTTGCTTCCATATGTTAAAAAAATGTTTTAACGTATTTACGCTAAGGCATAACTCAGAGCTATCTTTATATTAATAGACATAACGGTTTGAAGCCTCCATTTTTCAATTTTCACTAGCAATTTTACATTACCGTTTCCATTAATAATCCTTACCCCCTGATAATACCTACGACTTATATAGAGATAAAAACATATTTGAGACTTTCAGTAATCCGTTATCATTCTAGTTCTATATTTGCGAGATTTTTTTTTCGGAATCGGAACTCTCAGTGCTCTACTTTACCTTCTACTTTAAGCAAACGAAAAATGACTTGAAAACAGTCATCTTGAAATCAACATCAGAAAACAAAAAGAACACCCCATCAAATGTACCGAATGAATTCATTGAAATGGCAAAGCGCATTCAAGACATTTCGAAATCATCATCCGATCTCTCTATAATTCTGAAGGACCTTATAAAAAATCATGGGAAAAAAGGTACCTTATCTTTAGAAAGTTCGTCAGCAGAAAATATTCGTTGGCAAACAGTGATGACACTTTTTACTGACGCATTTTTCTTTGCCAATGATTGTTTACCGACAAATTTTCTACCGGCAAGGCAAACAAGAAATCTCAACTTTTCATTTTTGAGTTTATTTCATTGATACAATGTTGTAACGAATATAGGCATTCCAACTAACCGAATGTCACTAAATACGCGTAGCCATTTTCATGGTTTTAGTCCATGGTTGTATGAAAGCACTGTGGCAAATTCAATTTTTCATAATCGAGTCTGGAGAACTATAATTGTGTCACTCGTTGTGTTTTACAACCTATATCTGATTATTCGGAATACTGGAGTCAAATACTGTCTTTCGTTGCCTTATTCTATTATTTACGCTTGTTTAAAAATTTGTTTGGAATTTAATAGCAAACCAATTCCTTTATAGGGAAACGATGGTCAGACGAAACCAAAACGCTATTTACAGTTGTATTGGATTATGGAGGCGTGTCGGCCGTAACACCATTAATCGAGGCACTGGGAGGGCCAAGTACATCAACTTTATTTAGGGTATGAAATATAAATTTATGCATTTCTGTTGCAAAATAGGCCCGTGGTTAAAAGTAATTCATCATCTTCTAACCAAGGATTTTCCATCCATTATCCTTGACATTGTCGTTGAGAGTTGACAGTTGCACAAATCACAAACAATTATTTTTCTACTGCAGGTGGCCAGACCAAAGTTTAAAATCCAAAGCACCATCAATGAAGAATCATTTCGCTACGCTTCTCAATTTTATGACGACTTCAACTACCTTCCTGGTCCATTCATCTTGTCCATTGACGCAACCACTATCATTGCAGCACTTAGGATACGAGGAAATAGAATTATTGGGTACGCTACACAAGATGAAGTTGTTGCTCTCAGTGCAGATGATATAATTAAAGTGGTGGGAGGAAATCAAACAAAAGCAAAACAAGCAACTCTCTTCTTACTTTCTCCCGTTATTGAAAACATCCCATGTTGTGTAATCTCAATCAACCCGGTTATCAAAGGTGAAAATTGGAGTACTGTTGACGGTTGGTTCAAACAAGCTAGAGGCTACGCAAGAGCATGCAATTTGGATATCATCGGTATTGGTGCTGATGGCGATGGGAAGGTAAGGGACTTTAAAGCTGATATATTTAAATTCTAGACGGTAGTAAAAACGTTTCAAAATTTTTTTTTCTACATGACGCTAATCGGTTGTTTATTTAGGTCAGGAAGTTTTATCAAGGACAATTTATCGACTCTGCTCATGCTGATCAAAGCATTCGTATTCCAGGACTTCTTTACACGTCAACGCTTACAGAAGTATCTGGAAAAAGCATACCAAATCTTCCGTTCCCTGACTGGAAACATCTTGTCAAGAAATGGCGTAATCAACTCTTGAATGGTAAACGTCTGCTGCTTCTTGGGGAATCTATGGTAAAATTGGAGTATCTTATGGAAGTAATTTTGAAGTAAGTCGTTTGAAATAAATTTCATCTACCTGAAGGGAACTTCTACTAATTTTGGCGGGCAGCAAAAATCCTATTTTTTTATTTTTGGCGGGAACTAATTTTGACAAACTTTGTCTAAATTCGGCAAAATTAGTTCTTTTAAGGTATCTTCAGTAAAAACTTGTCATACAATATTTTTCGTACATGAAATAGTTATTTTTGTACTTTTTGTACTCATATCGCTGCACATTACCCTGGGGCATTCGATCTGAAATCGACCAAATGTTACTCATTTTCCCAAATTTTTCAATCCTTACAGGGCACCTGCTTACCTTGAGTCCTCAGGGAACATCACCTCCTTTGAAAATAACAACGAATCGATACATACATCTATAAATGTGGATGGATGATTTAGAATTCTTAAGTTTTTAAATTGCCTTTATTCAATTCCTCAGGTATCCGAAATCGTCTGAATTGTGGAATACCGATGTCCATGTTCGTGACAAGCAGAACGTCGATTCGGCCAAACGTATCCTCAAGCCTTCCGTGCGAACATGTCTAAGGCAGCTCGAACCGGATACGAAAGGTCTAGAAGCATATCTCGCAATTGGAGAGCGTATTCTCAATGCCTTTGATTCAGATGGATCCATGTCTCAACGAATTACTGATATTTGGTGTGCGACCATATTCGTGCGGTTTTGGAAGACGTATCTAGAAATTGAAAACCTTGATAAAGATAAGCATTTCATCAGCCAGCAGACATTTGATGACATTGTCATAGCAGGTCATTCTATTATCCTGTCTGCTGCAGTGTTTAGCAGATATTATTCCACCGTAAATTACTCAACACGCCTTTTTGGCTCTGACAACTGTGAGAAATTCTTTAGTAAACTGCGAGGATTTGTTCGTGGAAAGCCCAACTTCAATCTGATGGAGATGATGGACTATGCTGGAAGGTATCCTATATCATTGTTTACAGTTAAAAATTCTTGTAGGGATATCTAAAAACGGTAGTGTTCTTCCCAGTAATACATTTTTACACTTTCATAACAGTACCGGAATAGTTATTTGCTCTCAGGTATCTAATAAACGCCATCTACGTGCCTGTTAGTTTTTCGATTTTTTCCAACCTCCCAGACCTTATAGGACCCTCTCGTTTATTAATTTTTGAAATATTTTCAGCAGTCAATGGGAACTATTGCTCTAATTTTCATAGCCTATTAGTTTTATTAAAATGTGGATTTCCTACCCCCTACCCGTTTATTTTGACCCCCATTTATTAGGCTCCTGAGACTAGTTAAAATTAGCCCAGTCATTTAAAAATTGCTTTTGCTACCTCAGCAGGACAACAAGACTGGACAAACTTTTTTCTTTCCTTCAGATTGCAAAAGCTTGCTGAACTCACAAAAAAGACACCAGCACCACCTACACTACGACTACAACCTAACATAACTGATGATGATATTGAGAAAGCCATGGAGAAAGGAATGGAAGAAGCACTCTCCCTCCTTGACCACCTGGGAATGACAAAATCGCTGGAAGAATCTCATTTCATCAAAAAGGATAACAACGGGGCAATATTTGTTATCAATATTGATTATTTGGGTTGGAAGGGTGGATGGTCAGACGAAAACGACATTGACGAGAACGATATCATCGCTTTCCAAGAGCTAAGTGACCTTTCAAACGGGGTCCTCATCAATGCAATCGAACGAAATGACGACACGATTGAAGAAGACGTATCAAATGCTATCACTGAATTCCTCGTCCAAGGTTAGCTGATAATTTTGCTTCTATTTTTTCCAAGATCTGATCTGATCTGATCTCCGAGCAGTTCCTGATTAATACACAAACTGTGTTTCTCTTTGAAATTTTTCATCCAGACTTCGTGGTAAGCTCTAGCCTTGGGTTATTAGGGTTGGCAGATGAGGAGTATGTACGGACGGGACCTCCAAAAACCGACGCTAAGAGAGACCAAATTTTAGTGAAAAGGTGACCCTAACACTACCTCTCAGGTATAGCCCCCAAGGAGAAGGAGTTTACTAAATAAAAAATTTATGTCAACAGGCCCATCCAATGAAGAGATCGATAACGAGGATCCAAGCCAATGCAACTTCTTCTCTAAAGGCACCTGTAAGATGGCAAAATCGAAAACAAAGAAGAACATCGATTGGGTCCAGTGTGATGTCTTGTCTTGTAGACTATGGTACCATACAAAATGCGCTGGGCTAAGCTTTTCTTCAAGTCAGGAGAAAGCAAATTTTATTTTCAATTGCCCCTCGCATAAGTCCATAGTTTACAGGACAAAACTTCACTCTGCGACATGTCAACTTACCATTGAAAAAGATGTTTCCATGGACCAAGTCACTGCATCTATTGCAAACAATGGTAGAAAATTAAACATTCGATCAGGTCCAAATTATGTTGAATATGAAGGGAATACTTATCATATCGCTCAATTTTTGGCAATGCAGTCTGGACGTGCGTACACACCAATGGCATCACGCAAAGAGAGGTGGAAGTCTTCTAATATGAGCGACTACTTTGAAAGACTGCGTGGTGACATTGGTGATATTTGTGCTGGCCAATTGGTGTTTTTTGTTCATTATGATGAGTCATCGAAGAAGGTAAAGAAACTTGGGACGATTCAAAGAGTTACAAAACGGTTCTCTTCAAAATCAACTGCAATTCTGCATTCGGGCAAGCGTGCTGAACTCAATCAACTCCAAATAACCATCCAAGTATCGTCATCTGATGACACAGTTTTAAAATCAAAAGAATTTTGCATTGTTGCGGGTAAACACATTCTGAAAATATGTCAGGTGATTAACACAACTGTAATTGATGAAGCTGAAACAGCTTTTCATAGTTTCTCGGAATGCATAAACGAGTCGAATGAGTCAAACCCTGAAGAAATGACTGTTAAAGTTTTAAAAAAAGTTTTAACTGAAAACGGTATATCTTTCAAAAGCAAAGACAGAAAGGCAGATTTAATAAACAAATTCAAAGAGATGGTCAAAAATAGATCGAAAGGAGCAGAAGAGAACGATGGAGAACGATGATTGACATTATAATATTTATTGATTGACACTTATTATATTGATATCAAGCGTGATGTATAGCCTCAGATCAACAAGCCTCCGGAAAATTTCGCGATTTTCGCGAATGCCCCATTAATTCGTGATATTAAATTCCCGCGAAAAAAGTTTTTTTGTTGATTCCCAAAAATTAATTCCAACGAAACGCAGCTTTTAGATTTTCTTTGTCAGTCTTTGCCTAATCGAACATTTTAGCTTATTTTGCCTGTTTTGTCTTTTATCTGAATTTGCGAAAATTAATTCCCGTGAAATATATCAATCTTGCTGATTAGCGAAATTAAATTTAAATAAAGCACGCGAAATTTGGCGAGTGACCTGACGCGAAATTTTCTGGTTATTAATTTAATTCTTTACCTTAAACGTTGACTTGCTCCTTTGTTACTGTTATTGTAATTTAAGTTGATAAATTGAAGAGTTAAAAAACTTATTGCACAGGAAAAATGAAATGATACTTGTCATTCTAAAGATGATCTAAAAAAGAGGAAAAATTCATTCAATTCAATTTGATTAGGTTAAGATAAATGAGACGTTTTCTCAAACAAACGTTGTTTGTTTCGAAACAATGAGGTAAAACCCGAAAAACTATAAGCGAACCGTCTACATATAAAGGCCGCTACCCACTCAGCATTTTATGGTCGTCGAACAAGGCGCACGGCTTAATTATTGCATAAATTACATGATTCAAGACCGAAAGGTATACCTTGCTAGAAAAATTAAACGAATTGGTTTTGCTGCGAACTAATCGAACAATGTCTTGATCGAACTTAGATCGAACTAATCAAACCATTCGATCAAATCGAATTAATCGAACCATTCGATCAAATCGAATTAATCGAACTATATCTTGGTCGAACTAATCGAACCATTAAATCTAATCGAACTAATCGAACTATATCTTGATCGAACTAATCGAACCATTAAATCTAATCGAACTAATCGAACTATATCTTGATCGAACTAATCGAACAAACTCGAACTTAATCGAACTTAATCGAACTTAATCGAACACTCACAATTTTAAGGAAAATCTGAAAGTTCGATTAGTTCGATTAATCGAACTCTAATCGTTCGATTAAGTTCGATCGGGTTCGATCAAGATATATTAAAAAATCGGTTCGATTAGTTCGACTGATCGGGTCTGGTCTGAACTTTTCAAGTGCATGCTCAATCAGGGAGCTGAAAGATCTTTCTTGCCAAAACAAATTTTAAAGTGTTTTGATAGACTTTTATGAAATTCAGAGAATCTTTAAATGGTTTTTTAGCGCAACTGCATTTTTGAAAAATTGAAACATTTTTTTTTATCTTTTGTATTTATTGTATGCTAGTTTTATTCTCAGTCATTTTCTTTTTCGTTCTTTCCCGTGCAGACGGCTGCAAGACTTTAGGTGTCGAACCGGGTTCTGGGCCTACTTTTTGAAGATTTGTGTTTTTTGATACTTGTATTTTGTCGTTTGCCTTGTTCTTGGCTGTTGTTTACCCTTTTTTGTTTCTTCGTATTTGTGTGGGAGTTTTTGTTTATTTTTCTATGTTTGTTAGTTTGCTTGGACTGCGGGTCGGTTCAGGGTTATGGAATCTGGGGGAGGCTGAGTGTTGGACGTCCTTAAAACATGTTTAAAGCCGCTGCGCCTGTCGCAAGTCAGGGACTCCAGATTGCATTGGTTGGGTTTTTGAGTGGTTTTTGGTGTTTGTGTTTTTCTGCTTGGTTTTTTAAACTTTATGTCTATTGGTTTGTTGGTTCTTTTTCGCATAAAATTCTCATTTCTTGACAGAATGTTTGATAGACCGGAATCCCGTCTATCGCTTCACTGCGGAAATCTCGAAAAAACTCGAATTCCTTGTTCAGCAGATATTCATAAACAACCAACATTAAACAAGGCTGGGAAAGTTGGTTGTGGAAATCTTAGAAAACTATTTTCAATTTTTTGCAATTAGCTATACACAACACATATCATCGGTGGTTTTACTCTTGTCTTGGAAATCTCGAGAACTCGACATCCGAAACAAACTGTTATTTTTATAACAACATACACAAAATAAACTGTTATTTTTATAACAACATCGCATTAGAAAATGGCTGCTGCAAGAGTTGATGCTTTTAAGTCACAAATGACTGAACAATCTTCTCAATTAGAAAAAATTGCAACTGATGCAATTAAGAAAGTTGATTCAAATTTCTCGTTGAAGAGAAAGCAGATGGACTGCATCGAAAATGTTGTTGCTGGTAAAGATACTCTTGCTATCCTTCCTACCGCATATGGAAAGAGTATGATTTATCAGCTACTTCCTTCAATCTTCCGGGCCCTTCCCAACAGTTCGAAGCACCCAATTGTTCTTGTGGTTTCGCCTGTACAAAATCTGATACGGAATCAAATTGCTGAAGCTGAAGAACTTGGTTCATACCTCAACATCAAGGCATGCAGCCTTGACAAATGTTCAGACTTTGAAACACTTAAAATGAATGGGTACAACATCTTATTTGGAATTCCTGAAAAATGGCTTTTGTCCTCAGTGAAAGATTTTCTCACCACATCATTTCTTCGAAAGAACGTTGTTTGTGTTGTTGTTGATGAAGCCCATAAAATTTCGTGGTAAGTAATTTTTATTTCTATGAAAATTGAAACAAAAAAATATTTGATCCTGCATATATGTTCCATGTATTTTTTAAATCAAAATTTCAATTTGTGACATTCCCAGGCTTGATCATGATAAATACACGTTTTTTTAATAAGCATAACACTAATAAGCATATTCAGGCTCAAATATTAGAAAAACTTAAACATATGCTAAGCCTCAGTCTAAGATTTCAAGGCATTTTTAATCTCCCAAATTACAAAAAACATGCAAAATGTATGTACATAAGCATAGCATAAGCATGAGGCTCAAAAAATTTGTTTTGCTAAGCATAGAGGCTCACCAAAATTTACCCTTATTGATAAGTTTTTTACTCTTTTTTTTTCAGGGGTGTTCCTGCTTCATCTTCTACAGAAAGCGTATTTAGAGAAGCCTTTTCTCGCATCGGAGAGATTCGGTCATTTTGTTCTGAGAAAGTTCCCGTTCTGGCCCTTAGCGCAACAATTGAAATGGACTTCACTGAAATTTTGCGTGGTGCATGCAGTCTGTCTAAATATGTAAGATATATTCATTCTTCTCCTGGTAGAAAGAATATTAGACTATCAGTCGTAGATGCTGGGAGCAAATCAATATCGTGCTTTAATTGGCTGCTCAACATCATCAGTCAAAACAGTGAAAACACTCCAAAAGTTTTGATATATTATCGATTGCAGAAACTGGTTTCTTGGTTATTTGGGCAGTTTCTATCCAAACTTGGATTAGGAATCTACAAAAATCGGGAAAAGCATTATGATAATTTTCTTGTTGGCATGTTTCATGCAGACACATCATCACACAACAAAGAGAAGTACCTTGATTCGCTTACTTCTGTAGACGATACATTACCTCGTGTCATAATTGCAACAAGCACAATCGGGTGTGGTATCAATGCAAAAAAATAGTTTGTCATTTTGGGCCTGCTTTTTCACTTGTTGATTACTGCCAGCAGATTGGACGGGCAGGACGGAATGGTGCATCTGATTGTCATGCCATATATATATTAACCCAAAAGTGGAAAAATTACACCAAATTAACCACCTGTTTACGCGCTGCATTGTTTTCACCATTCAACGAAAATAGCAGCCCTATTTTTTCGCTAGCTCCTGCCTATTCATGTTGCTCAGTCTGTCATCAATCTTCCAATCATCCCAATAATCATGATTTTGAAAAGGAGTGCGAGTTTGGTACTGCCCATGTTATTGAACCAGTTCGAAATGCTACACTGGAGGATAAAAGTGCTATTGAAGCTTTGTTATTGGAATACCATCATAATTATTTTCAAAGTGACCCCCATATAAACTTACCTTCTTCTTCGAAAAGTGGCTTAACTAGACCAGTGATCACTGATATATTAGAGAATATCAACTACGTAACATCACCAGACTACTTGATGGATCACATGACTATAGTTGATGAACACATTGCGATAAAGATTTACTCAATAATATCAGACTATTTCGTTTCTTGTCCTGAAAAGGAAGCTGAAAAGGAACCTGAAACATATCAAAACAGTGTCAACGAGGAGGAAAAATATGTTTTTTCTGATTTTGAAAACCTATCGGATATTGATATAGATTTTGAGCTTGAACATTGAAGGAACATTGTTATATTTTATGAATATACTCATTTCTAATTTTTCTTTTCAAGATCAAACAACAAAAGCATTGAGTGACAAAGAAAAATGCTATGAAATTTAAGAATATAAAAGTTTGAATTCTTCCTTTTTTGATTTTGCCCACTGAAAAAGTTTGTCAATATCTAGCTTTGAAAGTGTGTCACTGTTGAAATCAGGGAACGATTCATAACTGTGACTTTTCTCATTGCTTTCGGCAAAGATATTCTGCTTCATGAATTGAGCAACGAGATTTTGAACATCTTTAAGAGTCTTTGCTTTGTTTTTTGATGAAATTTGTTGTTTGATTTTTGACTCGTTTTCAAATTTTGTTCAAGATTTTTCAATGACTTTGATACTCTTTCAGTATTTTCTCTGTTGACATTGCCACGGAGGTTACGAAGTAGCTCCTTTAAAAAATTGTTCAAGTGTTCCATGTGTAAATCCATACTAATATTGTACCCCTTCATTCCATGTCTGTTGATGAAACGTTCCCAAATAAGACTCAGGGCAGCAGATGGCTCCATCTTAATACGAAAGAATGATTTTAAAACTGTGTAGGCATATTTACTTCTTCCATAACACTTGAAATAAAGGACTGCAACTCGATAATGCTCAAACAGCCTTTCTCCATCCCCCTCTTTGATTGCATCATTTATTGACCTCAACAACAAATTGTAAGTAAACAATGCTTTCTAGTTACTCAATTTGTGATTGATAGTTTCCTTCTCTTCCTCCTCAGTAGGTTCGTTAGTTGACTCCATAGCATTTCTAGAAATGAAGAAATTATTTCTATATATTTTTTCAAATATTATTGTATTTGAGTGATATTTTCTGCAATACATTTTCTGTTATATCAGATTCTATTGTAACTTTTTATTTTAGCATATTTTCGATAGAACTTTCAAAGATTTTTTTATACTAAACTTTAGACAGGATATCTATTTTTTATTACCTGTCATATTGGTGCTTAGCAACTTCGTAGCTGTCTCGCCCGTTTTTTGTCTTGTACGGTTTTTTTGTTGTGTTTTCGCATTTCAAACAAAAGTACAGTTTCATCTTGAATGGATTATCCTCGACTTTAGCATTTTCTTTGAGCTCAACATTATACATGACTGTGAATCTGAAAATACAAAAAGAAATCTTGGTAAAGAAGGGTTAAACTTGTAGAATATAAACCAACTTTGTTTACTATTACTTCACACTGTAATAGTATAGTCTTTATGCTAAAGTGCTGACCTTCTGAAAATTTCTTCCACATTCTTTTGTAGCCAGGCATATCTTGCATCGTTACCACCATTTTTGACATCGTCAGTAATAGGATCATCTGTAAGGTGAAAAAAATTAATCATTAAAATTTTCAAAAGATAAGAGAATTCTTCACAAAACTTATAAATTTCATCATATGACTCATTGGTATGAAAAATAAATTAACTAAAATCCTTTGAACAACTTTCAACTTACCCTCGATTTTTTGCATATTAAAATGAGTCATAGTTGCAGCTACAATTAATGCATTTGTTTCGACATCACTAAACTCTTTGAATGCGTTGAAATCGTCTTTAGCTCCTTTTTTGGCATTTGTTGAATTCGTTACATTCATCGACCATTCGGTGGTACCATGTTGGGCCCCGATTCTCTTTGGCGAAATATTGTTTCCTTAACCTGATGGAAGTAAATGATTATTTGTTTTATGTCATTAGTATTTTTGATTCATTTTGATATTATAAAAATTATCATAGAAGGTTTAGCTATTATCAATATATAAGGCACACCTAAATATTGGTTTATTCAGTCTTACCTCGTATAGGGTTCGCTTCAAATGCCAGTCTTCATAAGCTGGTTTCAACCCTTGCAGCATCTCATAATCGTTTCGACAATCGACAAAGCCTTGTTGAGCGTTAATGATCCTCTCCTCTGTAAGCTGGTCTCCTCCGAACAATAGTCATTCGATGATTAGTCTCCTTATTTCCTCATCTTCGTCAGTGTCAACGTCCATCATGGGGACATATTTGTCTTGAATTTCCCGTATAATTTGAATAATTTCGGTTGTAGAGTTTTCGGCGTGAAACGAAAGTCCAAGAGGTACCTGAATAAAATAATGTTTATATCTTTTTTAATTAAACTTTAAATTAAACCTTTGTGACGGTAACATAATGTCACGACTCTTATCTCCTCGTCAATTTATATTTTCAAGTAAGGTCTGTAAGATTATTAGGGTTTATACCAATACTTACAACGGGAGATTTTTCTGACATTTCTTTTGAAAATGCGTGAGGTATATGCCAGCAGACGTTTTTACGTAGAAACTTGAATGCAGGGATGGAGTTAACAATGCTTCGGGCTATCAGGATCTTGTAGGTGCTTGAAAGCACTTCTTGCGATTTCAATCCAGGGAATATAGGCATATTGCGATACTCTTGTAGTGTTTGATTGGCTAAATGTAAAAAGTGAAATTAAAGTGAAGTTTTATCCCATTAAGATAGTCCTTTCTTATTGATCATAAATTCTGGAGAAAACAAAAATGTTTTGATGCAGATTTTGAAAATAATAGTCGTTACCTTTAGAGGGATGAACCCTGTGCAATATAGCCATGTAGTGAAACCAATGGATGCTTTCATTTGAGTGTTTCGGTTTTAGCAGAAACCAATCAACGTATTGTTTTGAATTTATCATTAGAACTAGAACAGTTTTCACCGTAGCTTTGATTGGGATATTTATGATGGTATAAAAAGTAATTAAAAACCTTAAATAGTGCAGCAGCCGGATTTGTCAATCTTCGTAGCTGTTTTGCCTCCTCGAACGTTACGTCATTATCTTTCTTTAATGCCAAAATTGCCTTGTAGTCATCTTCGATCTCCTCTTTCCAACCAAGGACTTCAGAATCAAAATTTTCCCCCATGTCTTCGTTACGCTCCAAAGCAGTATTGTAACAATAAGTTAGACCCATTTTGTCGAACCATCCAAAAGAACGTTTGCTAGCACCCGCCGATACTAACATTTGGTCATTCCTTGAAGAGACAACGTTTGAATTCTTGGGATACCTTAAAAGAAAATTTGAATAAACTTCTAGCGATGCCCAAGGTCAGATATCAAGGTCAGTCGAACCCAGGCACAAATGGTTTAAAACTCACCTTCTCATTACAATCATTAGCGATCTTGATTTTTTTCGCGCCAATAATCTGCTGTTCATCCTCTTCATCTGCCTCTGGGAGTTTCCTTTTCAGTCCGAGTCCGACCCATTTTTCTGTTATTTTCTTCGCCTCTTCAATCTTTTTCAAATTTGATACGCATGATCGGCAAATCGACTCCGACAAGTCAGGATCCTCTTCAACAATAAAATTCACAGCTCTTAGTCTGTCTCTCAGCGAACTTTGTGTAGCGTTGTCTTTCTCTTTTTTCTTTTTGGATTTTTTCGTGGTGAATAAATTAAACCGGCACTCTTTAGTTTCCGCGTTGTAAATTTTGTACTCTTCAGAACACAGCCTGCTGTATTCTTTCGACGTACTAGGTCGTTCTATATAATTAAATTGATTATTATTTAAATTGGAAGCCATTACGTGACCACGGTCTCATAACTCACGTGCGTTGTTTTTGTTGTGGTTTTGAGATCGAAAGATAATTCAGAGGACATGCGCGCGAAAATGATGTAATTAATTGTTTCAGCATTTACGATTTATTTTAACTTTTCGGAGTGCAATTTTTGAATCGATGGAATTTTCAAAGGATAATTTTTTGATAAACGTTGTAAAATAAATATAATGATTAGAAAACAACATAGAAACTGCAAGATTATTTCTAGATAAAGGCATTTTTTTCCAAAACAAATTAAACGTTCCTTCAACAATGTCTGTATTTGCTTTTTCACGGCTCGTCTCAACTTTTGGCCATTGCTTGTATTAGCATAACCTTGTTCAAACTTGATAGTGCTAATATATATAGATTATATCTTTAGTGAAAAAGGCCTAGGGTATGTAAACATTAAGTTTCGAAAATTGAAATTGGAGCACAAGAAAAATGGCTGCCGGGAGAAGCAGAAGTGGTCCTGTTTGCTTGAAAATGACTTGGATTTTTGTATTTTGTTGGCTGTTATGTACTATTAGACCTCCGGCACAATGTATTAACAGTTTATATACAATGTTTTCTTAATTAATTTAGCTATTACAGAATGTTTTTTTTGCTTTATTCTTTCAATAATAAAGTATAAAATCTAATCTGTAAAAAAAGAGAGTTTATTTTCAGTGTTTAAATTTACAGCTTTTTCTTTTTGAGTTTTCACTCAATGTTTGTTATGAAGTTTAGCCATCTTGAATCTGCCATTATAATTATGCGAATTATTACAAATTATCCCCTAATTAATTTTCTAAAATCAGTGAGGTGTAAAATGAAAGTGACAGTTGAAAAATTTGAAATGTTCAAATGGACCTGGCTATCATTTTCTCTTTTGGATGTTGCATGAAAAAAGAAAAAGGTTACACAGTGTTTCCTGGCTAAATGTTTGATTGATTTGATTTATATATTTAGGAAAATTCAAAAAAATGTATAATTATAAAAATATTAGTGCCTTTTTATGCTTCATCTTTATTTTATTTAGTATTTTCAACACTTTCATTGACAATTTGATCTTAATATGCACATGGTGAGTCAATTTCATCCAATTCTTTTCATTGATGGGTTGCTTGTATTAATAAATATCACGCCCAGCTTTTGAGACTGGAACTCCTAATGATTAAATTAGGCGTTTTTACCACTTAAACTAACGTGACAATGTTTGTGTTGATTCTCAATATTTTTTCTAAAAAGAGAAGTTGGAAATATTAAGCAAAGAGGAAAATTGGTGATTTAAAATTAAGATTTCTTCAAAAGTCACCTTAAAAACAAAGAATTTAAGTGAAAATTTCATACTGATTCAAAGCTGTATTTCAAGCACAAGAAATTAACTGAAAATCCATACTGATTAATAAAAATAAAACAATCCTAACAACCAGAAGCTGTGTTTCAAAACTAGTAAACAAAGTAATATCTTCTATGTAACAAATTTATATTTAGAAATAGCTTTTATCTTTGAAAAATGGGAGTGTACAAGTTTTCGGATTGCTAAAAAACCTAAGAATTATTTTCTGTGATTTCAATTATTCCGCAGAATATTTTCTCAGTTCAGATAAAGAATAAGAATAGTTTGTTATTTTTGTTAATTCTGTCATTTTGCAAAAAAGTCAAAACAGTTTCAGAAAAATCTACAGAAGGAACCAAATTTTAAGATTGAGAAATAAGAATGCGCTCCACGAAACTGTTTTCTTGTTTGCCTCGAAAAGAATAATTTCCATTTCATTAACATTTCCTTACAAGCTAAAGAATAGAAACAAATAAATGGAACTATTACCGGCAATTGCTGTAACTTAGGACTACCTGACAAATTCTGTTTCATGATTAAGGTACCTTAAGTAGATTAAGTTTCTCGTAGATTAATTTTTGCTATTTTGACCATTTTTAATTCAGTCCACGCAAAAAGTTTGCAAACAACTCATTTGTGAAAAAAGTCCAAACAAAATTTTCGGAAATTTTTACAAGTGTCCCAAAAATAGAGAAAGAATCCCACACAAAATCTTTAGCACAACGCAGTTTGCAAAATTTTGTCAATGCTAAATTTCTAAAATCTAAATTCGCGAAAAAAGTCCACACAAAAATTAATCTTAAAGGTATGTTGAGAAAAGTTTGATGATAAATTGGTTAAAATATCAGAACAAAAAATACAGTCCAAAAACAGCTGATCCCAGGTTCCATGTAAGGCGGCCATCAAAAAGTTGCTCTGTTCGCGTCGCAGCGGGTGCTAAAAATGCATGCGGGCGGAAAAATTCCCGGTTCTTGGAAACGCGGCAATTGGTCAAGAGCGGGTAGTGAAACAATACAATTTTTCGACGGCCGCCAGAGCGATTGAGAAAAAAGCTATACTTTGAAAGAACAAATTGCTTTTCCCAGGTTTTTTCCCGCGTCTCCGCATCGGAAAATCAGTGAAAAATATGATGCAGGCGGGTGACGGGAACAGAACAATTTTTCGATGGCCGACTAATTATCCCAAGTTACAGCAGTTGACGGTACTATATATCTATCAAAGTAGAGTTCTACAATGCTAATAAACTTTTGACAATAAACTGTTATCAATATGAACTTTTTATATACAAGCTGATATGGGAAAATGATTATCAAGTCAAAAAAATGTCTTAAAATGAAAATAGCTGTGTAGTCTCATGAAACAAACCTTATGTAGACTGTAAACTTTAAAAACAAAAAATAAAATATAAACTGATAAACTAAATTCCAACATCATGGGTTAAAAAGCCAAGGCTGTTGAAACAAGCATTTTGATATGTTATCGTTAAAGGTCCATGCATGTCTGGATTACATTTTCAAAAGGACGATGATCCTGCAAGATTGAGGATTCAAGAATAAAAAAATTTCCCCTCACAACAGGGTTTACAAAAATTGAGTAGGGTGCACAAAAGACATTTCTTTCTATGTCCGTTGTGAAACGAACACATTTCAAGTTGCTATTGAATGTATCAATAGACCATCCAAGGACAGTGTAAAAATTGTTTCGTATTTTGAAAATATCGCCGTCATTTACATCTTGATGTTTCGAGATGTAGCCGATATCCAACCGGGTTCCTTTTTCAACTGTTATAGTACCTACTCCTGGCTCAAAATTAAAATGAGTTATGGGTAGGTCCAAACCAAAATCACTCATTAATGAAAATGAGCTTGCCCATTGTGGTACCTCATCGTTTTCGTCAAGGCCACCACATGGGACAAACACTTTAACTTTATTCTCACCCTCAACTTTCTTCACTGGAATAGCAAGTCTTCCTCCTTCAAAACTAATCATTTCAGCTGCCAATAACTCCCCATCAACCAATTTATAGACTTGTAACTGAGTCTCTTGTTTGAAGGAGACCCACGGACAAACTAACAGCTTGTCATGAAAGCGCAAGTGCTTAACCAAACACTTGTCGTCACTGAATAGCTCAGAAACTCGTCTGAGCGATTTGATAGCAAAACTTCGCTTATCAATACTACCAATCTTTGGCACTTCAAGTGGCTCACCAGGTACAAACTTTTTACCAAACAACACAGCAAATGAAAGCTTAGGAACGTCATTGATCAATATTTTCTTGTGGTGTGGATTACATGCATTTGATTTCAAGACATTACTATCTCTAAGCTTTTTTTTCACACGAGTTTCAATGTTTTGGTTGACACATAAGAAGAATTGTTGAAGAGAGTTATGATTGAGCGCCATTTTCTTTTTGATGAAGCCTTCCTTCTCGGACTGCGTATGTTATTGTAGCCCCGGGTTTCCGTGATCGGAAAGGAACATTCTACCGTGCGCTATTTTACCGAACGAAACTCAAAACCGCTTTATAGTTCCAAATTGAAATCGCCGTGTCAAAGTATAGACAGTAGTAGCCGGGAATTATACAAGATGCAAGAATTAATCGCAGAATTTGATTGGCTAATATCTTATTGTTATGATTTGATAAACAAAAGGATGACGTCAAACAGCTCTATTGTTTCAAGAAGTGGCGCGAGCTTTTGAATTGTTTTGAAAAAATAACGTTTTTTTGGACCTACCCCGGTGGAGGTCCTATAAATTAACCCGTGTTCGTTCGTTAGTACGTTAGTTACCAACTTTTCTCGAGATTGGCTCATTCAATTTTTCTGATTTTTTGCACAAAGGTGCATTACTATAAACCCTCGAATGTGACGGAGCCCGATTTTCGAAAAAAAAAATTTTCCGGTCTGTAGAACCGGAAATGTGCCGGAAATCGTCGTTTTTTCACATTTCCGTCACATTTTTTCAACTTATTTAATTGTTTCTTTACAGAAAAATGTTTTTTATGATGATGCCCAAAACTTAGCATCGTTTGATTTCCAAAAAAATCATCCTTTGAATCCGGAACTCCTTAAAAATCGGCGTAAAACGGTTTTCCTTCATTTTTTCAACTTATACTCGACAGATTTTCATGATTTTTTGCACAATGATGTAAAATGGCAATGCCCAAAATGTGACTCCTCAATCTGTGATGAAATAATGAAAACTGAAAACTAAATGTTTTTTTTTATTTCAGTTTTAATTTTCTCTGAATGATTGATTAAAGTGTCGATATTATTTTTCTTTCACCGTTAAACATCGATGCGTTTCTTAATTGCTTTCTCCGTTCCAATAGATATATAAATCGAAATTTAAAATTATACATTACTTCCATTAAATTCTAATTATTCGTTTTATAAATAGGTAGGTCCATTAAAGTATTACTTGTTCTTTTGTGATTTGAATCGAGTCAATAATTCCATACTCTGTATTTCAGTGAAGTTGTTGGGATTTTAATAGGATAGAAATATTTTTGTACAGAGTATGGTCTCCAGACTAATTCGGATTGGGGGCTTTCTACCCCTGGTACAGGATTCCCTGCTAGACTACAGTTTCAAGATGAACCAGCTTCAGTACAAATTTACTGTGTTCTTTCATTTTCATATAAACAATAGATTGATGTAATGACGTGGCCACCCATCTTTGTGGGCATATCACAATAGCTGAAGCTTTCTGTATTGAAACCGTTAACTCGTATTTGAAAAACATATATGTTAGGCTTTTTTTATAGATTTACCGGGGGTCTTACTTCAAAGTTGTTGTGCGCAAAAATTTTGCCTGCAATGATAGTAGCTGAACACTTTGAATAAGTCCGGAAAACATTAAATCACAGATTTCGTTCAATAGTACTTTATCTTTTCAACCTGCATTATTTCAGCTTTTACAGTATTACTTCAATCCTCTTTGTCTTTTTTCCTTTTTTCAGAAGCTTGGAAATCGGAAGAAGGTGCTCTGACGTCGATAAAATGGTGATCGACAAGGTTTTAACGAAGGACTTCATTGCGTCCGAATATGAAAAGAAGGACTCGAGGTCCGACCACTGAGATGGCGCACGCAAAAATGTGATAAGTATTTTGAAGCGTTGGATAAAAAGACAATGACAAAGCGATCGACAAAAGCGCAAAGACAAGATGGGCCCTTTCAGTGGACCTGAGGTCGACGAATCAAATGCATGGGGAATAATAACTAAATAAACCTTTAACCTATTCATTTTGTTATTATTATGTTTCTTTTGTTTGAGATTTTCTTTAGCTTGATATTTTTATCTATTTCAACGTTAATTAATAGCCCCTATCCCCCTGGGCAGTAGACATGCTTGTAAGAAAATCAATATGGAAAGGCTTTTTAGCTACTTGTTGAATAATGGTTTGACGAGCATGTGGTGGTGAAATTTCTCAAATTTAGGGAAAATGAAAAATGTGGGAAGGATAAGAGTAAAATTTTGATATTTTAATACCTGCCAAAATAAATGCAGTTTTTGTACATATATGTACATGTTTAAAATTTTTAAACTTTGCTGTAGATAGAAATGCAGTATAGATTTTTACTTGTATATATTCTTACATTTCATTAGCAGTCTAATTTATGTAATCCAAACTCTTTTAATTGGAAATTTCACACAATTTGCAAATCGTTTATGTATCTCTGAAGTTGAAAATTCACATAATACGATCAAATATTACGATTCCTTCGCCATTTGAATTACACGAGTTGAACTATATCTTGTAAATTTCACTTTTTTATGGAAAATATTCAAAAAGAACTCCTCAACATTATTGTTTGATAACTTGTTATTTATTATGTTTCATGATTTGGAGGCAACTTCTCAAATATCAATCAGCAAACAAGACTTTTTAACGTTTCGAGACGTTTAAAAGTATTTTTTATTTAAAATTTCCAAATTTCTGAATGTAGGATTTCCAGCTTTGGAAATATGACTTTTCCATATTTCCAAAGTTTTGGAAATACCATATTTCCCATACATTTGTAAATATGGAAATAGTGCTCAATACTTCGGAGAGCGAATCATAGATTATATCTTTCGAAAATTCACAAGGTTAAAAATACTTGTGTGATTTGAAATTATAGTAGTTATCATTTGGTTGATCATCTTGATCATCTTCTTTGTCAAAGAAAAAAGCTTGAACTCGGTATTGTTAGTAAATCTATTATCGAAAAAAATCGATAAAACTGTAAGGGAAAAAACAAACGTCAATTAATGGCACAGTACTGGGAACGTGATAGACTGGTTCATAAAAATCGAAAATAAAAGCAGATGTACATTTACCCAATTTGACATAGAAGAGTTTTATCCCTCAATATCGAAAGAGCTCCTTGAATAATCACGCTATACAAATATCTCGGACGACCGTCGTCCAAAGAATTATTCGAACGCGCAGCACCTTTTTACGACAACGCACTACAACAAAGTGGACACAAATCGAAACTTTTCTATACCACCGCCAAACCAAACAACACGAAACGAAATAGAAAACGAAAAATCACGTGGTTCAACCCACCTTACAGTACAAATGTCAAGACAAACGTCGCAAAAAGGTTTTTAAAACTCGTAGAGAAAAATTTCCAAAAGAAACACAGATTTTCGAAATTTTTTAACCGCAACAACCTTAAAGTGAGTTATAGCTGTCTACCAAACATAGCCAGTATCATATCTTCGCACAACAAAAGCATATTAACCACCAAACCACCTGACAAGAGCAAAACGTTTAATTGTCGCAACAAAGATTCCTGCCCGTTGAAAGGTAACTGCTTACAAGAACAAGTTATTTATCAATGTACCATTACTTCATCCGAAAGTGAGGAAGAAGCTAAGTACATTGGGCTTACCGAAAACAGCTTTAAAACACGTTGGAAACAACACAATTTCACATTCAGACATGAAGATAAGGCAAATTCGACTGAATTATCGAAACACATCTGGAGCCTCTAAAAACAAGACATTCAACCCATATTATCATGGGAAATAATCGATCATGCTCGACCATTTGCAAACGGAGGTAAAACCTGTAATTTGTGCTTAACTGAAAAGTTCCACATCATCAATTCTTAACAAAAACTCTTAAATAAAAGATCCGAACTGATTTCCACGTTAATACAGGCACGTTAATAAACATTTTTTGAAAAACATAAAAAGCGTCCCACTGGACACTTGAATCTTTTGAAAGTTTTATAGTTTTTATCGCCTAATTTTTCATCATTACTTTTAATCATTTTTATCGCCAAATTTGTCATAATTGCTTTTAATCATCTTTTACTATTTTTTACGATTTTTTCCACACTTCAAATCTGGACATAAGACGGTTTTTAAAATGTTTTACACATCTGATAATTGCGATAAGCATGAAACTTCAAGTAATGTATTGTAACCTTGTGAATTTTCGAAAGATATAATCTATGATTCGCTCTACGAAGTATTGGGCACTATTTTAATGGTTGTCCAACCAAGATGTTAAATATGGAAATATGACTTTTCTATATTTCCAAAGTTTTGGAAATATCATATTTCCAAAATTTGTAAATGTGGAAATATGGTATTTCCAAAACTTTGGAAATATAGAAAAGTCATATTTCCATATTTACAAATGTATTGGAAATATCATATTTTCAAGATATTTCCAGGATTAATCTCTTATTTCCGCAACCCATTTCTTGAATTCATCCTCGCCTTTTTTTTCGTTTGACTGAATGTAAACAAAAAAGGATAAAAAGATTGGCGGGAAAACTAAAAAAAACTGGGTTTTTAAGACGTTAAACTCCCCGTTAACGGATAGGCAAAAAATCTCAAAATAGAGAAAAAAGATTAAGGCTATACTTTTGTTTTACTATACCATATTTTTACCTGACTTTCTGATGTTCCAGCTCGTTCTGGTTCCTCCGAGTGGTCCAGGTCTACATGTCTACGTTTTTGTGAGGTTAAATGGTTCCATTTAATTTTAACTGTTTCAGCTTTTTCAACAGCAGCGATTCCGCTAAAACATTTACGACATATAGTTGCCGACGATTCTTGCAAGGTGCTGTTGTTAAGAAAATATATCCCGAGGTTTTGAAGACGTCCAATGATATCATTCGTTATTTTACGACGTGAATCAGGACTATTCTTATATTTTTCAAGGCACAACTTGCATGAAAAACTCATTTCGTTGAACCATACTTTCTTTCATTGGATGCGGTAGTCAAAATAACATAGGAAAATGTGTGGATTGAAAATATGCATTTTTTCCTTATGCAACTTAGTTTCCAGTCTTATTTTCATAATTTTTGAAGATCTACTTCAAGATTTTCATCGAATATATGGAAAGGTCCATATGAGCGATTAAAAGAAGCAAGAAAACGGAGGGTGTTTAATCAACCTAAGGTTGCTATTTTTATCACTATTTACGGGACCAATTAATTCCTTTTCCTCACACTTAGCATATTTCCTTCTGCGGATTACTCAGCTGTTCGTCGTCGTCTTCTTGTTGCTGTACGGCTGGCTTATCAATAATTAGGCATGGCTGCTTTATTTACATGTGAGGGAGTGCTCTGTTTATACATATAAATTAAAAAAAATTGTAAGAGAAAGTTCTCCTCTGCTTGTTGAAACACACCTTATAAGGTCAAAATATAATGTCATCGAATATGGTATCATGAGAAGAGCGAGAACCTTTGTAGCACGAAATTTTCAAAGTGTTTTCATTGTATTTGGTTTATAGATCTCCAGTCAAAAAATGTTTTAGAAACGTTTTTTCAACGTTGTAGAGAAAATCGTTATTTCATGATGTTTATAAAACGTTATTAACCAAACGTTTTTCAAAGGTTTTGCTGACAACGTTTAATAAGCGTTTTTTCTAAACTTGATTTAAATTTTATTTTGATCAACGTTTTTTAAACGTCTATAAACGTTTTTTTGAGACGAACGGGTAGTGCCCAAAATTTGAATTTGAAATGTATAAATATAACCTCATCAACTCTCAGCTTTTATCCCTGGAAAATTTCTGAAACCTTACCTGCTCTGAGATATAGGAGAGATATTCTATATATCTTTTTGTTTTTTACTTTATTGACTTCTCTCTAAGTGTTAAATATATTTTAATAAAACGCCCACCCCAGTTCGAATACCTCGTAAAAGATCCCCCTTGTGAAATTCTCTTCATCACGCCCTTTCCAAATTACAAACCGCGCGCCCACTCCCTGTCCAACTCGCCGCACCCATCGTCCGCCGAATTAACAATGAAATGGCTTCTTTTCTGAACAGCTTTCGAACGTTTGAACGTTCAAACGTTCGAATTCGAAGTTCAAAACAAAAATCAAACAAAGTAGGTTCTGTAATGCACGAAGACAGGAAGAACCTGGTTCTCTTACAAAAATTAACTAAATAGTGTAAGTAGTTTACATTAAACTGAAAATGCTTTTGATATTCAAGTTAATTCTTAGAGGCTTTATCAGTGTAGCTTATTTTAGGTTCCAATTCCTGATGATATCTATTTTTGAGAGCAAACTCTGGAAAAATTACATAATCTACAGTAAACTTTATGTTAAAACTTTTTATTTTAACTTCTTTTCCCTCAGATTCGAGCTGGAGTGTATTATTGGTTTCCTTATTGCAACTATCCTCTTTGTGTGGTCGCCAGCAGAAAGTACCGAAAAAATGCTAGTACAGGTAGGTGAAATGTAGCAAGACTTTAATAAGATCTACATACAATTATGCTAATTTCTTGTTAATACCCCTGCATCACTGAGTGAACTTGGTACTTCAAACTTCTGAAATTTGACTTTTCAGGTTCTTTTGGCAGGTACTTTTCATGGCCAAACTTAATGTTTCACGAAATGTATTACCAACGACTGTGCTAAATTATTGTCGTTGAGAAAGTTAAATATTTGGTAAAGAAGCCTTTTTTGTTAAGTGAAAATAATATATAAAAGAAAAGGAAGAGAAAACTTCTGTTTCAGCATAAAATATGCTTTTTCTTGACATTGTCATCTAGCTTTTTTAAAAGATAGGAATTCACTTTCATTTTTATGTTTACATTTTAATTCTGCCATTTTAGAATGCATAATTAAGGTGTTACCCCCTTAAATATGCAAACACCATAGTCATAAATTAAAAAAAGAGGGAATTCTGATTGGTTTTAAATTCAAATTTGGAGTGACAGTTGAAAATTTCAGTTACATTAATTTGGGGTTTCACTGGACTCTCTACTTTTTCCACCTTCAGATTTTCAAAGACAAAAAGTAGTTGAGCTCCAGCTCCTGTAGAAAAATGCTTTTGTTCGTAAGAGTTGTTTCGTTTTCTCGATACCTTGATGCCCGACATAGTCATCAAGGTATCGAGAAAACGAAACAAAAGTATTTTTCTACCGTATGGACAAAATGGTCGAATACCACGTTAAAAATCACATCGCATATCAGTGTACCGGTCCATCAAAACCACCTGCTCCAATCAAAGCTACCGAAATTCCAGAAGCCGTTTGGGATACGTTACATATCGATTATCTGGCACCAATTCCAGTGTTAAACAAGTACGTTCTCGTTACAATTGATAAACGTTCACGCTACCCAGAAATATTCGTTAAAAGTACAATATCAAAAAAGTACAAAATTACAAAATCTTTAACAGACGTTTTACATAGAACATTCGCTACTTGTGGAAATCTGTCAAAAGTTGTTACCGGCAACAGCCCACCATTTCCTTGGATAGAGGTACGGGAATTCATGGAAGACAACAGTATCACACACCACCGTATTACACCGTTATGGCTGCAAGCTAACACAGGAAAATTTTTTTGATTCCCTAGGCTATGGAAATATATATTTCCAGATCTGGAAATCCGGAATTTTCCCTAACCAATCCATAGCTAGGGAAGGTGCAACAGCTCCCTAACTATGTAATTGACATATCCCGAACCTCAAAGTTTCATATGGATTTTTAGAATCATTATAGGGATTTTAATCCTACCAAGCTCGGCATACTTAATTTCCCTAATGTTGGAAAGTTGATTTCTTCAATAATAAAAACTATGGAAATGATATATCCCGAACCTCGAATCTTACAATGGATTCATGGGAACACGATAGGGATATTAATTGCAATTCCCTCGGGATACTTAACTTCCCTAACAGTGGAAGGATGATTTCTCTTAATTGCATTACAATGTATTATTGGATTGAGCCCATAGGGATATACGTATTCACCAGCTATTTATTTTAATATGGAAAGCTTAGTTCCCGAGTCTTAGTGAAATATAAGATCAATACGAAAATTGACGATCGAAAAATCATTATTTTTTTTCCTGTTACGTAACAGCTATTCCAAATTTTTATGATAATAATCAGGAAACAAGAAAATATGATTTGATATAAAGTTCGAGATAAATTTCTTTGCACAATTCATGAAAAATTATGTAAAACTTTTAAAAGTTATCCTAAGAAATAAATAGTAAGAAATTTGACTTAAAAATCTTGTCTTTTTAGCGTATTTACATATTATGCAATAGAAAAAAAATGTGTTTGCTCAGTTAAGTTTTAAAAATAAATCCTTCACAAATAAATAGTAACTGTTAAGATATATACAGACTTTGAAAAAAATATTCAGGATAATCATGTACATTTGATTTATCTCCCAAAATCTTTTTGTCTTTTTAGAGTATTTACATTATGCAATAGAAAAAAATGTGTTTGTTCAGGTAAGTTTTAAAAATAAATCCTTCACAAATAAATAGTAACTGCTAAGATATATACAGACTTTTAAAAAAATATTCAAGATAATTAGGTACATTTGACTTGTCTTCTTTATGCATTAAAGTCTTTGCAAATAATGTCATTTGGTTCTACCAACGGCAAAGTTACAAGTTTAACACAACCACTTTCCAACATCTTTTTCCCGAATTCAAGGAATCCATCTGTTACATTGGCAAACCTGTCCATCTTTATGCCGTACTTAAGTTTTTTCTCATTAAGCTTGGAGCGATTCATTTCTCCACACACCAACAATGCAAGTTTTCTAAAATCTTTGTTTGACATATCTAATGAAGAAAGAATAAGAAATAGAAAAATAATTAACATCCTCTCAATTTAACTAAAATCATTAAACTTTGATTAAAATACAAAATAAGTGAACATTTTTTAACCCAAGAACATAATTAAGCAGCCCAGCTATCCCAAGCTCTAGTTTCTCAAAAAAAGAAATTTGCTATCTTATTGGGACAATAGAGGGAACTTTCAAAAACATTTTCTCAAAAATTTGAAAGCGAGGATGGGTTTGAAAAAGCATGTCCTGGGCGGAAGACTTTCGAAAAATCAATTAGCAAGAGGGTGGGGGTACCAAAGAGTATTAAATACTTGCGGCATACAACTTACAATAGCAGAAACTTCTTCATAGTATAATGGTCCCTACCTTCCTTTTCTTTTGTGGTGGCTCACTTTGAACTGTTCGAGGATTGAAACAAGAATGCCCATTGCCCGTCTTACTTGTTGCTGCAGTTTCATGCCTGGGTGTTTCAGCATTCTAAAAAAGAAATATTTTAAAGCATTTTCAAAAAAGAAGGGATAATTAAATAATAGTTGACAAGCTTTACTTCATGTCCAACGCTCAATCAAAAAAGGAAAATTTGTATGACCTCAGTTCTTGGGACTTAAACCGATGAGAGCAAGCAAAATGAATAAAAAGTAAAAATTACCTTGTCAAAGGGGATTCGTTTCTTGGCATTGCTGTTAGTATTTTTCTGGATAAAAAACAAACAACAAAGAATTGATACAAAAATAGATATAAAAGCAAAGGAAAAGAGACAGTACACTAAATTTTCCATTCAATCAAATGTATCAGCCTAAAATTTAGAGGAACATCAGAGGATTAAGAATTACCTTTGCGGGTTTTCGTTTTTCTCTAACAATAGCGATGATCATCTTCCTTCGTTCTGCTCGAGCTAGGCCTGTCAGTGCAGGGATCTCGTCGCGTGTCTTGTTCTCAAGCGTATTTAATAATTGCTCTAATTTTTCATTATCTTCTGCGCGACCAAAATTTGCAGGAATATCTTCACCCCATTTATCATTTATTTGTTTCCGCATCTGTGAGTGCCTGAAATAGGTGGGGGATAAAATTTCATTGTTTAACGTGGGTGCTGAATACTTCATCTAATGGTTGGTTTTAATCACTCAAATTAAAAATCATGAAGTTGAAAAATTTTGCCTGCAGCGCAATATTTTAATATGAAAAGCAAATTATTTCATCTTAACCTTCACACAATTAACATTGAGAATAATCCTTTTCGGTGGAACAGACTTTAAAATAAATGAATACACAGGAATACATGCAAAATTGGATATAAACTCAAAATTGCTGGAATTTCAACCAGTTGTAAAGTACAGTTTCTTATTTGGATTCACTCGCTGGATATGAAGAAATGAAAAATTTTACAATTTCAAAGAAGTCAAAGAAATTGAAACTTACTGCATGTTCTTTTTGATTTGTGACAGCCTAGACCTGGTTGGAGTTGATGTTTTAGGTGTCTGGTCCACTGGTTTCTCTTTAAAAACGGAAAGAAACTCCAACTCTTCCCTAAAGGTTAGTCCAGCATCTTTCAACCTTTGATATCTGTTTTCAGATTGAATCAAAATCGAGAGCAATTTTCCATTCAAACCGTGACCTGTAAATAGAGATTTTGATAGCAATAAAACATTTCATTTGTGCATTACCTTACCCTACAACTCAAAGTAGGACTCATACTCTTTTAGGGAGACTTAGAACTTTTTAAACTTGTAAGAAAAAGGCCAAAACATGACCCGAATTGCCTGGCCAGTGTATGTTCAGAGTATGTTTGGGCTAGGTTTTCAGCAATCTGAAACTATTTTGCGGCAATGTTTGGGACAAAATAACCTTCTGCTATTTTAGGCTGTAACATGACCTGAAAATTTTAGAGACGTATATGTTCGAGCCGTACCTTACTAGGCTAGAGGGTTGATCTTACTTACTTATGGTACCCGGTACGGTTACTTGGAATAGCGTTTCAGATAAGGTTATAGCAAAAGTTACTGTTATTTACTTAATATGGGTACTGGTAGGTAAGAAAAAAGAAATACAGTAAATAAAATATAAGTAACAGAGAAGAATTGCTTTTAATTTTGAAAATCGTTAAAACTATGAAGGAAAATAAACTTACTCGTCAGTTTGTTGGCCAGTTCAGGAGTGAATATAAGACTAAGATATTCTCCCAACTCTTCTGAATTTAGCTTTTCCAACTCTTGATCCATTATTGATAATATTGATGAATTTTTACAGCTCTTTATAATCTTTACAATGTAGTTTCTCGTTTCAGCATTCAGTTGCACGTGGTGAAAGCAAATTTTAAATTTTTTTGGTTGATAAGACCACGCGAAAGATGCTTTGCGAACCGTGCTCATTTCACTTTACGAATTTATTGAAGGAAAATTGCAGGGAATGTTTGACCACGAAAAATCTTATTTCATAATAACTGGACTGGTTTATCTGAATTAATTTGTAAAAGTCTTCATTTCATGAAATAACATCTTGAAATTATTTGATATAAAGAAGTATTGGAAATCAATCAATTAATATATAAAGGTTTATGATTTATTTGGTCTGTAAATTACATGCATTTAAAAACACAACTTTCACTTTGCTGCTGCGCGCCAAAAAATTATAAAATTTGTAACTGAAGAAAAATCGAAGAAAAAGCAATGGAAGAGCCGAAAATCAAATGGAGAAAACGTGATTTATGTGACTGTCCTCTCTTAGAAAAGATCCACAAACACTGTCCTTGTCCAACATGTCTTGGAAAGGCAGTTCTTCCAAGCACTGCATCTAGACATCACCGACATTTCAAAGAAGTTTATGGTGATGTAGATGATGACGACAAAGATCTAAGTGCTGATGGTAAATCCAACAAAAGCTGTGATCGATAGCCCATTGATTTTTAATCGATACTTAATTTAATCGAAGTATAATCAATCTATAATCGATAAACAATCGATGACAAAATTAATCGATAAATAATCGAGCTTTGAAAAAATCTTGAGTATCGATTACCTATCGATTCTATCGGTTGATCGATATCTAATCCATCGATTACATATCGATTATTTATCGATTACTCAAGATTATCGATTATATCGATTAACTACGCCTGGTATGGTGGAATTTGACAAAAATTGGGACGGTCCTTTGCTGCCCAGAGACAGAAGGTTGGCAGACAATATCATCCACCAGGATGCAAGTGAAATTTTTCAATCTGTGGACCTAGACCTTAAGTTAGGATTGGAGCTCGAGAATCACAATATAAGGCTGAAGGCCTTCTTAGTAGGGGCATTCGTACCCCAAGACTTTACTTAAGTTAGGATTCCGTGGGATCCTTTATAGGGGCACCGGTAGAGTTGGGAGCTTTTTAAAAGTCAAGCTCTATAAGTTATACGCTACCGTAACTTGGACTAATGTCGACATCCCTTAGCCTAGTTAACTAAGCCCGTATTCACAAGGCTAGGACACACGGCTTATGGCAATATAGCGTTTTTATTATACTTATTACATTTTTTATATTTACGGATTTTAAGTTTGCCTTGGAATACTGGCTTAGGGAAAGGGCGCGTTCATAATATGAACGCAGGATTCGGTGAGCTTCTGATTGGTCAGAGTGGGTCACGTGGTAAAAAATCGGGAGTTTTCGTGAGCAGTAGAAGTTTATAATTATTTTATCAGAAAACGAGTAGAAGAGGTAACCTATAGAAGAGGATGGGACTCATTGAATGCAAGATCTTTCTTCGATTATATTATGATGGATATTTGGAATACTGTATCAGAAAAAGTTTTCAAGACCTGATCCCGACCTGATAGTGCTCCTCTTGTTTTTGGGAAGAATTGAACTGATGAAGAAAAAAGAATGCTATTCGTCGTAAAGACAGCAAAAGTTGCTTGTTTCCAGAATGGCAAATAATAAAGTAAAGATTTGTGATTGAACATTGACTATCGTATGTGGCAATATATAAGAGAGAGTACTTGTACAGATCCTATGCTGTAGTTCTGTATTTTGATTGGATTGCATGACATGATATTGTATCATACTATAATGGATAGATGATAGACAGTTCTTGGTTTTTGACTGGTTGTGGTTTCTTGTTGTTTTATGAATTTGAGACTTTATGCTCGATTTTACAAACAATGACATCTTTCGTTTTCGAAGAACATAAAACTGTCGGTGCTTATTTTCAGTGACAGCTATACGAATTCAAGACTCAAGAAAATGTTTTTTTGGGGGGATTGATTACATACATTGTTTTGTATACGGTATTTTAGCCTGCTAGTCTAAAGTATTTTTTATTTACAGTATTTTGTTGAAGGTTATTTTTAAGATGAGCTTTGTAAAAATCATACAAAATACTTTTATGTCAAATCACAAAATTATCACTCAAGGAACGAATTTGTCTCTTGTTGACTTTTCCATAAAACATAACTTTTTGAAAAAAATGAACAAATTTTTCCTTCACTCTCCATCGGCACACTTTACAATAGAATTTCATATTATATTTTACAAAAGGAGCGCATAAACTGTAAGACGGAGAGTTTGTTTATCTAATCTTACAATAAGAGCCAATCAGAAGATAGAAAAAAAAACAAAATAAAAAAATTCTAAATAATGTTTCGATATTATGTTCTGTGTGTGGTGTGATTTCATATTTTTGATATGAAACGAATTAAGTCAACGACGAATAATTATGCAAATTATGTGAGTTTACGTTATCCCTCGCCGCGAAATTTGAATTGTCGTTGTTGTCAGTTGATAAGCTACCGAGTTTACTGTCCCTAAGCTAGTTATTCAGTCACAACTTAACCATCAGATTTATCCAAGTGACTGAATCAAACTAGCTTAGATTTCTAGGCTAGACATCCCTCTTCTATTTCGACATCCTTCATTAGAGATAGGAATAATAGGAAGGTCAGAATCACTGATGGACTCCTCAACTGATTGCTTAGCAAAAGAGATAAGTTTCAATCAGCGATTCCAACCTTCCTATCATTCATATCTCTAAAGAAGGATGTCGAAATTAGAAGAGGGATGTCGACATTAGACTAAGTTACGGTACCTTATTGGTATAAAATTCGCAAGTCACAAATTTTTTTTGAGGAAATGTTTTTTGCGTGTATTAAATTTTGCACTTATCAGTTTTTGAAAATTTTCGCGCATATTTAATTTTACGAAAATATTAAATTTTACAAAAATATGAAAATCTCACTAAATTGGGCATTTTCAAAGAGTGGGAACAAAGCAAGAAAATGACTGATTTTGCTTGAAACACAACATATTGGGTGTAAACATACCAAAAATAGTAACAAAACTAATGACAAAAATAGTAACTAACAGTTACTGTAGTCACACTAGGAAATCAAGCTTTCAGAAAAAACAACATCAGTCATCTACAGGATGTATTTGCAACAAGCTACCTGAATCAAGTTCAAGTTCCCAAGACAATTAATTAATAAAACTTGAAAACTTAAAATGAGACAAAATGACCGATTACGAACGTGCAGTAGCACGTTCAATTCAATTTCAGAGATAGCGCTTTGATTTTTAAGGCCTTATTTGTATGCTAAAAGTAAAAATAATTCCGCATATGTAAATGGGTCAGTGTTTGAGGTCCGGCAAAATTTCTGGGAAATTGCCTATCCGGCAGTGCGCCTATCTAGGTGGGTTTTGTCTGCCCCAGTATATCTTTTTCTTGAGAAGTTGATCTTCAAATTAGTTTTCAAGGTTGGCTTGGCTCAGATTTTTTCATCTATGGCTCAAATTTTAGGCAATTTCTCATAGTTTTTGAAAATGTTAATTTCATTAAAAAGCTCTGGGTTATTTTTTCATGAATCCCTTTAGAAGTTTTGCGCTTTCGCAGCAGCATTAATCTTTGATACGTATTTTCTTTATTTTAAATTTTCAACTTACTTTGAAAAATTTTTGCGCAAAATTTTGTAACTCGCAAAATTTAACACCAACAATGTATATAAGTATTTGTGAATAACAGCTCTCTGTCGTGTCTCATTGGTGCAAGCAGTTAGGTATTAAGTTTGTAAACCAGGTTGCTTGCATTTGGTAATTCGAGCCTGGGTCTGAGACCTATTTCACCGATGCGTGCAAATTTCAGACAAATGCTTAGAAAACAGTTAGAAACACTTGAGAAAGTCAGTTTGTTGGAATTTAAGGAAAAGATTGACGGATCAGCAGAGTCTGATACCCCTCAAACCCCAGCATAGTGGGATCGTCCTTCACCCTTGAAAAAGAGCGGGTTTGAGAATTTCTTTGAATTTAAAAGAAGATCAGTTAGTCACACTAGCATCTCGCCGAAATGCCTGATAAATGTTACAGTAATGCTGCAAAAACTATGGAAATTACCTAAATTTTGAGCCATATAAATAGTAAATATGTATTTTCCAAAAATCAAAAAGATTTGAAAATTAGCAAAAGTTTTTTTCGCTCATTTGCAAAAGTAATTTCTGCCATCAGATTCATGTTATTGTAATATGTTATTCTGCCCTCGTACAGAAGTTTGCGTACACTTATGATATCGTCCGACATGAAGGCATCCATCAAAATGACAGAAGAACTATTGGCATATGTGGGGGAGTTGTTAAAATCATCTGATGACATAGAAAATTGGCCCTCCAGTTATCATACAGCCACATCTCTACTGAAAAGTAAAAATATCTATTTAGACCCAATCCATCATAGGATATGTTACAGTGGGAATCATCCGCAGTATCATTATGTTGTAGAAAATGATGAACATTGTCCACACTGTGATGTGAAACCATTGGTCAACAGATATTATCTTCCACTCAAAGATAAACTAAATCGCTGGTTTCTATCTAGCAGCTTAACAAATAAAATGTTAGCCCATTGGAGACATAGACATGTTTGGTTAGGGAAAGCAGGAGTGAACTATCCAATTAAAGAAATTTGGGATGGATCCCGTTTTAAAGAACTGCAGTGGTTTTGGGATCCCAACTGCAGGTGGCCCTTACCGCATAGATGCACTGGATGTGGTAATTACGTAAATCTGAGTGATATAGGTGTTGGCACTGATGATGAAGGCGACATGATCAATGTTATTTGTTACCACTGCTCTCATACAGATATTGATATTACACCCACAATTGTTTCTGAAGATCCACGCAACATAGGACTCATTGGACATTGGGATGGCTGGAGCTCGAATTCTGGAAGGTCAGCTAAATCCACAGGTTAGTTCTTTTTTTGTTTTGAAATTCAAATGTGATACTCTGAATTTTTCAGACTGCGTCATTCTTGATAACCTCTTTAGTTGGACATTTTTTTATCTTTTATGTAAGCCATCAATAACCCAGTTACCATTTCTATTCTTGATCGATTCAATCATTTAGTCTCATTTTTAGTTTTATGTTTTGTTTTCTTATGATTAACCAGGTAGGTCATCAAAGTATCACTTAAATATCTTTTTTAAAGGGTCAATTGAGCTTTCAATAGCAAACATGGAGAAACAACATCGCTGCCAAAATGAACATGTATACACGTCAACGTTTGTTCCAGAGCATGCACTTCCAAATAAAGATCCAACTGTACTAGATCCATTTTTAGAGCCTCTTGTGACAGAACTAGAAGAACTGTTTATCAATGGTAATTTACTTTAATTTCTCGGTGAAATTAGTTCTCGCCAAATTAAGAAAATCTTGGCTCACCAAAATAAGCTTCTCAACAAACTATTGCCAATATTGCCCCTAATATTCACTGTCCCAAGAACGTCACCAAATTCAAGTCTTGGACTGCAGAAGAATGGAAAACATTTTCATATCCCATAGCAGAAGTTTTATTTGTAGATGACGATTTTGTCGGTGATGACGAATACCACCTGATATGGCTTACTGCACGAATCGTCGAAATACTTTTCCACCACAGGACAGGGCTGAAACAGGAAGATTTGGACAAATTGAACAAAATATGTTGGAGAAGGCTGATTCTAATGGAAGAAAATATCGGCAAAGAGCAATGCGTGGTCACTGCCCACAACGCACTCCCTTTAGTCGAGGACATGATGCGTTTCAGTCATTGCGATAACTTTTGGTGTTTTGCTCCTGAAAGAGTAGTGAAGCGGTAAGAACATTGACCATTAGAAGAGATGTATGTTCACAAGCATTATGATTCGAGCCATATCTGGACGAGAGTGAAAAGCATAGCTCGATTAATCCTTTGTGACTGCACAAAGATTTCCCTAAAGCCTGTTTAGTACAGTACAATTTAAATTACATAACTTGAACCCTCCATAAATGAAAGGTTCTTTTTTCTTTTCAGGTACAAGTACATTCAAACAAACAACAAAAATATCGAGTCAACGTTTGCAAAGACAGAAATCAAGCGTGAAATATTAGCTTTGTCCCGGCGGAAAAAGAAAATTACTTACCAGCTTGACCAAGTCCACGGGGTAAGTGTTCGTAATAGAGTTTTTCTAAGTCTACTAGGTTTAAGTGACCATCAAAGCATTCACAGCTTTTTTTCTTGACATAAATTTATTTGGGATACTGTATGGAACTGTTTCAGACATTTTCCCATTATAAATTAACTTTTCTTCAAAAAATTCAAAAATTTGGCGTTAAATTAGGAAACTCACCATGGAGTAACTGTTTTAAATATTTTTAGATGCTCCATCAGCACAATAGTAAGTGCCAGTGTTCACATAGTAACTGCATGACCCCCATTTTTGGTTGCTCAGTTCGATGCATGAAAAAATTATTAAAAGTGTTTTTTCTTTTGTATTAATTGCTTACTCAAAAGGTTTTAGGAGGATAGTTTGAATTAAATATATCACTTAGATTTAATTTCTCGGACAAGACTTGTATCGTAAACCTTTTAAATTCTCTTTATGGACTCTTAAATTGTGACAAGGCTAATGTTCTCATAACCATAACATATCTTTTTATCATATTGCGATGTGATACAAGAAAAGTTTGTTGTTTTGGTGAAATTGTTTCACGTATGGCCAAATTCTAATTCTGTAAAATATTGAGAGATTTGTAATTTCTTTTTATTTTCACTTTTTCCCCCAGCTTGTTTCCAGTATTGAAGGGGCTCGGAATTATTGTGATTCAGAAAATCCAATCGCGTTCATCGGTGCTATGTCAATTTCTAACACCAACGTCCATGTGGCTGATGCCGCATTACGAGAAGCGCTGGAATCTTTGGATTTGAATGCTGACGTGTATCAGTCCTTTCGATCGTCTTATCTGTATCATCAGAGGTCCATATTAAAAATCGGTTCCTTCGTTGTATTGTCTGGTGGTAACATTGGCAAAATTGAGGAATTTATATTTATCAAACTGGATGATTATTCAAAGAAATTGGCCCGTTTAGAAATGTTTCCCTTTGATGGTCACACAATTAAGAATATAAAAACAGTAAGACGATCCGCACAACGAAACATTGTTCCAATAGAGAAAGTTTTGCGCAAAGTTCTTGTATATACTGGAGAAAACGATCAATTGCTTTGTGTGGATTATGACCGTCCCACTTTCGAGTTTAATTTTAGTGCTTTACCATAAGATTTGTAACTGTAATTTTTTCAACACCGATATCGCCTTCTATATTTTATTGTCTTAGGATTTCGACTTTTAGATGATCCTTTGATAGTAAAAAGAGACATTATTAATTTGCTATGGTTTTTTATAGCTTTTTTAAACAATTTTTAAGATCTTGAAATCGATGGCTGCATAAGCGGTTTTCTCACACGTGTGAGGTTGGGATGGACCGTGCTTCTCTTTTCCTTCACATCAAGTCAACAAGTAATTCTTGCCCTCGGTCGGTTGAGTCTTTACGGTCCTTCTTAACGGAGCAGGTAGAAGAAGCTACTGGGCTCTGTGTCCATCGATGGCTGCATATATGCGGTTTCCGGTGGAATACCTCCGGCCAGATCCATATGTTGTTCAACATTTTTTTGGTTGAAAAGATTTATCGGTTTCAAAAACAAAAACTTTCAATACAGCTGTGTATACGTATATATCACACTGTATTTTTATCATCATAAAACTTATTTCAAAAGAACTGACAATATTATGCATGAGGTTTCCAATCTCAAAAGAAACGTTGGAAATAAGCTATTAAAAGATCAACTGTAACTAGTAACTTATAGGTTAGTCCCTAGACTATGACCGAACATTATTTGTTTGAAAATCAAAGCAATCTTCGCAATTTTGATTTATCTTAGACCAGTTTGTCAGGTTACTACAAACTCTTGATATTTATATTCCCTAAGTTGTAATATTTTCAGGATAGAAAAAATTTTAAAACTCGTGATTTGTCTTTTCCCTAACCCCCCCCCCCCCAATTCGACATGTAAGGTTGGGATATTCAATTTTCCGAGGCTTTTAAGCTTGATATATCTTGAGGAGTGAAACAAATGTAGAAACTCGTGATTTGTCTTTTCCCGACCCCTCTACGTTTCAAAATGTAAGGTTTGGGATATTAAATTTTCCGAGGCTTTTAAGCTTGATATATCTTGAGGAGTGAAACAAATGTAGAAACTCGTGATTTGTCTTTTCCCAACCCCTCTACGTTTCAAAATGTAAGGTTTGGGATATTCGATTTTCCGAGGCTTTTAAGCTTGATATATCTTGAGGAGTGAAACAAATGTAGAAACTCGTGATTTGTCTTTTCCCGACACCTCTACGTTTCAAAATGTAAGGTTTGGGATATTCGATTTTCCGAGGTTTTTAAGCTTGATATATCTTGAGGAGTGAAACAAATGTAGAAACTCGTGATTTGTCTTTTCCCGACCCCCCAAGTTTCAAAATGTAAGGTTTGGGATATTCAATTTTCCGAGGCTTTTTTAAGATTGATATATCTTAAGGAGTGAAACAAATGTACAAACTCGTGATTTGTCTTTTCCCGACCCCTCTACGTTTCAAAATATAAGGCTTGGCATTTTCGATTTCCCGAATATCGCGACTTCATACTTTAAGATTTTAATTTTCCACACTCTGGATATCAGTTATCACTAAAAAGCAGTAATGGATTTCCAGAATGGGATATTAGATTTCCCTGGTTTCCATAATTTCCCGAACTTTGAATGCAAATTTTTTTTATCAAATGTGAAATCCCTATCCGAAGACCGAAAATCCATAAGCTAGGGAATCAATAATTTTTTCCTGTGTAATGGACAGGTTGAAAACTTTAACAAACCTTTAATGAAAGCAAAGTGCTGCCTACGTTGAAGGGAAGGATTTAAAAACTGAAACTTACAAATTTTTACGTCAATACCGTGCTACACCATTGATATTGTTCCGTTTATAGTTACCGATATAAAAGGGTCCATGATAAATGTGAAAGCACTAAACTCGGACAGAACATTGACTCGAAATATTTCTCATTTTAATCCCTTTTCTAAGACCGCCGAGTTGCCTAAGTTTAGGGGAGGGAGGGAGGACATGTTAGATGAGAATGATGATTGTGATACGAATGATCTGGTTGATCTGCGTGTTCCACGTTCACGTGGGAATAAACCCATTACACAAAAGTCATATCCGAAAAGAAATAGATGTCCAGTCTCTGAGTGGCCAAAGTATTGAGTGGTGTTAATATGTATATTATAATAGAACACTTGATACTGCACATTTTAGTTTGTTTGTATTGAGATTGTCATCGGTTGTTCCTTCGTTCAAGCAAACAAGTTGGCAAGGGGAAGATGTTGTATTGTGAAGTTGAATAATCGAGACATCGAGACAAGACAATAGTTATATTATTTGTAGTTACTATTTACGCATGCGCTATATTTTACTAGGTTATCTTTTGTACATATGATTTAGTAAGTAGTTGGATATTGAAGAGATACATTACAGTATGTGGCCCCCAAAACGTCGATCAATTTTAAAATTTCTCTCAAAAGAGGAAAAGAGGTTTTACAAAAATGTTTGCAGCATGAAAAACTTTAACATCTCTACTCTATTTCCAGGAAGTTCTTTTTCAAAATTTTTAATTTCAACAAGAGTTTTCAATTGCTTAAAGATAGGTAACTTTTTTCTAATGGCCCCCAAAACGGAGGTTTGCAATTTTAGCGATTTCTCGAGATTTTTTGAAGGTATGAATACAAAATTTTGACCATAGTTTAAAAATGTGATTTAGAGGGTTTTGGGCATGAATTTGTTTGATAAAATTTTTACAGTATACCCCTGGTTGTTAAAACGCAGGTTTGGGGGCCCCAAAACGTAGCTGTAGTTAAAATCAAATTATGAAGCCCAATAGTAATGGGTAATTCCATATCAAATCATCCAAAATTCAAAAAATCTTGACACCATGACCTCTCAGATTTCCTTTAAATTTTAACCAGTGATAGGTATAATCCTGAAAATTTGAGCTTCTAACTCCTAGCGGATCAATTTTCAAGGCATTTTGAAATTTCAGCATCTTTGGGCTCGGGGCGCCCGGATTACATTTAGAATGCCCTTTTTTGTAGCATAACTTCTGATGAAAATGAGCTATGGGCTTGAAAATTTGTACAGGTAAGTTTCTGACTCAAGGAATCCAAAAAAAGTATCAGGAATACCCCAAAATGTATGGTTTTTGAAGTATGACTTAATTTTTAAATTTTGCACTGGGCGGTCCATTTGGCCCAAAGATATTTAAAGTGCCAATGTTAAAAGTATGTCCAAATATTTAAAGAATATTGTACGTAATAAAAAAAATAAAATAAATGTGATTAAATGCTAGGATATTTGGTTACGATCTGCTTGTATTCATCGTTTGCCATTGAATATGTTCTATTATGCTGCAATTTTAAGAATAATGTTTTTTTATGGGAACAAAACACGTATCAGAATGTTCAGGCCAATTAAAAGATTAAAATCAACTTGTACGTCACCTTCTTCTAGGTTGATTTTGTAATTAGATCAACCCACCAAAAATGTAGAGGAATAAAATGAGTTATCTTGAAAATGGTTGGCATATTGAAATTGTGAACATCGAGGTATGCTTCATCTTCAACGGTCAGCTTATGAGCAATTTGCTGATGATAAAGGTATAAAGTGATGACTTGCCCTCGTCCCGTGGAAAGTGTCTCCATTCCTGTACCTCAGATCAAGGTCTGATCTCACTTTAACCATTTCCTCCTTATCAATGTCAATAAATTTAATTGAATTCATTTCTTTCACACAAATCAAGAATCTGACAATTTAAAGGCCTTTGAAGGCTTCTCTTGGCAACGTGTATTTTAACACCGGCTCCTATGCCATCGCATGGTGATTTGCAATGGCTTGTGGCAAAAAATATCCATTCAGCCTGAATGTTCAAATCATGCTCATACATGCATAAATTCATGAAGTTTTTGTAGTTCTTATACTGACCACCATACCAATCAGAAAAATAATATAGTTTATCAACTTTTGGATCCTTCAACTCGAGGTTTTCAAGGAAGACTGTTTGCAATTTATAAACAAAGCTTGTATCGTGTGTGTTATCGTCTGAAATACAACAAATAAATTCATGCTCAATGCTACCACTGGGTACAGAAAAATACACGACTAAAGGGTACTCCTTGCTCCAGTGGTAGCTTTGAACCTCATCATGTATGAGAAACTGATAATTCTCTGCAAAATCAACTAGAACTATTCCTTCATTAGTTGAAAGCTTTCTTTGCTTTCAGAAATTTAGCTTGACATTTTGCACTGCACACGCAAACTGAATGTGTTCATTTAGCACCAGCCACTACACACCATTTCGGTCGTAATCTACAAAACTTTGAAAATCCAATTTCTACATTTGAGTCTTCTCTTTGAATGCAGCATGCAATTCTTTTAGATTACATAAAATCAGTCTCTTTTGCTTATATTCTCCCTCCCCGATACTAACACCAGTCTTTTTTCCCTGGCATTTGTCTACTATATTCATCATCTTCATAGAAACACCTAACTAAGTTTAACGTCTCATTAGGTAATGTTTTGCCACGTTTTGGATTAGGTCTGGTTAATATACCTCTAGAGACCTCTTTAACTCTCTAGCTTTCCTGATAAGGTATTCTGACACATTGAAATATTGTGCACAATATTGGCGAGATCATTTATCGATACCAAAGTTAATATTTGAATTTTCTCAGGATATGTAGCAGTGGTTAGTTTTTCTTTCATAAGGTTATGCAGTCTATCCAATTCCTCAGCTTTAAGTTTTGATTAATCCTGGTCTATCTCTGTATCAATAGAATCCTCTATTTGATCTTTGTCTATGACATAATGCTTCTCATAAATTAGTTTTCAATTTATCAACAACTTTGTCAAGCTTAACCTTGGCTTGATTGACCCTACTGTGTTGTGCAACTGCATGCAAGGGATCCATTGATTAAACTCAAATTGATTCCAAACTACTGTTCAGTTTTTTCTTTGGTGTCTCATGTAAATCAAACTCTTCATCAGATATACTAAAATTAATACATTGGCTGTTCTTTTCACTTTCGTCAATGTCCATCTTCAGTTATTTCGAATAAAAACAATCACTTAATTATGACCCCCTCCATTTTGTTGATTTTTACCTTGAGTAACCACGCCCCCTCCACATATTCCACCCACCCCTACAATAAGCACAAAAGAGTAGCTATCAGTTTCGACTGTTATCTGTCGCCCTATACCAAGTATACTTCTTGTTTCATGTGGAGATGTGGAAGCAAATCGGGCCTTTTAACATCAGAAGCATTGTCTTAGGTTCCCTTAATCAAGGGAATGTCGCGATTTTCGGTCCCCAAGCAGGGACTCTATGTATATAGCGTCCACGGCTATCATGTTTCCCGTTTCAAACCACTAAATGACTGGGCAAAATCGGATTTGGATATTATCCTTAGAGAAGGCAATGAACTATATCGTGGCCTTGGATTTACCAACCAATACATTGTTTTAACTGAATTGCCTTCTCAACTAAACATTGAAAACTATATTATCGACTTTTTAAGAACTTATGTGACGGTCTCTGTGTTACACGAGAATAGTGTTGATTTCATTAATCTGTTGCCAATATATAACAGTGGAATATTTTTAGTCTGCGGGAATGCAACTGCTTTCATTTTTGACAATAATCGTTATTTTGTTTTCGATTCCCACAGTCGTACCCCAGAGGGCCTGTGCTCTTATGATAATACTGGAACATCTGTTCTGCTCGCGTTTAATACCAAAATTGATCTAGAAGAATACCTTATATACTTTTACTTACAACAGTTTGGGAATAGTACAGTTGGCTTTGAGATACAGTATATCGGGACCTCTTTTCGGAGGATTGCCTAAACGGTATTAAGTTTAGCCTCCGTGGCTTTGGATACGTTGAAAAGAGAAAACAATCAATTGATAATGATGATGAGAACTAAAGATTTTTAATGTAACGAAATAAATGTTAATCGAAACAAAGAGAAAGAGGTAACTGAAAAGACGAAAAATGCTGAAGTACTTCTCGAAAAAGATCGTATTAGAAAAACCAATGCTAGGGGGGAATGGCGGAGAAAGAAAAGGCCGAAAATAGGAATAAGAATAAATTGCAACAAGCTACCTCGAGAGCAAACATGACAGAAGAACAGAAACATGACAAAAGGGAGAAATACAGATTGGGAAAGGCAAAGTCCAGTGCAAATTTGACTTAAAGGTAAATATGTTGCCAATGGGATGGGTAATGATCAAATCCAATTATATTCGATGACAAACAAATTTGATATTGCTTACTTGTCAATCAGTGGTGTTGTTACAAAACTTGACCTTGTTAAAGCTAATACTAGATGGAGATGACACAGGTAATAATGACCATTGACATATTAATATTATTTTGTTGCATTAGCAGCTTATTTTTTGTTTTGTATATGTAGTATTTTGTTTTTTTTAATCCTTGGATTATTTTGAGCAGAGTATTGTATGTGTGTCCATGTAGATGCTTTGACCTTGCTGACAAATTTCCTGTTTTAATCTTCTCCAGCATCAATTTAGTTTTCATGCCATCCATTGGTATTGTATGTTTGTTTGGATATCTTGACAGTTACGATTGTTTGACCTTGTTGACAAATTTTTCAGTGAACAAATCATGTTCTTGTACTAGACAGCTTGAAATTTCCCTCATCTACATTATTTTTTAAAACATCTGTTTTATCAGCGAGTTTTTAATTTTTTTATATTTAAAAAAGATTTATATATTTAAGAAGTTTTCAAATTGTATATAGTCATATGAAAAGGATTTTATCCGTGATTATAGGCAGATATCATTTTCATTTATATTTTATGATACAACGTTTTGATTTCGTTTTCATCTGGAAAAAAGACAATTTAAAGTTTTTTAAACGTATATGTATATAGTGAAAGATTTTTTCCTTTACATTTATACTTTATGATACGTTTTGATTTTGTTTTAGCAAGAACCATTTTATCTATATGCAAAAACAAGATTTTAGTCCTTCAGTAATTGCCCCACATCTTTTTGCTAAATATCATTAAACAAATATTCCTATGACAGACTTTCTCAACCCTATTTTCGAACGTAAAAACCTTTAAAATGGTTCAAAAGTCGTGAAACAGTTAACTCAATACACCTTTCCCGTAATACCGGAATTCTGGATTTGTACTGGCTTTTTTGCTCCTTTTCGCTCTCCACCGTTTCTTGCACGGGAGGTAAACAAACCCATTTTTGAAGGATAGGTGGACTTTTCTCGACTTCCATCGTATAGAATTTCCTCAAACTTTAGTATGTTTCTGCTATGCATAATAGAATACCACCCTCCAAATTTATTTCCAAAAAGATATGGGCATCGAAAAGCCCAAAGCAAACGCAGGCAAAAACAGGTTTGATTACCTCCCCAGGCAAAATTTGAATTACGAGAAAGGTGTATTCCACATTTTGAGGCTGGAAAAAATTACCCCCATGCTTACAAGAAAACGTGTACCTTATTAGAAGAAAATTTGGTGGGTTTTGCCGAAATTAGCCAAAATTTCTTTCTTCTACCATCCGTCAAAATTATGTTTTCTCAAGCTCAAAGGTTGTTCGACTTTTCATAAACATTTTTCACCTTGATTTTGAATCTTAAAACCACTGAGGAGCAGCTTCTCCGTGGTAGAGTTTGAATCGAGTTAAATCCCACTAATTCAAATCTATGCGTATACCCTTTGTAAGATTCAGTGCTTACGTTTCCTGAGGAGCAGGAGTTATACGCTTGTTGTGATATAGAGATTTAGTCTAACAGAGAACGACACAAAATTAAGGTTCGTAATCGAGGAAACACGGTACTTAATTTCCTTTAGAACTTGATAACACTGAAAACACTGTGTCCTTAAGGTCGAATAAAATTCCAACGTAGCAAAAGAGACAAAAAATTGACTTTTCCCGATTGTCGGGAATGAAACCACCTATTTCACAAACAAACCAATGAATTATAATAAGCCCGAAGGACTAAAATTGAATCTCCTTGGTGGGATTTGAAGCCTTCTCATCCCACCAAAGTTGCGCGGCCTTGAGCGACCCGCCTGTTTTTTCTACAAATCACAGATAGAAACTAAAATTTACCCCTAGCCTTCAAAAACTATACCACTCGAAAACAAAGAAATCACTAAATCCTATCCGTCTTGCCAAAACACGGTGTAAATTATAAGTATAAGGCTTCACTTTTTTTGCCTGAGAAAGATTCGATTCTAGCCCTTCGGGCTTATACTTCATTGAAACAAACCACTATATTTAATCAGTCGTTAGGATTGAGGTGTAAAACTTTCAAATTTCGTTACCTGCTAAAGGTCGAAGATTCTACTCTAGTCCTTCGCGTTTTATAATGGCAGTAAGGAGATAAGAAAAGGAAACAATTTGCAGTTGAAATAAGAGTTTATTTTGAAATAAAAATAATAGAACGCATAACCAGTGCAACTGACGGCCAGTGACAAACTGACTTGCTAAGGTTACAATGTAACCCAACACAGAAATAATAGATATCTAAATACAACCTAAACCATGTTCAAAATAAATCTTCCAAAAAGTATCTGGATCAAAAATTCACTTTGTTTTTTATCTTCGATGAAGATCATAATAAAATTTTAGTGTACGGAATGCTTTTTATGATTTTTCAATTTCTTGTATTAATTTTCAGCTTTATTCAAGTTTTATTCTTACAACTAACTAGTGTGTAAAATATATTGTAGTGGAAATTCAATATTATTATTTTTTTGATTTTAGCAGTAGGGTCGGTTGGGCCCGTAGAACAACAAATTAAATTGGTCTCGCCTTATGTAGATAATGATGTAACTTGATACAATATTTCTTACCCGTAACTGGGTATTGTCGAAAGTTCTAGCCTGCCCTTCATCTTATATTGGCTCAGAAGTAGTTTCATCAGTTGATATAATAGAATAAGAATTTCAGTTACTTTAACCTATGGTAGTTGTCCTTATTTTAATGTAGACTAAGTCATGAGGAGGCTCACAGAGAGAAACAATAAACAGAACACAGTTTCTTGATTTTACAAGAATGAAACTTTACCCTATATTTTGGGCTTCTCTTAAAACAATTTAAAAATACACTTACATCGTTATATCTTTGCTTCGTGTAAAATTTACGATGCTTCTTAATTAAACTTTTTACACTCTCTGAATAATTTTCCTATATTTTTTAAAATCTTATATCACTCCTACATACAATTCATAATAAGTATTAATAACAATACACACAAAGAAAATAGCTGAGGCCTAACAAAAGGGGAGGCAAGTAAGGGGTGTAGGAACGGGGATGGAATTTGGACAGAACCAACAACAACAGGTGGTCGACACTAAGCAAGCTTATGGTCAACCAAATGTCAGTGAGCGCTGACGGAACTGTCATGGATAGAAGGGGACTATTATGGGGTTTATGTCATCGGTGTCAGGGATTTATGGAAGTTAGAATTTAAAATAGCACAACATGAAATTCTTTATGGTAGGTTACATCATAACCATGTTTAGCTGTTAGAATAGTAAAGTAAGGCAAGAAAGTCTATAAGGGAAGGCCTAAAAGAATTGTATCCTAACTCCAGATATCGAAGATATTACGACATCTTGGGGGTCGGAATAAGTGATGACCCCATCACTAGCAGGTAGCTAACACCGAAAAGAGGTTCAGGGACAGGCAGGTGGAAACAAAAGAAGAAAAAAAAACTGACGGGAATTACAATTGTTGTACAAGATATTTTCGGTACTCGTCCAATGACCCCGTAACCCACATCGGCGCAGGTTGACGCAACAGCTTGAAGAACGAAGTCTGCAGCCGAACCGCCTCTCTGCAGCCGCTCTCGATCGTTGTTGTTCGTTTTACTTTTCTTTTTCTCCGTTTAATTTTTTTGATGACCTTTCGCAAGTCCCCTTTTTCTTCCGATTCAGAAATGGCATCAAATCGTTCATTAGCGTCAAATTCAAAAAATTCTTCAGCCTCAGCCATATTTTAGTAACATGTTGACAATTCGTCAATTCACCAACTGAAAAACAGCCCTCTGGGTTTTGATTCGAAGTCGCTCCGGGAAACAGCACTGCAACGAACAGGAACGTTATTGACGAAACGATCAGATCACTCCTCCTAAAATAAAATTAGGTAAAAAAAATTCTCTTAATTCAAACCACACATTATTGTAAGTAGTCTCCTCACTCATCCCTTCGCTCATTCTTCTTTGCTTTGACGTCCTGCGCGAGGGCGTCCTTTTCGTATTTCAACCTTTTCTGCAGCTCAGCCAGTGGAATATCGTCTTCCTCTTCCCAGTCGGATTCTTCAATTTCTTCTTCCTGGTCTTGAGATTGAGCCACAGGTGGATCTCCGTTATGGGGTTTTATTCTGTCGTGATGTACTAAACTCTTTAAAATTTTTCCATTTGGTGTTTTTAATTTGTAATTTACCGGTGGGAAAACCTCGATGATTTCGTGGGGGCCAGAGAACTTTTGTAAAAACTTTGATGATCTGCCCTTTTGCTTTTTGTGACTGGTAAGCCATACATATGAACCAACTGGGTACTGAATGAAATTTTCGTTTTCGGCGTCGTTCTCAGCTTTTACTTTGGATTGGGTGATTTCCTGGATAGCAATTCTCTTGGCGTGTTCCAGGCTGGAATTCAGACGCTGCATATAGTCATTAGTATCCAGGGTCAGTACTTCGCTGGGTAGGTTCTCCACATCAGGGGGCAAGGTTGGTAATCGGCCGAACAACAGTTCGTATGGTGAGCGGCCACGGGTCCTAACAACCGAGGTTCGGTGAGCAAACAACACCCCGGGTAATAGAGTATCCCAATTACTATGGTGGGCATTGACATGGTGGGAAATACCGGTAACAATAACTTGATTTAATCTCTCAATGAAACCATTAGATTGTGGGTGATATGGGGTGGACTCGATCTTTTTAATGCCAAGCCTTTGACAAACTGCGTTCATCAACTTAGATGTGAAATTGGTGCCTTGATCAGTACTGAACGTTCTTGGTGTACAAAAACGAAAGATTACCTCTTCTACTAAGAGCCTGGCGACAGTGGCGGTCTCAATGGATTTCACAGCAAAGGCTTCTGGCCAAGAGCTGTATCTATCCATGAAAGAGATAATATACCGATTCTCATTTATGGTGGGAGGGAAAGGACCCAACACATCGCAGGTCAAATCATTAAAGGGGTAGCGAAGGGAATGGAGAAAACCGGAGCTTTCTTAGTTCTACCTTTATGCCTGTTACAATCATCACAATTATTAATAAAGTGGGTCACCGCTTTTGGTAAACCTTTAAAATAATACCTCTCCATAAGCTTGTTTACCGTCGAGCTAATTCCGAAATGTGCCATGTGGTTAGGCGAGTGAAATTGCTCGATCAGCTCATGATGCCTATGACGAGGAACGACCAACTGTCTTTTACCATTCATGGTATTCAAAGGACTTAAGCGAAAGAGAACACTCTGATCGTTGACGTAGTTATCATGGAGAGGTGAGCTAGGATTCTGTAGTTTTAGCTTAATCTCGCGAATTTCTGGATCTTTATCTTGTTCTCCTATTATTGCGGGGTCTGGGAGTATTACACAGGACACTGGCTGAGGTCTTTCGTGATCAATGAGGTTTTTCCTGGGTATTTCATTTTCATCAATTTCTGGAGAAATCGTATTTAACCTACTTAAGGCGTCCGCTACTACATTTTGATTACCTGGTAGATATTTAACAGTATAGTCGTACTGTTGGAGGGTTAGATGCCACCGACTCAAACGCCCGGTCGGGTCATGGGCATCCACCATATTCCTGAGGGGTAGGTGGTCTGTGAAGACCCAAAAGAACCTTCCATACAAGTAATGGTGGTTCTTTTGAATGGCATGGACCAATGATAGAGCTTCCTTCTCTGAAATAGCATAGTTAATCTCTGGAGGCTTCAACGTCCTTCCTCCATAGCGGATTGGGACGAATTTTCCTGAAATTTCTTGGGCTATTATATGCCCAATGGCATACTTTGAAGCATCGGTAATCACAAAAAAGGTCTTATCGTAGTCGGGGTAGTGAAGGAGGGGAGGGGAGATAAGCTTGGCCTTTAAAGTATCAAAATCGGCTTTCATTTCATCTGTTAGGAAAAACTTTTGCTCCTTTTTGAGAAGGGTGTATAGGGATTGAGCTATTTTACCAAAATTGGGGATGAATTTTCTATAGTAAAAGCACATGCCAAGGAATGTGCGAAGCTTTTAATGGTAGCCGTATTAGAGTTCAAAGGAAGGATTCCCTTTTCATTGACTGTGTGACCTAGGAAGGAAAGTTGAGACATCGCAAATCTACATTTACTAAGTTTGGCCTGCAACTTATTCCCACGGAGTCTTGATAAAACGACGCGCAATTGTTTTAAATGGTCGCTTGGGGACTTGGAATAGATGATCACATCATCTATATACAAAAGGAGAAACACCCACAGCTCTAGTGCGAAAACCTGCTCTGCAAGTCTTTCAAAACTAGCGGCTGCGTTACATAGCCCCATTGGCATGCGCGAGTATTCAAAGAGGCCTTTGTGCGTAACAAAAGCTGTCTTTGGAATACTTGCTTTTTCCATGGGAATTTGATGGTATCCCGTTAGCAGGTCAAGAGTAGAGAATATCTTAGCGCCATTTAAATGGTCTAAAATTTCCTCAATCTTTGGCAAGGGATGGGCATCCTTTTTCGTAATCTTATTAAGTTTACGGTAATCAATGCAGACCCGCGTGCCACCATCGCTTTTTGGTACCATTACAATAGGGCTTGACCACGGAGAACTACTTTTCTGAATGATCCTTTTTTTCAGCTGACTATCTAGCTCTTTTTCAAGGGTTTCCTTTTGAGCGGGTGAAAGACGATAAGGTTTCTGTCTTATCGGAATTTCATGTTCAGTAATAATTTTATGCTCCACTCTATCTGTTTGTCCCAAAGGGTCATCTTTATCTGCAAGGACATCCTGGAATTCCCTTAAAATCTCGTCAAGCTCCTTTCTCTGGGAATCAGTAAGTGGGTAAGGTTTATAGCATGCCTGGGTCTTTGGGTATTTGATAATCGGCTCCTCTATGGTGTCTACTGGGGAACTTATTAACGTTAGACTGGTGTTAATGCTCTTATCCATGGGGTTCGCTACAAAAATTTCAAGTTTCCCTTCACTAAACGCAGAAAGCGGGGAATCATAACTAGGAGGTCTTCTCTTGGGGGCTGTTTTCAACTAAGTACAAAAAGTCATCAATCATTCCTTCACAAGGGCAAGATTAACTTGTGAAGTGTTAGGAGGGAACTCTATATTTGAGTTGGTGATGGAATACTTTTCATCAGAAGTCTGTCGTTCTGAAAAACTGGTTTCAATGACACGTCCTTTTTCGTGTAAAATTTATATTATTCTCAATACTATCAATCAAGGTAAGCTCAGCTGCGGAGCCATTAAATACTAATTGGCCTTGTTGGCTTCTAAAAAATCATCCACCAAAAAGAGGAAAGGGCAAATTTTTAAAAAACGTGGGGTGGAAAAAGGTCATGCCCCCAACAGTAATTGGAAGGTTAACAACTTCGATTGCCTTTTCAAAACTGCCATTTGCGACTTCAACACTGACAGGAGGAATGTCCGCTTTAAATAGGGAGAATCGAATCTTTTCAGGGTGTTTGAAGCAATCGCAGTAACCGGTAGGCTCGGTATCTATTAGGGTTTGAATAGGCCTGCTATTCACAGAGGTCCAAAATACCGAGCGCAACTTTCTAGACTTTTCATTGCACTTGACATTATCAATTTTCAAAAGTATTTTCCTCGGTAACACCCCCAGGGCGGCCTAGTCAATTAGTACACTCAGAGGCATAGTGACCAATTTTCTGCATCGATAACATTCTACCTGTGATCTTGTGGGGGAAATCCGCGACCTCCTCCTCGGTGCGGTGCGCGAGATCCTCTCGAGCCTCTGAATCCTTGTCGATTTTGTTGATCCCTCATCCTCGTGCGACAGTCTCTGATGAAATGCCCCATTCGGCTACAGTAGTTGCAAACGACGGATCTACCGCTTTGTCTTTTGATCACGATACGCCCGGTTGTGTCAGGTTGTTGCTTTGGCTTTATAGCTTCAATGGCGGACAAGAGGCTGTTGTTCATGTTTGCAGCATTGTCCTGAGGCGGGCTGACAGATTCCTTTAATAGCAGCTTATGGGTCGCTTCGCTATAGGATTTTGGCTGTTTCATTTGAATGAACTGCCTGTATGGTCGATCAAGCCAGCGATCATCAGATCCAACTTTGTCTATCAGCAACCTCTAAGTTCTGAGACAGCTTCTCAACTCTGGACAAATACTTTGCAATGGATTCACATTTTGTTGAATACATGCAGCTCCTGACGTCTTCGGTATTTCAACTCTGGGGCATCAAATTCTTTCTTCAGGGCACCAACCAACAGGTTGTAGTCATCTTTGATGGAGGCGTGAGCTAAAGGGTGGGTAAAAGGTATAGGCTTTTCTGAGTCTCAAGGGAACAATTCTTGCTTTCTGTTCGTTGCTCAGTTGATAAAACGCTAACGAAAGTTCCAACTTTGTAAAAAAATCAACAATATCATATTAGCACTTAAGCCAAACTCAGGCAAGGCAGGGATGTCAACTTTCTCGCAAGGAGAGCGGCAACTGGTATCTGATCCATGGTACTTCCACTATTGTCTCTGGTGGGGACTCGTGGTGATAAGACTTTCTGAGGATAGGAAGGATGGGTGTGGAAATATCTACAGGCTCAGGGGTACGTGAACCAAACTTTTCCTGGTTCTTCTCAATTTCTGTTTTAAGGTTCGCGTTGCAAGTTTTGTGTGCCCCACAAAGGTATCAAAATCCTATTAGCGTCGTGGAAAACTCGGCCAAATTACGCAAATCCTTTTTCAGGTCTAAATAATCTGATAATCGGGGAAGAATCTAACTCGTCAAAAAGGTAAACTGACGTTTTATTTGCTTGTTAATCAGCTCGGCTTCGATAAAAATCTCACGGGCCTGTTCAAACTCAGCAGCTTCAAGGGCTTCTATAAGTCTATTTCGAACTTACTAGATCGAAATCAACTTCCAAATTTTTATTGGTGACAATCTCCTCCAAGGAACTTTTTACAGTCTTTAAAGTTTCTGTATATTCTTTTTGCTCTGTGACAAAATTTGAAACTCGCCTTTTTAACTTTGTCAGCTGCTGGTAGCCCTCGGATGGGGAAAAATCACAGACAGAAGGGGAAAAACTCTGCTCCGTCGGGCGACAAAGCGATTATCTGTCTTTTTCAGGGAAGGGAATTCTCTGGGAAAATGTTTGAGTCGCTTGTAGGGTTTGCTCTGTACTATCTAAATGGGCTTGGATTACATCCGGCGTCTGACTGGGCTACCTCTAAGTCGTCAGGTGTTTGCATGTGGACTGCGCAGTTCACTATAAATAAGAATAAAACTTGTGCTCAAAATCATCTCATAATTTCTAAAACATTCAACCTCCCCACAGGACACTCAAGATACAAAAGGGTGCACCATACCGGGTAATCCTACAGGGGGGGAAGGAGTAAAAGTCATCTGCTCTCTGGCAGGATAAACTCGTCTGCCCTCTGGCAGGATAAACTCGTCTGCTCCTTGGCAGGATAAACTCATCTGCTCTTCTGGCAGGATAAACACGTCTGCTATTTGGTACCAACTTATTAAACGCTCTCAAAAAAAAAAAAAATAACTCTCAAAAAAAAAACCTGCACAAGAAAAGAAGAAAGAGGAAAACCAGCTCCTATTCCAAACAAACCCAAGACTCATTGAGCGATATCCCTCGGTATCAGATGAACTGAAAGTTCAAAATTCCTTTTTCAAACGCCAATATTTATAGTAAAAAAGAGAGAGGGAGAGCAAAACCCTAATAGCTGACTCTGACGAAACACCAGGATATATATCAACTAAATCGCGCTTAGGTGATCTCTAAAGCTTCAGTTTAGTTTCGACTCTCAATTAATCAGCAAGCGCCATTCAAACTCCTGAGAAGACAAAACATTTTAAAACCGCTATTATTTCAAACAATGTGCCCGAGGCACTTACATAGCGTAAGAAAAACACATCCTCACGGAAAAGAAATATGACATCTTGTCATTTATTATTCAGTCAAACAAATACACACTGAATCTTTTGAATACAATGTCACAAAAATCAAAAATACAATAGGGTAAGGGATGAATATGGTTCTAAAGTACAAGGGCGCATTCAGGACGAGAAACCAAGGGGAAAGAGGTTCCCGCTACTCATTGGAAGGGTGATCAAGTCCTCCAAAAAAAAACACGGGTTGGGGAAATCCAGAAATTTTTCACAGAAGAACAAAATAGCAAAAAAAATTTCCAAACGAACCAAGAATTCAAGAACAACTACCATAATGTCGGTGGGGATGAGAGAATAGGGGGGGAAAAAAGGAAGGGAAGAAAAAAGGAAGGCACAAGGGGACGCGAAAGACGGAAGGGCGGCCCGGTAGAACCTCCATGTCGAAAGTTCTAGCCTGCCTTCATCTTATATTAGCTCAGAAGTAGTTTCATCAGTTGATAAATAGAATAAGAATTTCAGTTACTTTAACCTATGGTAGTTGTCCTTATTGAATGTAGGACTAAGTCATGGGAGGCTCACAGAGAGAAACAATAAACAGAACACAGTTCTTGATTTTACAAGAATGAAACTTTACCCTATATTTTGGGCTTCTCTTAAAACAATTTAAAAATACACTTACATCGTTATATCTTTGCTTCGTGTAAAATTTACGATGCTTCTTAATTAAACTTTTACACTCTCTGAATAATTTTCCTCTAGTTTTAAAATCTTATATCACTCCTACATACAATTCATAATAAGTATTAAAAACAATACACACAAAGAAAATAGCTGAGGCCTAACAAAAAAGGGGAGGCAAGTAAGGGGTGTAGGAACGGGATGGAATTTGGACAGAACCAACAACAACAGGTGGTCGACACTAAGCAAGCTTATGGTCAACCAAATGTCAGAGCGCTGACGGAACTGTCATGGATAGAAGGGGACTATTCTGGGTTTATGTCATCGTGTCAGGGATTTATGGAAGTTAGAATTTAAAATAGCACAACATGAAATTCTTTATGGTAGGTTACATCATAACCATGTTTAGCTGTTTAGAATAGTAAAGTAAGGCAAGAAGTCTATAAGGGAAGGCCTAAAAGAATTGTATCCTAACTCCATTATTGTCGAAAGTTCTAGCCTGCCCTTCATCTTATATTAGCTCAGAAGTAGTTTCATCAGTTGATATAATAGAATAAGAATTTCAGTTACTTTAACCTATGGTAGTTGTCCTTATTTTATGTAGACTAAGTCATGAGGAGGCTCACAGAGAGAAACAATAAACAGAACACAGTTTCTTGATTTACAAGAATGAAACTTTACCCTATATTTTGGGCTTCTCTTAAAACAATTAAAAAATACACTTACATCGTTATATCTTTGCTTCGTGTAAAATTACGATGCTTCTTAATTAAACTTTTAACACTCTCTGAATAATTTTCCTATATTTTTAAATCTTATATCACTCCTACATACAATTCATAATAAGTATTAATAACAATACACACAAAGAAAATAGCTGAGGCCTAACAAAAGGGAGGCAAGTAAGGGGTGTAGGAACGGGGATGGAATTTGGACAGAACCAACAACAACAGGTGGTCGACACTAAGCAAGCTTATGGTCAACCAAATGTCAGTGAGCGCTGACGGAACTGTCATGGATAGAAGGGGACTATTTCTGGGGTTTATGTCATCGGTGTCAGGGATTTATGGAAGTTAGAATTTAAAATAGCACAACATGAAATTCTTTATGGTAGGTTACATCATAACCATGTTTAGCTGTTAGAATAGTAAAGTAAGGCAAGAAAGTCTATAAGGGAAGGCCTAAAAGAATTGTATCCTAACTCCAGATATCGAAGATATTACGACATTGGGGGTCGGAATAAGTGATGACCCCACACTAGCAGGTAGCTAACACCGAAAAGAGGTTCAGGGACAGGCAGGTGGAAACAAAAGAAGAAAAAAAAACTGACGGGAATTACAATTGTTGTACAAGATATTTTCGGTACTCGTCCAATGACCCCGTAACCCACATCGGCGCAGGTTGACGCAACAGCTTGAAGAACGAAGTCTGCAGCCGAACCGCCTCTCTGCAGCCGCTCTCGATTGTTGTTGTTCGTTTTACTTTTCTTTTTCTCCGTTTAATTTTTTTGATGACCTTTCGCAAGTCCCCTTTTTCTTCCGATTCAGAAATGGCATCAAATCGTTCATTAGCGTCAAATTCAAAAAATTCTTCAGCCTCAGCCATATTCTAAAATAAATTCAGGAACACATTTTATTAAAAGTATAAAATCACGCATTTATAATAACACACACATACACGAAATTTCTATGATTTACAAAACCAAGCTTTCACATCTCCACTTCTGTTTTAAGCTTCTGAGCTAGGGCTGCCAAGAACTCAGAGTTCTTTACAGCACCCTCTACGTTAAACATCTCGATTCTGTCCTCTGTGGGATTGTTCAGACCATCCCGGCTTCGCATCCTTTTTACCACAAGATAGATTATAAGGGAGACTATCATCAACAGGGCCACCATACCAAGTATCCCGGGGATACCACCGAGAATGCCCTTGAATAGGCTCGCTCCCCCTTCCGTGACGCTTTTAATAGCTCCTCCACTTTCTCTAATCGTAGATGCCAAGGCATCTCCCGAGCTAGAGATAACGTCTTTACCAAGGGAGCCAACACCCTCGGCGGCCGATTTGATGCTTGTCCCCAGGCTGCTGATGACCTCACTGGTACCCTCTCCCCACCCTTTCTAAAACATTACCCAGACCGGCTGCCACAGCTTCAAATACGTTTGTGGGTGATCCCGAAGAAAGCTGGTCAACTTGCTCTTGCAGCTGCCTCATACTTTCATGGACCTCAGCCATCATTCCTAACAACGGATAAGGCTCACTGCGTTTTGGAAGCTTCACAAAGAGTTTCGACGAAAACCGTAAGTGTGTTTCAACGGGGTCATCCACAATTTAGGAGAGTAATTGACTTTTGTTAGATTTATATGCTCAAAATTTCCTTCCGGGCTTACTGCGATGGGACCCTGGTCCGAGTTGATAACCACTTGCTGGGGGAGTTTTTGACAACCAATTCTGGGAGAATGAAAGTAAACCCGCCGGGAGGGCAGATGAACAAACTGCACAGGCGCGGACTTTGGAGACTCAAGGGGAAAGTACTGATAACAAGTACCATTAACAAAGGGATCATTGACTCTGCGGTCAAGGACTAAGCACTGGTAGTGGACATGGCGACACTCGCTAATCTCAAATGCATCTCCAGCAGGGTGTGCGACAATATCTGTTCTTCCAAAAACCAACTCAGCCACCATGTCAGGGAAATGAGAAGATAACCATTTGTGGATAGATCTTATTTCTTTCTGTACAAAACAGGTACGTTTGGCCTCACGAAGGGTTTGTTCTTTTATGTTAATGAGATTTTCTATTAGGGGCCTGTACCAAAGGTAGACCTTGCTCTTTCGAAAATTTTTTGGCTAGGAAAACGATTTTCTTAAAGGATGCACGCCTGTAATCAAATCTGGAACCATTACCCTCCACTAAAATTCCGTTGTCAAGAGTAACCACTGACCATTTTATCTGATAGAGGATGATTAAGGAGATTTCTCCTCCAATCTCTAACGAGGGAATGTGAATGTAATTTCGAGTTTTTGTATTGTGACTTGTGCAGAAATGGGCTTTATATCTATAAAATCATGAGCTAAGGTATGCTTGTTTCCCAAAGAATCAAGTCATTAGGTTCGTCTGAGGGATAGTGGTATTGAATGGGAACAGAAAGGTTTTGGTAACATACAAGGAATCTTTGGTGAGGATTTGATTTATGAGATCAGAATCTCCAATGAGTTTAGCAGAATATTCACGAAGAAAAAAGATGGGGCGTGTAGATGGTCCAAGAACCACCAAACAAGGTGCACTTTTCACTGGTTAGGTCGATTCAACCACATTGTTCCTCTTTTATATAAAGTCTCCTTGTAATACCCTGTAGTTCTCTTCAAAAGAAGCATATCCTTACAATAGTCTTTTCGAGGACGGGGATCATTCTTAACTGTTACTTTACTATGACCAGTCATGGTATCGCAGTCAGTGACCAGATACCATATAGTACAAAGGTATATCTTAAATTTGGTGACCGTAGGATTATACTTACGAAACTCTTCCCTTGAAGGACTCTAGTTTGGGTTTTCTTTTCTATGTTCTCACAAGACTGAATGTCAGGCAACGCAAAGAAACCTAACTTAGTAACATGTTGACAATTCGTCAATTCACCAACTGAAAAACAGCCCTCTGGGTTTTGATTCGAAGTCGCTCCGGGAAACAGCACTGCAACGAACAGGAACGTTATTGACGAAACGATCAGATCGCTCCTCCTAAAATAAAATTAGGTAAAAAAAATTCTTTTAATTCAAACCACACATTATTGTAAGTAGTCTCACTCATCCCTTCGCTCATTCCTCTTTGCTTTGACGTCCTGCGCGAGGGCGTCCTTTTCGTATTTCAACCTTTTCTGCAGCTCAGCCAGTGGAATATCGTCTTCCTCTTCCCAGTCGGATTCTTCAATTTCTTCTTCCTGGTCTTGAGATTGAGCCACAGGTGGATCTCCGTTATGGGGTTTTATTCTGTCGTGATGTACTAAACTCTTTAAAATTTTTCCATTTGGTGTTTTTAATTTGTAATTTACCGGTGGGAAAACCTCGATGATTCGTGGGGGCCAGAGAACTTTTGCAAAACTTGGATGATCTGCCCTTTTGCTTTTTGGACTGGTAAGCCATACATATGAACCAACTGGGTACTGAATGAAATTTTCGTTTTCGGCGTCGTTCTCGGCTTTTACTTTGGATTGGTGATTTCCTGGATAGCAATTCTCTTGGCGTGTTCCAGGCTGGAATTCAGACGCTGCATATAGTCATTAGTATCCAGGGTCAGTACTTCGCTGGGTAGGTTCTCCACATCAGGGGGCAAGGTTGGTAATCGGCCGAACAACAGTTCGTATGGTGAGCGGCCACGGGTCCTAACAACCGAGGTTCGGTGAGCAAACAAAACCCCGGGTAATAGAGTATCCCAATTACTATGGTGGGCATTGACATGGTGGGAAATACCGGTAACAATAACTTGATTTAATCTCTCAATGAAACCATTAGATTGTGGGTGATATGGGGTGGACTCGATCTTTTTAATGCCAAGCCTTTGACAAACTGCGTTCATAACTTAGATGTGAAATTGGTGCCTTGATCAGTACTGAACGTTCTTGGTGTACCAAAACGAAAGATTACCTCTTCTACTAAGAGCCTGGCGACAGTGGCGGTCTCAATGGATTTCACAGCAAAGGCTTCTGGCCAAGAGCTGTATCTATCCATGAAAGAGATAATATACCGATTCTCATTTATGGTGGGAGGGAAAGGACCCAACACATCGCAGGTCAAATCATTAAAGAGGGGTAGCGAAGGGAATGGAGAAAACCGGAGCTTTCTTAGTTCTACCTTTATGCCTGTTACAATCATCACAATTATTAATAAAGTGGGTCACCGCTTTTGGTAAACCTTTAAAATAATACCTCTCCATAAGCTTGTTTACCGTCGAGCTAATTCCGAAATGTGCCATGTGGTTAGGCGAGTGAAATTGCTCGATCAGCTCATGATGCCTATGACGAGGAACGACCAACTGTCTTTTACCATTCATGGTATTCAAAGGACTTATGCGAAAGAGAACACTCTGATCGTTGACGTAGTTATCATGGAGAGGTGAGCTAGGATTTTGTAGTTTTAGCTTAATCTCGCGAATTTCTGGATCTTTATCTTGTTCTCCTATTATTGCGGGGTCTGGGAGCATACACAGGACACTGGCTGAGGTCTTTCGTGATCAATGAGGTTTTTCCTGGGTATTTCATTTTCATCAATTTCTGGAGAAATCGTATTTAACCTACTTAAGGCGTCCGCTACTACATTTTGATTACCTGGTAGATATTTAACAGTATAGTCGTACTGTTGGAGGGTTAGATGCCACCGACTCAAACGCCCGGTTGGTCATGGGCATCCACCATATTCCTGAGGGGTAGGTGGTCTGTGAAGACCCAAAAGAACCTTCCATACAAGTAATGGTGGTTCTTTTGAATGGCATGGACCAATGATAGAGCTTCCTTCTCTGAAATAGCATAGTTAATCTCTGGAGGCTTCAACGTCCTTCCTCCATAGCGGATGGGACGAATTTTCCTGAAATTTCTTGGGCTATATATGCCCAATGGCATACTTTGAAGCATCGGTAATCACAAAAAAGGTCTTATCGTAGTCGGGGTAGTGAAGGAGGGGAGGGGAGCTAAGCTTGGCCTTTAAAGTATCAAAATCGGCTTTCATTTCATCTGTTAGGAAAAACTTTTGCTCCTTTTTGAGAAGGGTGTATAGGGATTGAGCTATTTTACCAAAATTGGGGATGAATTTTCTATAGTAAGAGCACATGCCAAGGAATGTGCGGAGTCCTTTTGGCTCTTGGGGTATTCGAAGCTTTTAATGGCAGCCGTATTAGAGTTCAAAGGAAGGATTCCCTTTTCATTGACTGTGTGACCCAGGAAGGAAAGTTGGGACATCGCAAATCTACATTTACTAAGTTTGGCCTGCAACTTATTCCCACGGAGTCTTGATAAGACGACGCGCAATTGTTTTAAATGGTCGCTTGGGGGACTTGGAATAGATGATCACATCATCTATATACAAAGGAGAAACACCCACAGCTCTAGTGCGAAAACCTGCTCTGCAAGTCTTTCAAAACTAGCGGCTGCGTTACATAGCCCCATTGGCATGCGCAAGTATTCAAAGAGGCTTTGTGCGTAACAAAAGCTGTCTTGGAATACTTGCTTTTTTCCATGGGAATTTGATGGTATCCCGTTAGCAGGTCAAGAGTAGAGAATATCCTAGCGCCATTTAAATGGTCTAAAATTTCCTCATTTGGCAATGGATGGGCATCCTTTTTCGTAATCTTATTAAGTTTACGGTAATCAATGCAGACTCGCGTGCCACCATCGCTTTTGGTACCATTACAATAGGGCTTGACCACGGAGAACTACTTTTCTGAATGATCCTTTTTTCCAGCTGACTATCTAGCTCTTTTCAAGGGTTTCCTTTTGAGCGGGTGAAAGACGATAAGGTTTCTGTCTTATCGGAATTTCATGTTCAGTAATAATTTTATGCTCCACTCTATCTGTTTGTCCCAAAGGGTCATCTTTATCTGCAAGGACATCCTGGAATTCCCTTAGAATCTCGTCAAGCTCATTTCTCTGGGAATCAGTAAGTGGGTAAGGTTTATAGCATGACTGGGTCTTTGGGGATTTGATAATCGGCTCCTCTATGGTGTCTACAGGGGAACTTATTAACGTTAGACTGGTGTTAATGCTCTTATCCATGGGGTTCGCTACAAAAATTTCAAGTTTCCCTTCACTAAACGCAGAAAGCTGGGGAATCATAACTAGGAGGTCTTCTCTTTGGGGGCTGTTTTCAACTAAGTACAAAAAGTCATCAATCATTCCTTCACAAGGGCAAGATTAACCTTGTGAAGTGCTTTAGGAGGGAACTCTATATTTTGAGTTTGGTGATGGAATACTTTTCATCAGAAGTCTGTCGTTCTGAAAAACTGGTTTCAATGACACGTCCTTTTCGTCAATAAAATTTATATTATTCTCAATACTATCAATCAAGGTAAGCTCAGCTGCGGAGCCATTAAATACTAATTGGCCTTGGTTGGCTTCTAAAAAATCATCACCAAGCAAAAGAGGAAAGGGCAAATTTTTAAAAACGTGAGTAGGGTGGAAAAAGGTCATGCCTCCAACAGTAATTGGAAGGTTAACAACTTCGATTGCCTTTTCAAAGCTGCCATTTGCGACTTCAACACTGGCAGGAGGAATGTCCGCTTTAAATATGGGAGAATCGAATCTTTTCAGGGTGTTTGAAGCAATGGCAGTAACCGTAGAGCCGGTATCTATTAGGGTTTGAATAGGCCTGCTATTCACAGAAGTCCAAAATACCGAGCGCAACTTTCTAGACTTTTCATTGCACTTGACATTATCAATTTTCAAAAGTATAGTTTCCTCGGTAACACCCCCAGGGCGGCCTAGTCAATTAGTACACTCAGAGGCATAGTGACCAAGTTTCTGCATCGATAACATTCTACCTGTGATCTTGGTGGGGAAATCCGCGACCTCCTCCTCGGTGCGGTGCGCGAGATCCTCTCGAGCCTCTGAATCCTTGTCGATTTTGTTGATCCCTCATCCTCGTGCGACAGTCTCTGATGAAATGCCCCATTCGGCTACAGTAGTTGCAAACGACGGATCTACCGCTTTTGTCTTTGATCACGATACGCCCGGTTGGTGTCAGGTTGTTGCTTTGGCTTTTAGCTTCAATGGCGGACAAGATGCTGTTCATGTTTGCAGCATTGTCCTGAGGCGGGCTGACAGATTCCTTTAATAGCAGCTTATGGGTCGCTTCGCTATAGGATTTTGGCTGTTTCATTTGAATGAACTGCCTGTATGGTCGATCAAGCCCAGCGATCATCAGATCCAACTTTGTCTGATCAGCAACCTCTAAGTTCTGAGACAGCTTCTCAACTCTGGACAAATACTTTGCAATGGATTCACCATTTTGTTGAATACCATGCAGCTCCTGACGTCTTCGGTATTTCAACTCTGGGGCATCAAATTCTTTCTTCAGGGCACCAACCAACAGGTTGTAGTCATCTTTGATGATCTGGCTAAGGGTGAGGTAAAAGGTATAGGCTCTTTCTTTGAGTCTCAAGGGAACAATTCTTGCTTTCTGTTCGTTGCTCAGTTGATAAAACGCTAACGAAAGTTCCAACTTCGTAAAAAAAAATCAACAATATCATCATTAGCACTTAAGCCAAACTCAGGCAAGGCAGGGATGTCAACATTCCTCGCAAGGAGAGCGGCAACTGGTATCTGATCCATGGTACTTTCCATTATTGTCTCTGGTGGGGACTCGTGGTGATAAGACTTTCTGAGGATAGGAAGGATGGGTGTGGAAATATCTACAGGCTCAGGGGTACGTGAACCAAACTTTTCTGGTTCTTCTCAATTTCTGTTTTAAGGTTCGCGTTTGCAAGTTTTGTGTGCCCCACAAAGGTATCAAAAATCCTATTAGCGTCGTGGAAAGACTCTGCCAAATTACGCAAATCCTTTTTCAGGTCTAAATAATCTTGATAATCCGGGGAAGAATCTAACTCGTCAAAACGGTAAACTGACGTTTTATTTGCTTGTTAATCAGCTCGGCTTCGATAAAAATCTCACGGGCCTGTTCAAACTCAGCAGCTTCAAGGGCTTCTATAACGTCTAATTTCGAACTTACTAGATCGAAATCAACTTCCAAATTTTATTGGTGACAATCTCCTCCAAGGAACTTTTTACAGTCTTTAAAGTTTCTGTATATTCTTTTTGCTCTGTGACAAAATTTGAAACTCGCCTTTTTAACTTTGTCAGCTGCTGGTAGACCTCGGATGGGGAAAAATCACTGACAGAAGGGGAAAAACTCTGCTCCGTCAGGGCGACAAAGCGATTATCTGTCTTTTTCAGGGAAGGGGAATTCTCTGGGAAAATGTTTGAGTCGCTTGTAGGGTTTTGCTCTGTACTATCTAAATGGGCTTGGATTACATCCAGGGCGTCTGACTGGGCTACCTCTTAGTCGTCAGGTGTTTGCATGTGGACTGCGCAGTTCACTATAAATAAGAATAAAACTTGTGCTCAAAATTAATCATCTCATAATCTTCTAAAACATTCAACCTCCCCACAGGACACTCAAGATACAAAAGGGTGCACCATACCCGGGTAATCCTACAGGGGGGAAGGAGTAAAAGTCATCTGCTCCTCTGGCAGGATAAACTCGTCTGCCCTCTGGCAGGATAAACTCGTCTGCCCCTCTGGCAGGATAAACTCATCTGCTCTTCTGGCAGGATAAACACGTAAACTCATCATGGTACCAACTTATATAGCGCTCTCAAAAAAAAAAAACTGCACAAGAAAACTGGAAGAATGAGGAAAACCAGCTCCTCAGGTCATTCCAAACAAACCCAAGACTCATTGAGCGATATTCCCTCGGTATCAGACTGAAAGTTCAAAATTCCTTTTATTTAGTTCAAACGCCAATATTTATAGTAAAAAGAACGAGAGAGGGAGAGCAAAACCCTAATAAGCTGACTCTGACGAAAACACAGGATATATATCAACTAAATCGCGCTTAGGTGATATCTCTAAAGCTTCAGTTTAGCTTTGACTCTCAATTAATCAGCAAGCGCCATTCAAACTCCATGAAAGACAAAACAATTTAAAACCGCTATTATTTCAAACAATGTGCCCGAGGCACTTACATAGCCGTAAGAAAACACATCCTCACGGAAAGGAAATATGACATCTTGTCAATTTATTAATTCAGTCAAACAAATACACACTGAATCTTTTGAATACAATGTCACAAAAATCAAACAATACAATAGGGTAAGGGATGAATATGGTTCTAAAGTACAAGGCGCACTCAGGACGAGAAACCAGAAGGGGAAAGAGGTTCCCGCTACTCATTGGAAGGGTGATCAAGTCCTCCAAAAAAAAAACACGGGTTGGGGAAATCCAGAAATTTTTCACAGAAGAACAAAATAGCAAAAAAATTTCCAAAACGAACCAAGAATTCAAGAACAACTACCATAATGTCGGTTGGGAATGAGAGAATAGGGGGGAAAAAAAAGGAAGGGAAGAAAAAGGAATGCACAAGGGGACGAAAGACGGAAGGGCGGCCCGGTAGAACCTCCATGTCGAAAGTTCTAGCCTGCCCTTCATCTTATATTAGCTCAGAAGTAGTTTCATCAGTTGATATAATAGAATAAGAATTTCAGTTACTTTAACCTATGGTAGTTGTCCTTATTTTAATGTAGACTAAGTCATGAGGAGGCTCACAGAGAGAAACAATAAACAGAACACAGTTTCTTGATTTTACAAGAATGAAACTTTGCCCTATATTTTGGGCTTCTCTTAAAACAATTTAAAAATACACTTACATCGTTATATCTTTGCTTCGTGTAAAATTTACGATGCTTCTTAATTAAACTTTTTACACTCTCTGAATAATTTTCCTATATTTTTAAATCTTATATCACTCCTACATACAATTCATAATAAGTATTAATAACAATACACATAAAGAAAATAGCTGAGGCCTAACAAAAGGGGAGGCAAGTAAGGGGTGTAGGAACGGGGATGGAATTTGGACAGAACCAACAACAACAGGTGGTCGACACTAAGCAAGCTTATGGTCGACCAAATGTCAGTGAGCGCTGACGGAACTGTCATGGATAGAAGGGGACTATTCTGGGGTTTATGTCATCGGTGTCAGGGATTTATGGAAGTTAGAATTTAAAATAGCACAACATGAAATTCTTTATGGTAGGTTACATCATAACCATGTTTAGCTGTTAGAATAGTAAAGTAAGGCAAGAAAGTCTATAAGGGAAGGCCTAAAAGAATTGTATCCTAACTCCAGATATCGAAGATATTACGACAATACCCATGTGGAATAAACGGAGGATCAAGAACTGGAGACAGACTACGAGAATAATCCATATTCTGATCCAAGCACCAATGGAGATTTCGAAATTTCTTCAAGAATCCTTTCTAGGAGAAGATTTCATTGTTTCCGTTCTTAATGTTGAAGTGACAATTCCAAAATTCATGCAAGGTCAAAATATTCTCACCAACAATAACGTTTTTCAACACAATGCCCGTAACATGTTCCTACACATTGAAGGTCAAAACTTTGATACTATTAAAATTATCTATCTGGAAAGTTCTTCAACATTTTACAAAATAGATCTTGAAAATATACTTCGAGAAACAAAAGAATTTTCTCTCTCGCGACAAGTATGTTATGACTACTTCAGACTGAATATATCGGACAAAACTTCACAAGAACTGCTTTTCCAACAGATATGGAGAGATGACCCTGGTCTCATTATTGTTGTTGGGCATCCTTCGCTTTCTTGGAAATTTCTAAACGATTATAACACGCGCAATCCTGGAAGGAAAGGCTTTAGGTTCTTGTTTTTATTGGATCTGAAAAATCTCAAACCAGCTCCTGCAGACTTCAATTTGCTACGGTTGAGATTAAATACTGTTAGCCATAACAAGAAACTCTTTTACGATGATGTGTTTGATAATGTTATCACGTCTTTGCAAGAAAGCAAACTTTCCACCGACGAAGAAGTCACTGCATATAATTGTATGATGAATTTCAACAAGAAAATCGATGATTTCCTCAATATTATCAAGCTCTTTAAGCGATTCAATCTTTTTAATGGATTCACGTTCAGTCGTTTTAAATTCAGTTTAGTTAAAAGGGCTAAGGGTGTGAAAAGAGACGAACGAAAACTGCTCGATGTTACATTTCAATACGAAGATAGAACTAATCAAAAGCTATCATACGTCAAGCATTCACATGATACTTGGGATAAGGAAACGATTCATGATATTTGTGCTGTGCCTGCTTGCAACAAAGGGGAAGAGAATATTTTTGGCAAACTGCCATCTAACAGTCTCGGTTTTTGGCATAATGATTCTTATGGATGGTTTTGTCAACAATGTTCTCTAAATCATTATCAACCGAATCCTACGAAAACCAAATCTCCTTGTGTAGAATGTCCAGGAAATACTCTTTCAACACCAAACAGAGATTCGTGTTTCGACCCTTATGTCGATCAGTTTATAACTTACAAAAATCATATTGGCATTAAATTGGTTTTTGCTTTGTGTGCTTTTGGAATTCTCTACTGTTTGTTTACACTTACTGTTTTCCTGAAGTATCGACAGACCGTTATAGTTCGTGGATCAAATTTCACCATCTCGTCAATACATATTCTGAGCATGCTTTGTTTGTTTGTTTTGGTGCCAATACCGTTTTTCATGCATTCTAGATCAGTCACCGTTTGCTCAATAGAGCTGATTGTCACCTCACTACTAGCATTTTGTCCTTACACACTTGTGTTTATTAAATGTCAAAACATGCTGCTGGCATTTCAATCCAAACTGCGTCTGACATCAGCAGCTATGAGAAGATCTTCGATGACACAAGTTATATTCGTGACAGTTTTTGTAGCCATTTGCACTTCAATGTTGACTTTCAGCATGTTGTCAAATAAAGTATTCGTTAGACTGGGAATCCAGTCGTTTATAACGTTTTTGTTGAAAGCGGGAAATTTTTATGTCGGGATATGGTTAAAATAAACGACTGGGCTAAGGTGGTTTCCGTAGCTTACGGGAGTTCCAGCAGGGCCCGCAGATTTCTGCGGGGTGAGAAAACAATCATATACAACAAAATACATAAACAAATAACAATTTCAGCCAATGAGAATTTCTAAGTGAAAGAAAAAAAAACAAACCAAAACAAACCAACAAGACCCCCTGAAAATGTTATCCAAAAACATGAAAAAAGAGAATTTTTATGAAAAGTTTGTTGTGCACAAAATATTCTAGACGACTATATTGATGCTCCTGACAAGTTTTCTACTTCCTATTTTTTACTGAATTAAGTCGTCTAGCATGCTAGACTAAGTATTCGTAGAAATAGTTGTCAATCACAACAGCTTTACAAGAAGTTTCAGATGTAACACCTTCCCTCATTTTACATTACAAGTCATATTGATTATTCTGCTGCACCTTATATCAACCATTCAAGCTTATCGTGGTCGTAATCTTCCTGGACCTTTCAATGAAGCTTTGCCAATCGTTTATTCGTCATTTACAAGTATTGTGACATACATGACCTATTTTCCACTTCAATTTCTTCAAAAAGACGAAAACATTAAAATTGTTGCTCGTGTATTGATTATTACAGCTGCTAACTTGCTATTTGTTTTGATATTTTATGGTAATAAACTTTACATCATATTTAGGAAACCTCATAGAAACACTCGTGAATATCTGCAAAAAGAGATGTTCGAATTATCAAGACAAAGGGTCGAATCGAAACTATCAAGACACTAATCAAGGACTCCTTTATTCGTTTAAATTGCATTTCATTCATAGTTAAGAATGTAAAATATATTTGAAAAAATTGAATAAAAAGCTTTTCGGCTTACGCCATCATCAGTTATCATACAAGTAAAAAGAAAGTAACAAATTTATTGAAAAAATTGGAAAAAAATGTGAGTAATTAAAAGCAATAAAAATTTAAGTGACGATAAAATATATTACAGTATAGGGAATTATTAAAAAGCTATAAATATCATTAAGTCTCACGTGACTCCATTTCTGAAAAGCATAAGGCTACGAGTTTCTATTTGGTTATTCAAGCTAGGTCCTTTGGTAGCAATAAAGAATGCCTCCAAGATTTTTCTTTGTGTTGAGAATTTTGACGCGTTGAAGATTGATTTCCAAACAAAAGAGTGACCTGGGTTGTTGAGTAGGTGTTTAGCGGGTTCTGATTTATGATTGGGGTTCCCATGTTCAGTCCATCTGACTTCAACATTACGATTCGTTTCCCCGATATAATTCTCTCCACAATCACATAAACCCTCATAAATTTTGCAGGAGGGATGTGGATTTTTATTCTTTAACGTGAACAAAGTATTTACCTTCCTTGTTTTCCAAAATATTGAAAGTTTATAGCGATTGTCAGTGAAATTATTGAATTTGGTGAGGAAATATTTAGACAATTTCTCGTTCTCTTCGCAGTACGGTATTTCAAAGGAGAGCTTTAGTTTAGCTGGTACTTCAGTTTGGTTAGTTTGACTCGGTTGAGGTTGTGTTGATTGTTTATCTTCAAAGGTTTTTATCACACTAGCAATGAATGGCTTGGGGAAATCAGCACGAATGAATTTATCTGTAATGACTCTCTTTTCTCTCTCGAAATTAGTGGAGATCCTTTTTGCTCTTGCTAGATCACTGTTGATGGCATTCCTTTTGTATCTTTTGGGAGCTTTCGAGGTCCAGTGGGCTGGAAGTTTAGCTGCTTTTCTATGAACAGCAGTTTCGAAGGTGTTGTCAGGGCATTTTATAATTTTTGTGTCAAGGAATTTAGTCGGTTGAACTTCACACGTGAAACGTAGTTTTTCATGTTGGTTCAAGGTTTCAAAAAGTTCATCTGGTTGATCCTTTCGCCGTCTATTTATAATATCATTTTAATTACTCACATTTTTTTCCAATTTTTTCAATAAATTTGTTACTTTCTTTTTACTTGTATGATAACTGATGATGGCGTAAGCCGAAAAGCTTTTTATTCAATTTTTTCAAATATATTTTACATTCACAACTTAACATGGCGAAAATTCACTTAATTCATAGTTAATTTATTGACATATTATACCAAAACTTAGGAAATTTTTTGTCGCTTTATACCATTTTTTTAAAGTTTGAACATTTCTAGGGATGGTTCATATGAACTGCTACTAGCCAATAGATTTATAAAGCCTGAAGGGCTAGATGGAGTGCTTTAAGCTCTTCCAAGCTAAAACAAGTGAATATCACAAAGGACAAGTTTTCGAAAACTTGCGAAGCTTCTGATTGGTCAAGTGCTAAAATTCTATTGCAATGTCACGTGACTTGGGTAGGATTTCGTACATATAACCTCGGCACACTTTTCCGCAAAAGCCCGATATCTAGCCCTTCGGGGTTTTACACATCTATGTTCCAGCCACAAAGTTTTTTGATTTTTTCCACCAACAGTAAAAGTGTTTTTGAAATTTGAAGAGTCTAAAATTGTCGTATCATAATTTTGTCGTATTATAATTTTGTCACGTCTCAATTCTTTTTTTTACAATTTTAGACATTAGCGTAGTTTTGACTGACAGAGTTATGCAAGTAGTATATAGCAGTTTCACTCACAGATTTATAAAGCCCGAAAGGCTAGATATCGTGCTTCGGCTGAAAAGTGTGCCGTATTTCGGTAGAAAATCCTACCGAGGTCACGTGACATTACAATGGAATTTCAGCGCTTAAATAATCAGAATTTTCTCGAATTTTCGAAAATCATAGCAACTATATTTCTTGCGATATTCGATTTTTTTTGCTCGGAAAAGCTTAAAGCACGACATCTAGCCGTTTGGGCTTTCCAGAAATCTGTATATGCATTGAAAGATCAAAAAGTTCCGTCTAATTTTATTTTGTTTTTTGGACCTACCCCGGTGGGGTGGTGGTCCTATAAATTAACCTTTGTCCGTTCGTTCGTTATTAGCTTTCCTCGTGATTGGCTCATTAGTTTTTTCTGATTTTTTGCACGAAGATGTGTAACTATAAACCCTCGAATGTGACGGAGCCCGATTTTCGAAAAAAAAGTTTTTTGGGCAAATTTGGGCCAAAAAACGGCTAAAAAACGGGTTTTTTGGACTTTGTGAAAAATTGGGTACCATCATAGGTAAAAGATGGCTCAAGCAGATTTTTGAAAAGAATAATTTTTTGGCTCAAAAAACGCATCTTTATCTATAAGAATCACTATTATGAAGCATACATCAATGTTCTTTAGCCAAATTACTCAATTTTTTGATGAGATAGATGTTTTTTTTTGCTCACGAAGTCTGAAATATGAAAGAATATTTCAAGAGTATGAAATTTTGGTTTCTAAACGTTTACTTTATAAGAAATAAACGACTAATTTCAATAGATCGTCACTTTTTGTGTTCTGAATGATTGTTTAATGGTCACGCTCACGTAGATATCAATTATAAATGTGTTAAATGCATAACCAGGTAGGTCCATAAAAGTATCACTTGTTTTTTGGAAAAGCCCAATAGGACACTGTCATTTAAATGGTACAAATCATGCACTATGCCAAAAATGGCTTAAAGTAAGGTTTTTGTAATAACTTGCCCAAATTACATCAAAAATAGCTCTTCAAAAGAGGAATTTTTTTTTTGTCTTTAGAAAAAGGTAGAGCTACGATAAAAAAGAGTGGAACAACTCTCCTAATTTATACTGCAAGAATATAAACTAAGAAATACTAAATTAGTTAGAATGTAAAAGGGTCCAAAGTTAGACAAAAAATTGTCCTGCAAATGATATCTAAAAGTTCCATAGTCTATCTATTTTTACCGCAATTACAAGACAACATTTTGTCCATTTAATGGCCCGTTTTGACTTATGCCTCATGTTTTTATCATGATTTGGGGTATAATAGTACCAGCTGTAGCTGTTTTAGAGTCAGATATAGGTTAAATGGTCCATATTTAGGACAATTAATTGTCCATACTTTAACTGTTATATTTTACAAAAAGGACAATTTATTGTCCTTTCTGGGACCGAATAACCAAAATTTGTTACCTGGACACTAATTGTAAACCATTCATACAGTTTTGTGCAAAATTTTAGCTTATATAAGCTAATACTTTTGGCACTATTTTGGAAAAGATAAAAATGGTATTCCCTAGCGTTAGAGCACGAAAAGTGGTTAATTTAAATTTATTTGCCTTTAGGATAACAGATTGTCCATCAGAGGGGCCGTTCAACGATTTTCATTTTAATCATCTTTTGTTTGAGATATTTAGAGCCTGATCTGAGAGGATCTTGAATGAACTTTTGTTTTAGAGTTGATTTTGATGACAATTAATTGTCCATACTTTACAACATCTAGGACAATTTATTGTCCATTTTTGGACCTTTTTACAAGATTTTATAATTGGAATCTTGTTGTAGGATAAGGTTCTTCATGTGTACAGATGTGTACCAAATTTCGACTTGATCGGAGCACCCTATCAAGACTTATTGATCTTGGATAACTCATTATCCTTTCAGTTAGGACAATTCATTGTCCTTTTTAGGACCGCAGTTCAAAAGCTTATATCTCTTTAAGTATACCTTTTACAGTTACGGGACCAGCATGGGTCCGAAAACGGACCTTTTAACTTAACCACAGGTATCAGTGTAGGGCCTAGTAGACATTTACGAGTCTTTAATTTTCAAAACTAGTCAGGGGTGTAAAGATGGTGCAAAAACAGCTATTATTTGTACCATGGATTTATCATAGAACTCTGGATAAACATCAAATAAAACGGTGGAGAGCGAACAATTGTCTTTCCATTGTTTTAGAAAACAATTGACGTTCTAGCTTTGTCCGCAAAGGACAACTGTCATGGCGGCTCGAAGGTCCCTGATTTTGAAAAATGATTAATAATCCCATTTCTAAAAAGTCCTGTAAGTTCTTGTTTTTGTATATTTACAAGATGCAACTTTGAAAATGAAAGCAAGAAAGCTTAACGAATACATTTATGAAATTAAATGTGGAAAAAACTTCATCAAACAAGAAAAATTGAGTAAAAAGCCTAGAATGACGCTGAAAATAAGGTTGCCAATATCTTTCCAATTTTTTCCTGGGAAGAGCTAGGATTGACATATGTTAGACAGGAGTATCTTGGCTTCATAGTGATATGAAAATCTTTTGGAGGCACGCGGTGGCATGGTGGTTTTGGCGAGGTGGAAGTTTGAAATTTTCTGGTGTCAACATTCAATTTCTTATACATAGCATGTTTGTCGCATCTTTCTCACATATCATAACGACATATCATTAGCAATCAATTTGATGCATTTGACTCTCTTGAGAGATCCTTATGTCTCATTTGGGAATTGTATAGCTGTGTTTTGATGAAAAATGCAATAAAAAAAATTACGAAAAATTATTAGTGAATGGAGGAGGGTGAACAATAATGTCATTACTGCGGACAAGGCTAGAACATGAGAAATCGATGAACAACCAGCTCGTTGTGTATCCAGAGTTCTATGATAAATCCATGTTTGTACCAATTAAATGACAGTGTCCAATATGATCTTCAGAGAAAATATGCAAATAATGAGTCTTGAAGGTGATGTTAAAAGGAAAAAGGAAAAAGACCTCTGCGCCATACTTTAAAGCCGAACTGAAAACCTCGGCTGTTGGGTTCTGTGTCTATTGTCTATTGTCTATTGTCTGAATTTCCACCGATAACTAATACCTACTAAAAGTCTGTCGCAAAATAATTTGCAATGGAGACAAAATAGGCTGCATCTTTTGATAAAATTCGAATTAGATAGCGGTTTTGTGCTTGTTGAAAAGATATTTAAGAGCGGAACATTATCAAACAGAAAACTTCAAAAAATATCGGGAAATGAAGATTTAACAAAAATTATTCAATAGAAAAATATAGTCTAAAGTTTATCATAGATTGACTTTGAAAACCGTCAAAAAAACTACAAAAAAAGGGCCCTTTTTCAAGTCGATCAGGGAACAGTTTTAAGCTGCAATTTTTGACTGTATGAATATTTTTTTCATATTTTTTTTGTAAATTTAATCGTATTTACGACTTTCTTTGATTGAGAAGTTTCCAATATCAAAATGAAGAGATCATATAACTATTCTACAAAAAGAAATCGCTATCTGATTCGAATTTTACAGCCTTTTTTACTCTCCGCTGCACATTTTATTGAGAAAAGCTTTTTTTGTTCGAGCATAGCATTTCCCTTACAGAGACTTTTCTGGAGTGATCTTTTAAAAGTCATTTTTTGATTTTTTTTAGACTGGAAAGTTGGTGCACCTTTATGTCGATGATAAATCAAAGGTTTGTCATTTTGTAATTTATTCCGTTACGGTTAAAGCCAGGACCAAGTTACTTTAGGCGTACAAACTTTCGCGAACAGAAACTTTCGCGATTTTCGCAAATTTTGGCCCTTTTCACGAAAGTAAATGTCTTTAAAAAATTCTAGGAAGGGCCATTCGCGAAAGTTTATGCTCGCAAAAAATTCTATACAAAATAGAAAATCTGCAATGCTGCAAACTTTGAATAAAATGTAACTTTTATGGCACTTTTTAGCCTGCTAAAAGACTAATAAGTCAAAGGAGAGACTTATGTTTTTTGCCAAACCAAGAAGTATTTGTCCCTCTAAGCCATTTTTTCATGTGAAAATTCTCAATTTTACGTCTTGATTCGCGAAAGTTTATGCTCGCAAAAATTTTTTTCCGTTAAATTGTATACGTCGTGAATTTCGCGATTTTTCATCCTTGCGAAAGTTTGTACGCCTAAAATATAATTCATAAGATGCAAACAAGTTAAGTCTATCAGCACTTCAATAAAGCCTCCCCCGTCAAATCTAATGCTATACTTCTGACTGAATAACTTTGCTTTCTGATAATTTTTGGTTACGCTGAGTCCAGTGAAGTAGACTAGATGCATTTGGCGAGGTCGCCATTTCGAAAGAAAAACACAAAAATTTCAAACAACAAAAATCTACTTGGTGGTGAAAAATATAATTAAGGATGGAAAACAAACATGATTAACAGATTTACAATCCTTTATTTTCAAATATAAAACATTGCTTCATCCTATTTTTACCTTGTAAAAACAACTAAAATCTGGCGGACTGTTTTTTAACAGGCCACCTAAGCAAAAGCTCAAAATTGAGAACAGCCATATACTACTGGGCCACTTAATCGCGCTATCCAGTCTATAAAAAAGCTGTAACCGTACTACGGACTAAGTAAGGTTTTATTGTTATACGAAGATAAAAATGCCGCACTAATTTAATGTTTACTCTAAAATACAGTTTAATGCCCGAACAAAGTTTCATTTGATACCTGATTATTATCGGTTAGATTATTCCGATTGTATTTTTTCTTTATAATCAAGCGTTAGAAGCGCTTTTTTGGTTGAAATTTAAATACAGAAGCCCTAGGTCGAGTGCATAATCTAACATATTTCTCTCTTCTTAGACTTCTCCTCCTGCTGAGGACTCAGACTTGATCATCAAAAGACGAAAGAACAACCGTAGAAGTAAGGAAAGAACTTTTCTTAGGGGGGAAATTTGACTCAAGCATGTAAAATAGGGCTCAGCGGGAAAACCGGAAAATCTGGAAAACCTGGAAAATGAAGGCTTTTTAGAAATTCTCAGAAAAACCAGGGAAGCTCAGAGAATTTTTTCTTTTTCTTTTCTTATTCAGATTCCATGTACATACCATACAAGAGCTTGTATTTTAGGGTCTTGAGTATCATCTGATTTTAAAAATTTCGCTCGTCGAGGTTAACCATGATGGCCCCTCAGATCCTTATTAAGTCATTATCATCAACATGAAAAATATGAACAATCAAAATGGCTAAAAACCCGGGCCAAGGTACATTCACTTGCCAAGTGAATTTCGCAGCACCGAGTGGGGAATCGAACCCTGACCTCCAGCGCGGAAGTCAAAAACGATGACCACTTCACTACTGCCCCTAAACTTATTAAAAGAGTTTATGAAAAAAGAATTTGATCTTTTTATCGACCATTCGATTCTTTTTTTCGAATGTTTTGATGTCAATTTCATCTAAATAGAAGTAAAAGAAAAAAATATTGGAACAAAACAAAGAATAAGAGGGACAAGTAGAGAGAGAAAAGTTTGTTGATATTTTCAAGTTGATAATAAACCAGTTATCACACTTTGACTCGTACAGAGTTTTCTATATTACGACGAAAAATTTGAACTCGAAAAGTATACCGTGTACCGTGTGATAACTATGGTTAATATCTAATTAAATGGTATTGAAAAGTTTTCACGATTGCATCATCAGTTACGTGCTCCAGTCAGGGAAAGGTTGCAAAATTTCAGAGAAAAATAGCCACATTTTATTCCACAACTCAGGGAAAATAAAAGAGAATCGTATCAGAAAAAAAGTAAGTTAAACAAGTAAGTCAATCCCTTCTCTTGGTTTCGTAGAATCGAAAAACGAGATGAGCGGTTTCAATCCATGGCAATCAGAACGACTTAACCAAACACATTATGTTGATATCGAGGTATGATTTGAAATGCAATTTTAACGAAAGGTGAATTTATTTCTAGTCTAGTTCATGCTACGAAACCTTAACCTTAAGAAATTTCGTAGGTCGATGTGATTTATGAAATGTTCTGTTAAATTTAAATTTCACCGTAATCGTCCGAGTAGTTTTCGCTCAACATCGTTGGTCGGTTAATGTCGAGATAAGGATCTCATGTTATCCAAGTTTGAAAGTCCTCTCTTTTGTTCGTGTTTTATTCCCTTTTTGGCTCACTTTGCTGCCTCAAGTGAAATTATTTTGGTGAATTCAAAATTCTCTAATATTATTTCTTCCCATTTGAAAAATTCAATCAATGCTTCGTTAAAATAAACTTTTTTCGTTATTTTTTAAACCCTATTTTTGTCTGAAAGACTGATTTTTCAGGCAAAAAAAACAATTATATTTACTCAAGTCTAGATCTTTGACTAACAAATGAAACGTTCGGTCTGAAACTTTAAAATATCCTGGTGTCTAAAATAATATAACATCACATTACTCATTCTATAATTTTTCAAAACTTAGGGGACACCCGGGTTTGAACCAGGGACCTCTCGATCTGCAGTCGAATGCTCTACCACTGAGCTATATCCCCATGAAGACGCTGTGAATGTGTCTGATGATGATTCATTTCTTTTATTTGATCAGGCGGAAACACTATTTGTCGTAATTTGATGCAATCTTGCATCATCATTAACTAGCGATTATTGTTTTAATACAATGGAAGCTTGTTCTCCTTATTCCTTTTTTCATTGATTTTTCAAACTGTTCAAATAATGAATCCTTACGAAAAATAAGGGTTTACCGTATACTTCAAATGAACGTCAACTCGAATAAACGACCCTCGTTAAAGAAAATTCTTTTTTATGAGGAGGGGCGTTTATTTGAAACAAGTAGCTTTAAGGGAGAATCATATTTTTTTACATAAAATGACATATTTGAGCTGAAAGAAAATGAAAAGATAGAACGAGGTTCCCTCTAAGAGTTGTCTTAAACTAATAAGCCCCCTTCTTTTAAACGCCCTCTCGAATAAATGCCCCAAAATCTAAAATATTTAATAAACGCCAAGGGCGTTTGTTGGAGGTAAAATAGTACTGATAAAGGGATCTGTGATAATAAAAGAGAGTAGGGAATAACCAATTTACATTTTTCATGCATTTATCAGATACACAAGTTTGAAGCTGTCAGCAATATTGGAATCTGCAAAGCTGGAATGTTTTTACACACCCTATATTCCACACAGGTAGCAACCTTCATCCTCGAACAAAAATTTATCAACTTTTCTACCCTTATGGAAGAAATAATTTCTATTGGCCAAAGCTGTAGTAAGGGTTGACAAGTGTAAAAGGTGATTCTCGTGTGTTTTTAAGGTTGATTCTTGCGTCCATTTGCACAATCGTTCTATTACTGCCGACTCGGACGTCTGTTAGCCCAGGGAAAAAATTTGAGGACTTTTGAGAAGCCCTAAGGATGATGGCTATAACAGGGCTACAGTCTTATGAAATTTCGACTTTATTGACATTTTGAATTCATCCTCCTCCTTTCCCCAATTAATGAAACCTGATAAAACCTGTATTATTTGAAGCTTCGATATTTCTGTTTATAGCAAGACCAATTACAACAAGATTTTCTGGTACTGGACATTAATATAACTAATGGGAGACGTGTGGTCACTTTGACGTCACGATACCAGGTATGCCTCAATGAATTGATTGAAAAGACAATTTATATAGTAATAACATGGTTTGGAAATAATAGTGCCGAGGTTCATTAAAAACATTTCGAAATAGCCTGAACGTAGTGATTATTCCCAAAATCAACCAAACTACCATGTTGTTCCTCGTTAACCCTTTAACGACCGATGACGAGATATATCGTCATCGCGTTCCGTGCCAAAAATACTGATGACGAGATATCTCGTACGCGCATTATGTTCCAACAATATAAAATGTTCTTAACATGCTCTTATTTTCACCTTTTTGTGAGTATTTTTTTTACCCATAGTGTAAAGGAAGAGCATTAATCTACGGTGCGCAAAGTCTTGGATTCAATCCCCACCGGGTCCTACCAAAGAATTCGTACTAAGTGCAAAAATGGTACTTGATACCTCTCTACTTGATGCTTAGCAATTAAAGAGAAGGTTCAAGGGTAATAATGCTAAAGGAAAAAGATCCCATACCTTCGTGGTAAGGAGGAGCCTTCGGGTCACCCTTGACTGCGGTCGCAAGACTTTCATACCTGGTGTAAGATCTTCTTTGTTTACAATTTTCTCGATATTTGAGTTGTTAATCTGAGTTTTTTATTTCAGTTTATTTATAAATAGGTCTAATCCTACTAAAACGTAGTTATTCTAAGTAATCTTAAAACTTAGGGGACACTCGGGTTTGAACCAGGGACCTCTCGATCTGCAGTCGAATGCTCTACCACTGAGCTATATCCCCATGTATGGAATGATAGTGTTTCTTGACTTCACATGACTATTTCACAGAGGAAAATCTTTTATTTAAGGTTATTCCGATGACGAAATTTATATCTAATTGCTTTTTTAATGGACAGTTTTCTACTTCCGCTGTGGTGGTAATCGTTCAGATTTTGTGGTGAATTTCGCAGACGGCTTGAACACTTTAGCATAGCGTTATTCACTGCTGGCTTTTTAAATAAGCCAAACTGTTTGATTTGTTCTTTCTCGTGAATACAAATATTTAGGTTCTATACAACGGTCTATTTCTTCTGCTTCGTTTTTCTCTTCCATTACTGTAGGACTTGATAGGTCTTCAAAGAAAAGCTTCATTACTTTTTTATAATTATTGTTGAATCGACAAAAACAGTAATATTTTGTATTGTTAGGTAGACAGTTCACGCTTTTTTTATAAGAATATACTTTATAAGAATATTCATGATGAAATTGGCCAGAAAATTTAGAATATGTTAGGAATACCATCATGGAATTTAAGACCTTAGAATGCCTAATTTACTATTAAAATTACCAATTATTCCCCAGCAATGCTAAAAGGTTCCATAATAATGCCAGATTTTTGCTTGAGATATGTATTACATGCTAGATTTTGACTGGGTTTGGATCCAAACCTAAGAATACCGTAAGAATATTTCAGGATGATTTTTCCCAAATAGCTAAAAGTATTCATGATGAATTGAAAAACACCATTCTTAAAAAAAAGCCATCGCTTTTAATTTACATATATTCTTGAGTACATCAATGCAAAACGAAAATTTTATGTTAGTATTTATTATCTGATAACGAGAAAATGTAAGCAGCTTTACGTATATCTACTATTCCACTGGTTCATACTAAGGATTATACAAAACCTATAATTTAGGGGCCACAAAGATACATTTGAACGTTAAATTAAAATTGCACCTTTTTTTATAAGAACAAACTGGAACAAACTATATAAGAGCACAAGGCTTCGGTGGCCAAAATCTTAAAAACAAGTTAAGAACATTTTAAGGCTTGCGGACTCTTAAAATACCTGAATTCCAAGGAAAATGGACAGAAATACTCACAAAATGGCAGAAATAAGAACATTTTTAGAACATTTTTAGGCTTAAGATTTAAAAACTTAAGAACAAGGAAAATGGACAGAAATACTCACAAAATGGACAGAAATACTCACAAAATGGTGGAAATGAGAACGTTTTTAAAACATTTGTAGGCTTTAAACTTAAAAAGTTAAGAACATCGGTAAGGCTTTAAAAGTTTTGGATGTTGTTATAAAAAAACGTGAATAACTTAATAATGTTAAAGCCTAAAAATTCTCCAAATCCCATTTCGAAACTTGGGTGAAAGTTTAAAGTTTCCATCCAACATCAAAAGTACTCCAGGGAATATCGATGAAAATTCAAAACTATATTTTAGGGCCTAAAATTACTGAATTACTCGATTCGAAAACATCAAGAAATATAGTGAAGTTATATGCACTAAAGAAGATACAAACTAACGACTAACCATGACAATCTGTAATAAGAACCCAATATACATTTTGGAAGAAAGAAGAATAAGATACAAACTAGGGACTAACCATGACAATCTGTAATAAAAACCCAGTATACATTTTGGAAGAAAGAAGAAGAAGATACAAACTAGGGACTAACCATGACAATCTGTAATAAAAACCCAATATACATTTTGGAAGAAAGAAGAAGAAGATACAAACTAGGGACTAACCATGACAAGCTGTAATAAAAACCCAGTATACATTTTGGAAGAAAGAAGAAGAAGATACAAACTAACGACTAACCATGACAAGCTGTAATAAAAACCCAATATACATTTTGGAAGAAAGAAGAAGAAGATACAAACTAGGGACTAACCATGACAATCTGTAATAAAAACCCAGTATACATTTTGGAAGAAAGAAGAAGAAGATACAAACTAGGGACTAACCATGACAATCTGTAATAAGAACCCAATATACATTTTGGAAGAAAGAAGAATAAGATACAAACTAGGGACTAACCATGACAATCTGTAATAAAAACCCAGTATACATTTTGGAAGAAAGAAGAAGAAGATACAAACTAGGGACTAACCATGACAATCTGTAATAAAATCCCAATATACATTTTGGAAGAAAGAAGAAGAAGATACAAACTAGGGACTAACCATGACAAGCTGTAATAAAAACCCAGTATACATTTTGGAAGAAAGAAGAAGAAGATACAAACTAGGGACTAACCATGACAAGCTGTAATAAAAACCCAATATACATTTTGGAAGAAAGAAGAAGAAGATACAAACTAACGACTAACCATGACAATCTGTAATAAGAACCCAGTATACATTTTGGAAGAAATAAATAAAAAAAGAGTAAAAAACAAAAATAATGCACAAGACACAAAAGGAAGTGATAAGCAGAAGACCGAAGTCTGAGATCAGGTGCGGTACCTTGAGTAAGCATCTCCTGCCACTCTAGAGTCACCCGGTCAGCTTAACAAGAAGAAAGAAATTAAAATATAGGCGCAAAGTCTGACTATATAGTTAAGTACAGCAGAAAGGGAAAGGTTGAAAAAGTCAATTTTTTTGAGAAATAATTTTTGGGAATAAATAAAGATACAATTAAGTTTCAAACATTGCAAAAATTTGGAAAAATATTTGTTACTAAAGATCTTCAGAAGAATTTTTGATTTAACCTACATTTTGGTGTAATTGTAAAAGTCGCATCGCTTCTTTATTATGTTGTAATTTTCGAATTGTATTTGTCTAAGTTGGTCGCAATCGAAGCTAGATTTTTACTTTTCATACGAACACTTGGGAGAAAATGAAATTAATTCATGTTTTGCAGTATTTTGAGAAAAAAATTTGCAGTAATTTTGAAACTAAGGCTTCAGCTGCTTTATGAAAAGAACCCAAAGCAAAGGTAATAAGACAAATGTAGGAAAACTTAGGGGACACCCGGGTTTGAACCAGGGACCTCTCGATCTGCAGTCGAATGCTCTACCACTGAGCTATATCCCCATGTTTGAGGAAACAGTATTTTTCATGTTAAATGTTATTTCACAGCGGAAAATCTTTTATTTGAGATTATTCTTGTGACGAAATTTATAATTGCTTTTTTAATGGACAGTTTTCTACTTCCTCTGTAGTGGTAATCGTTCAGATTTTGTGGTGAATTTCGCAGACGGCTTGAACACTGCTAGCTTTTTAAATAAGCCAAACTGTTTGATTTGTTCTTTCTCGTGAATACAAATATTTAGGTTCTATACAACGGTCTATTTCTTCTGCTTCGTTTTTCTCTTCCATTACTGTAGGACTTGATAGGTTTTCAAAGAAAAGCTTCATTACTTTTTTATAATTATTGTTTAATCGACAAAAACAGCAACATTTTGCATTTTTAGGTAGACAGTTTTTTTATAAGAATATACTTCATAAGAATATTCATGATGAAATTGGCAAAAGAATTAAGAATATGGTAAGAATACAGTACCATTATCATGGGATTTGGCAATTGAACCTAAGAATGCCAAAAATCGTTTTTTATAATAACAAACTGGAACAAACTATGGCTTTAGTGGCCAAAATCTTAAAAACAAGTTAAGAAAGTTTTATGGCTTGCGGACACCCGAATTCTATGGAAAATGGAAAAAATAAAAATATGTTTCGATCATTTTAGGCTTAAAACTATAGAATATCCGTAAGGCTTTAAAAGTTTTAGATGTTTTTATAAAAAAATGTGAATAATTTAACGATGTTAAAGCTCAAAATTCTGAAAAAATTTGGTCCACAATGGAAGCTAAATTTTTACTTGCCCTACGAACACTCAGGAGAAAAAGAAATTAATTCAACCAGTTATTTTATGAAAACAGCCCAAAGCAAAGGTAATAAGACAAAGATGTATGAAAACTTAGGGGACACCCGGGTTTGAACCAGGGACCTCTCGATCTGCAGTCGAATGCTCTACCACTGAGCTATATCCCCTTGTATGAGGGAACGGCATTTTTTCATTATAAATGTTATTTCTCAGCGGAAAATCTTTAATTTGAGATCATTCCGATGACGAAATTTAATTGCTTTTTTAGTGGACAGTTTTCTACTTCCGCTGTAATGGAAGTAGTAATTTTAAAGCTTACTAGCCGTTATAAAACACTAGAAAACGCACGAGTTACTGCTAAGACTTCTTGAATAGGCCAATGTTTGATTTGTAGATTCTCGTGAAATAATATTAAATATTTAACCAGGTTATCAAAATATTATTTGACGATCATAGATATCCTATTAAAACATTCCAATGTTTATTATCTTGAATGAACTTAACAGAAATCACTAAGAGTTACCTCAAAGCTAGACGAAGCTATCGTCCGTTTAAAGGTCAGTAAACGCGAGAAAGAGCTAGGGCGTCAGGGCGGTTTACGGGAAAAAAGTGGCGGTAGAGTTTTGGAACTGTAAACATCTCCGCCACTGCTTACTCCACCCGAATTTATCACGCCTCTCCTAAACTATTCCCTTTTTTAGTGATCTTGTGTAGACGATAGGATCGTCTACCTCAAAGCTCGAGAAAAATTGGAACCAACTTCACCTTTTTTTTATTCTATAAGAACAAAGTATATAAGAACACAAGGCTTCGAGACCAAATTTTTTTAAGCATTGCACCAAAAAACTTAATGTTGAAAATAAGAACATTTAAGAATATTTTAAGCCTTAAAACCCAAAAAATTAAGAGCTCCCAAAGGCTTCAATACTTTTTGACGTTCTAATGAAAAAGGTGTCAAGGTTTGCAGGCCCACCCTTTGATAAATGCACCTTATCTTTTTTTAATGATGTAAAGTTTTTTCAAACCATAAAAAACAAATTAAAAGCAAAATAGAATACTGATCTTATTTGACCATTTTTAGTAAGCATCCTAAGAATTAGTAAGATTAAAGCTTATCCTAAATGTTTCGAAAATTTACGCCTTGATAAAATTTGCTCTTATAATACGTATACACGTTGGCTCACTTGATTTAATTGTCTCTAGCTCTTCTATCAAAAATAGAGCGTAGCTGTCTCAAAGTATCGCCAGAAAGTGCTTGTGAAATTATTTTATCTTTAACTGTATTAATTATAATAAACGTTTTTCGGACCTACCTGGAAGTCCTATAAATTAATCACATGATAACGAGTGCAATTCGGAACAAAAAAATCACGAGTGCAATTTTCGAATTGTACGAGTTATCATGTGATTATGAACTAATCGCACAATGTTTTTCACTACTTTTTCCCAGTTAGGAAAGTAAATTACAGAAATTACACTGAGAGTTTTATACTTTTCTCTTCTCTTTTAATATGTCTTTCTTTTATTGTTGTTTATTGATTTTCTTTCTCACAAAATAAATTTCGAATGCAATTAAAACGTTCGATGCAAAAAAAGTGTAAGAAAAAACATTAAAATCTATTTTGCAAACATTGGCGCGGCATTGGAGAGTGTGATTAACGATTGATTGCTCTCTACAGGATGCAATTAACGATTAATTGCTCTCTTTGAGGGCGTGCCAAATAAGAAAAAATAACCCATCGTGCGATTAATATGAAAAAGCTAATTTTCGGAAAGAAAATTATGGCACCAACTTGCAAAATTTTATCAAGTTTTTGTTTCTACATTACCTTCATTAAACTTTTGTTATTCGTTTTATAAACAGGTAGGTCCATAAAAGTATCACTTGTTCTCTTTTATAAGCACATCCAAATTTTTTAAAGCTTTCGAATGTTCTTAACTTTTTGGGTTTTAAGCTTAAAAATGTTTTTAACATGTTCTTATTTTCACCATTTTGTGAGTATTTTTGCACATTTTCGTAAGGAATTTATTTGATCATCGAAGCCTTATACTTATATAAAGAATGTGTACTGGGTGTTCAGAAACTGTTGGATAGTTAAAAGTGTCTAAGTCAGTGAAACGAGTTTACATTTTACATTTCTTATGTTTTAGATTTCCAACCAAGCTTCCAGGGAGTTGAGTTTCTCGGACGTGAAAGGGACAACAACATTTCTCTCAGTGGATTCGTGTACAAACAGCTGCATTCCATTGGAATATTGTGCTGATATCTATTTCAATTTAGCAATCGAAGGGTAAGTCTTCTCAGTCAGGTAGTAATTTTAGATCTAATAACTTGAGATCTCAATGAGGGAGTATTCTTAGATACATAATAACTTGAAAAAGAGACGTAAGTGTCAAAATATCGTTATAACAAAAATGGACTATGTTTTATTTTGATTTGGTGGCACATCTCATTCTTTTTATCTTTCATTAGATCCCTAATAAATACGATACACTGTTCTTCCCTTGAAAAATTCGCATTTAGTCCTTTTACAACAATGCCAGTACTAACCTGAAAATCGAACTTTTTGTATCTGTATTTAAACCTTTTTAGACAACCATGACTCCAGTAACTGTGCATGCGCATGAAAAACCATGAAATTTCACTGGACTTAACGCACACATTAGATCAAGAAGTAAACATTCTTAATATAGATTCTAGATTCTCTTAAATTGTATCGTATTTTTTCTCAGTCACAAAACTTCAGAGCCCGTAGATCTTTTGACCAAGGATCTGAAACAAGTCATCGCTTTCAAGAAATCAAACACAGGAAAGCCTCTTTATCTGAAAGTAAGTGCTGTTTAACGGTCGCCGTTACTTTTATGAATAAATGTGAACAAACCAAACAAACTACTTTGGCTCGAAAGAATTAACTAAATTTATAACTTTGTAGAATCACGAGCTTAGAGTATGCTTAATCTAGTGAAATAAAAAAATTGATAGCGTTCTTCACTCTTGGCTCCGTCAACACCTACCAGATGGACATAAAGTAAACTTGTTTAATCGAACTTCTTTTATTCAAATCTTTCTATAATTCGATCGAATCTCTCTGTAACTCGAGCAAATTAGATCCCTCGTTCGAGCTCGAATTAGCGGAAGTTGACTGTACTTTCTATTTACAGTTTCCTAAGGTTAAGAAAAGAATTTTTTTCAATAATGGTCGTCCAAACTATTGACTCGCTTTTTTCACTGATTTTCAGATTCAACGTAAAACATTACAGAAAGGAGACGATGGCAAATTCTACATCGAACCAATCTTCCAGCTAACTTTTTTACCTCCCGTCAAAATATACAACTTCTTGCCAGTTTCAATCAACGTGTCGCTAAAAGTAAGTAAACCCGACATTCAACATTTATATAACATCCAAACATGATAACGCTGGATGTACGCTAAAACAACTTTGCGTGCCAACTTGGTCATCTAGAACACGATATAGATTTTATTTTGCAAAAAATGGATTGAAGAAATTCGCCTGACCTTAAGGAAAAAGAAGGACAATTTTGACGCTTACTGCGACTAAATTGACCAAATTTCGACCTTTTTGGGCGCAAAAAAATTGAAGTTTTCCTATTTTTCCGACCCTTAGTTGGACTGAGACCCGGTGGTGACACTCAATCTGAAAACTACCGTACGTGCCAACCAAAATTAAACCTTTAAAACTGGAACCCAGGGGCTACTTCGATCGGTCTTCAAAGAATTTTCCAGGTTATTTCAAAGTTGTATTGTTGTATATCGCGGTACTTTGAATGCCATATAATAATAGATTTTTTATCAATGATATTTGATGAAGTTTAAGAGTTTATGAGAGATATGACATATCAAAAAAAGATTTTTTTTCATCTGTTAGAGAACTTATGTCTCAAGGTCCCTTTGTCGAGAGGCTCTGAATTTCGTGGTGGTCTCCTTGAGCAAATTATATAAAAGATATTCGGAAAAACTTAGGGGACACCCGGGTTTGAACCGGGGACCTCTCGATCTGCAGTCGAATGCTCTACCACTGAGCTATATCCCCATGTCTTTGGAAGTTAGAATCGACTCTTTTTCTTTCAATTCCACGGCGGAAATTATTGATCGGATCTGAGTTTACTCATATGAGAGAAAAATTATAATTGCAATTGATTAAGATGCTTTTACTCTTACTTTTTAATTAACTAAATATTTTTCTCTCAAGCATCATTAAGATATGGCTAAAACAGGGATTTGTAATAGCGAAGCTGGATAACGCACATTTAAAAAAGACTTGTTCTATCTCTGTACGTCCTGACATTAAAATTTGATATGAAATTTAATTTTTTTTAATTACAAACTCGTGAAATTTGGATTTCCTCTAAGCCAATGATCTGCTGCTGCATTTATTCTTCACGATTAAAAACTTTTAATTATCAAGAGGGTCTGTAAAACACTGGTGAATGACAATTTAAAAAATGAAAAAATTCGTTTTCATTAGTAAAGTTATAAGAAATTTCTTCTGTAAGATTATAAATAGCAATTTTTCATTTGAAATACCGCGCTACACCGTGGGGTACCTCACTTTCTAACTGATATTTTCAGATAGCAAGTCGGTATGTCTGATTATGGAATAAATTTCAAGTCAATTGAAACAATATTTGTCAAAATATTTACATCCGAATTTTTTAAAGAGCAATCTTAAAAGCTTCTCAAATTCATAACACATGCTGATAAAATTAGATTTCATTTACGAGGAAGCTTTTGGGGTATCTTCTGCAAATATTATTTTGATGAAAAGCGGGAACATCGTAGCAAAAAATGTGCAGACGTACTGCATGAATACTTTATCTGCTTCATTTTTTTATAAAAACAGAACACTCAAGGGTACAGAGATGGATTTCTATTATGAACAGTTTACAATAAAAAGACAAAGTAGGAATCCGCTAAGGAATTCTAGTTCTTCATCCAACTGCGCGATTACATATCCCTGGCTAAAAGGTATTTGGTATATCAATAGGCTTATTTAGCTATACTTTAGACTCAGGGTTGATGATTTATTTTCTCATATTTTTAGCATCTGAACGAGGATGAATTATCAGCACATTGTTTGGACGCTGGTGAGATTCTGGAAGTGTTGGACTTCAATCCTGGTGGAAACCATGCTCGTTTCCAAATCACGTTTGTGGTAAGAAATTTTTGTCCTAAGTTTTCCCAACCTCAAAGATCTTTCTCTTCCATTAACCCTATTCAACGTAGGCTTTTAGGGGCGGTTCAGAACTAGGGGGGGGGCTTTTCCTGTACCATCCCTTAAGGGTTAAGACATGGATTAATCCACATGACAAATTTTCCCTTGAACAATAAGCATTTATTTTTTTCCGAAATTTTTCCACTATTTGAGAGTAATACAAGCAAATTAGCACTACTTGATTCCCAAGAATGACTTGGACGACTGGTAATTCAAAAGTTTGGAGGAGTTATTTATATTGGATGTGATATTGTATGATTATCTAGTGTTGGGAAAACTGTCAATTATGTTTGGGGACGAAATTGAATGGACACAAGTGTTAGTAACTTCTGACGATATATTCAAACTGAATGGATAAAAAAATGACAAAATTAAATCTATGTGACAACTTGAGAATAATGAAAATATTGACAAAGTCTTTCAGAGAAAATAACGTAAATCTAAGTTAATAAATTAAGGCCTCTAGTCAAAAAATCGATTACGAGATTTGAAGATAAAACTTTTGTTTTGAGTTCCTTGACACTTTTAACAAAGAAATGTCTTTATAAGTCGTTTCTGAATCTATTCTATCAAGAGTAATTAGCAATTTAATTACAAAAATGACGTTATGAACTTTGAAAAGACGTTGATAAAATATTATATTACCCTCTTTTACAAAAAGTGCTAAGTTTTAATGGGTACTTTTTAATTGTCTGCAAAAGATTGAACTATCTAAAAATTTTCGGAAAAATGTTTCAAAAGTTATGACTCTTTTTGTACGAAAAATTGGGATGAAAAATTGGTCAAAAGCCAGTATTTTCAAGATTTTGAAACAAAGAAGGTTTTCGAAAATATGTTGTTTCTTTGGTTAAAGATACACCATTAAATGCAAAACTTTTTCAGAATCATTGTTCTTCGCCGAAAATTAGTTCCTCAAAGTTGAAATACTTGTCTTCGTAAATGTCTTCATTTTCTTCTTCATTAAATTTTTTCAATGTAATTTTTGAATTTTCAGATTCAGGAAATGTTTGCCTAACCAGTCTGTTCCTCTAAAGGATCCTGCATTGTAACACGCATGCGTAATTTGTCGTTCTTTTAGACCACATGTAGTTAATTCCCGTGATAAACGAAAGGGAATGAATCTTTCGGTCGGGGTTGTGGACGGCGAAATATGTCGTTTTTTATGAAATTTGTCGTTCTTTTTGTCTATTTTTAGTAATGCAGGATTCTTTAGATAAACCCCCTCAACAGAAAATGTATAAAATGCCATAGTTTTGTTGGTTACACCAGTCAGAAAACACATTTTATACGCGATAATTATGAAAAATTCACTATGGTCAGAGCTCTTCAGTAAATTCTTGCCAACTCGCCAGAAATATATGCGGTGTGAATTCTGTCCACGAAAGCAAAATTGAAAATTGATGTCGAAATTTTAATTCTAAGATTTGACTTAAACACTTGACTGGAAGATTTTGACTTTAGTTGAGTTCATATTTCCTCTCATGATGCTACAACAGTCACTTAATTGATATGAAAATTGAACTGATACGAAAAAATCTGAATGTAATTTAAGATACTACAAAAATCCCTAAGGTATAAATGATACAAAGAAAATGAATGATTATTTTTTAATTGTTTCTGCGCTTTTTCTCAGCTTTTAAAATGACGTATGCGATTAAATGAGATGACATCGAAAAACTTTTCGTGTCCCCAAGCCTTTAGGGACGCGTGCGCCTGACAAATTGAAGTAAATGTTTTTTAACCATCTCAGATGTCTTTTTCTTCTCTGAAACAATTAAACATTCCAGATAAATTATAAAAACAAGAGACAGTTTGGAACCTTCAGTAAAAAGAACTATGCAATATTGTTGTTTTAAATTACTCCAATACATTAAATATTTTCCCTCAGCCAATAAAAACGTAATAAATTATCTTGTCTCTAGGTAACTGTTGTGAAGTGATTACTTATTCAATAGGCCGTCGCGTTCTCCTAAACAACTATTGTTGCTCTCAATGGAATCTGCTGCTGAATCTTCCTGACCATCTACCACATCAACTGATGTCTCTTTCATTGAAACACCTCTCGTTTCTGGTAACAAATAGCACATGATTCCGGAGAATAAACCGAGTGCACCCATAACATAGAATGGAGACTCAGGGCTTACCTGTGTCAATCCTTTGGCTATCCAAGGTGCACTGGCTCCACCTATATAAATCGCCAGTCCCAGGGTACTCATCGCCGCCGTCCGTATGTTAGTTGGATATGCTTCAACGATTAATGTCGATACACAATCAAAACTAATGGTTATGAAAAATTTCCCTAAAATTCCTAGAATAATACGGAAAATGTTTTTGGGTGTAAGTGAAACAGCTAGAGTCACCAAGCCAGCTAAAGCGAGGGGAATAGTACTCGATTTCTTTCGCCCATACCGATTACAGATGTATGTTGCCGCTATGTTTCCTGGTATCTCCACAAAGCTGATAAGAAAGAAATTTAAATACATAGATCCCGTACCCAGGTCGCTTGCTGCTAACGATATTCAAAATAAACCAACGAATTTGTGTACAGGCAGATAAATAGAATGGTAGAGGTCAAGGCCATTTTCTTGGTTCGAAACAAATCCAACGGATTTGTTTTCTCTTTGAGTTTTGATGCTTTTGATAAAGTGGCATTCGAATCGAATTCTCGTCCATTCCATTTTGCTATCAATCTGAAGATATCCAAAGCTTCATTCGCATGTTCTTTCAACCTCAACCAACGAACTGATTCTGGTACAAAAAGGTATGTGAAGATCAACAGCAAATACGGTAGCGTACAAGTAATAACCAAAGTCTTCCATGATTCAATTAAGTATGCTTGAAGCGATAAAATACACAAAGCACCTGCGTAGAACATCCAGTACAAATTACCAGCAAATGCTCGATGTCTGTTCCCAACTACTTCATTGATCATTACAAAGTAGCTGGGTATTCCAAAATTCGCGATTCCAGCTACGAACCGGAGCGCAATAAACCAGCCTATCCCTGGTGTATAAATAATCAAAAAATTGGATAAAATAACCATTAGGAATAACACATAGGAAATTCGTTTCCGTCCATAATTATCACTGTACCAACCAAGAACAATAGCACTGATCAATGCGCCAATGAAAATAACTGACGTCAGCATATTGATAAACCACGTGTTACCGCAAACTAAATCATAATCAACAATAATGGAATATTCTTTGGGCTTTTTGAACTCCCATTCAGATCTTTGTATCTGACAGCGAAGCGTATTCTCGTTGGTGAATGTCCCATTAAGTTGACATACGGTACTATTGGCTACACATCTCCACTCAGGCTCCAATGCAATGAAATACATGATGAAAGTACTTAAAGCGAATGGTATTTGTAGTAAACCAAATATCACATTTAACATCTTTTGATACACTCCATATTCTCCAACCATCTTAAGAAATCCATCTACGTTCAAACCTTCTTGTTGTTGTACTTCTTCATTTTCCATTTTTATTTACTAGTGTTACAATTTTTTGGTTTCAATAATAAGTTTGAAAATCGTCTTTTGAACGTTCTAAAAGTGGTAAAAACAAGAACATTTCAACTAATACACAATCAGTCAGGGCCGGCAGAACGACCGTTAAAGTGGGATAAGGTTTGCTAGGAATTTGAGAAAAAATCTCCATTGCTCAAAAGTGGGGAGGCTGAAGTCTCCTCAGTCTCCCCGCGTCCGCCTTGCGGACGCGGTTAAAATTCAAAAATTCATGACCCTATCACTTTCAAAGTGGTGCTGCGGCCCCTGGACTAGTTAAAGCTTGCTATTATTTGCTCTTTTCATTTTCATAACATCTGAAAAATGTAAATGCGAAGGCTTTTCAAATATCGGCATATATTCTAGCCAACATCTTCTTTTAGTTAACGCCCGCGAAAAATAACATTATCTAAATTCAACTTTCAACTTGATATAATATAAAATAAAATTAAAAGATATCTTTCATCACAAAATGAAAAAGTACACTAATCTAAGTTTCGTGCTACTGCACTTTTCAAATGTACAAAATAAAATGAACCTATTTAGAAATTCTCTTCATTTAAAAAGCTGAAAATGTTTAAAAAGTTGAGATAATTGGTGCAATAAAATCTAATTTGTTCCAGACAGAAAAATATCACATTATGTCGTCAGAACTTGATATATGTATAAAACACATTATGTCGTCAGAACTTGATATATGTATAAAACACCTTATCATAAACCGAATATGAACATTTGTCCATGATTTAGTCTGTAGCTCGAAAAAGTCTATAACAACATTTCCCGCTTACTTATAATAACACTGCTAGAGGAGAAAATGGGAAGATGTGTACACGAGCTCACAGAATGTTACCAATACACGGCTTTTTATAAGAACATCCAAAATTTTGAAGGCTTTGGATTTTCTTAACTTTTTGAGATTTAAGACTAAAAATGTTTTGTCTTTCACTATTATGTGAGTATTTTTGGCCGTTTTGTAAAAAATCAGGTGTTTTAGAGTCCGCAAAGCATTAAGATGTCCTCAATATTTTGACCATCAAAGTCTTATGTTCTTAAAAAAAGTGTATCAAATCTTAAGCAATTTGTTGAATGGTGATTTGTAATTAAATAAAGAGGTCACTTAGTAATAAAAAACAACAGAATTTCTTAAATAGGTATGTCTCAATATTATCTGATGCCTGTGAGAAAAAAAAAGGATTTAATTTTTGATAGACTCTAATTTCACTTTTGTACTCGTTGAGAAGATACTCACAAGTGAAATGTTACCAAATAGAAAAAAAATGAAAATAGAAAAAGCAAGAGAAAAACGAAGAGCAAAAAAATCAGCTACTACTAGAGTCTTATGTTAAAAAAATGTTCTAATTAATGCTAATTACATCCTGTTACATCCTGATGGCTTTTTTCCACTTCATTTTTTTTCTCATTTAAAAACAATTTGAGTCTATCAAACTGTCTAACTGCCCTAACCATTAATTCCATGATGCGACAGTCCCAACCAGCATCTTTTGCAATTTTGAACCCTTCAGAGTTTTAAATGGATTGGGAAATATGATGTAATTATTTAACCCTTTAAGTGCCAATGTCATATATATAAGACATGGGCTATGTTAGGAGGGTGAAGCCCTCCTGTAATGCCCAGTTTGAGTTAGAAATTGTAATTTTTAGTCCAACTCGTAGGAATTGGATTGGGCTATTGTCCAAGAAAAAAAAAGGATCAAAAATGAGTCTTTTCAGCGACATTTTAAACTATGCGTCATTTCATGTCAATTTTGTTCAATTTTAAAATCCAATCGAGATTTATCTCCGGTGCTTAACCAGACAATATTAATATATTTTGGTTACTTCAAGGATGGGATTTGAATATATGTGGCGTGAAGCTACCGTACTGTATTCTCAGCGGATGTTTTTCATGGTTTCCCTTCGATTCAACAGTTTAAACAACTACCTTTCAAAAACAAATACCATCATTGGAAAAAAAATATACAGAAACCTACCAACCGAAATCTTTAATGTTTATCCTTTTTAAATCTTTTTACAAGAAGGTGGAAACGAAATCCTAGCTTTATGTTGCAGCGAATCAAGTTGTACTTTAATATGGGAGATATTCAAGGCATTTTATTATGTTTTCTATTGGTCAATCTCACACCAGCTTTATCAATCAAAGTTGATAAAGTCCACCAATTTGAGGAGACATTAATACAATCCCACCTACCAATCCTGATGACAGAGGCGTTCACCATCTTGGATAAGTATCACGACTTTTCAACATGTCTACCATTATGGACAATACCGAACGCATGCTTGACACCAGCCAACAATCATTGCAATTTACCACCTATAACATTATTGGGTCAGACCTTTCCAGTTAGCGGGACCTTCGATTTCTGTCCACTGACAAAAACCATACACGCGAAAGTTTATGCCCCAAACATAGATATCAAGGTCAAACCGATACGATATCAACTCAATTACAACAAGGCGGAGAAAATACTTCATGTTTCCGCTAAGATTCAAAAGAAAGTCACTGGTTTGGAAGTTCTTCAATTCATCGGCTCATTCAAATTCGACACGGCGCTCAAGCTTGATGTTGACTTGTCCAGTTTCCCTAAACTCCAATACAGCTTGGAATTACACTATAGCATACGTCAGAAGAATCTACTGCAGAAAGACTACAAATGCGTTTCGTGTAACAAAGCATGGCGTAGAAGTGGCCAATGGAACGTTTCTCCTTTGTTACATCATTTTTCTAAATACTTGTAAATAAGTTTTTGGTTATTTTGGCAAGGAAAGAATATGGATCTTGAAAATAATGTTTTATTATTTGTACTTTATTTATGCCCATTGTTATTTCTCGGGCGTGTAGTATAGTGACCTAAGATCACTTGATCTGAAAACGACCTCCTCGCGATGTGCGTCTTAAGTAAGGTCTTTGAAATACCTTATCGGCCAAAACTTAGTTGGCCTTAATTATTAGTCGGCCCTAATTTTAGTCACCTCGTCAAAATTTAGTTACTAAAGGCCGACTAATAATTCTTTGTTAAAGTAATACCGATATGAAAAGTGGGTTAAGGAAAGCTTAATCATAAACTTTTAATTTGGCCCTAATTTTAGTGACCAAGCCAAAAATTAGTCACTTAGGGCCGACTAAGTTTCGGCCGATAAGGTAACGGCTTAACGAGGAAGACTTTGACTGAAATCAATCCTCAATGTAAAAGTGACCCTTCCCAGCTGGCACACAACATTGTTTCAACGTGTATCTAATGTTCATAACGTTCACATAACGTTAAATGAACGTTGAAACAACGTTGTGTGCCAGCGGTTCTAGGACAATTGCCCCCGGATAATTGCCCCCAGGACAATTGTTCCCAGGACAATTGCCCCCTGGACAATTGCCCCCGAGACAATCCCCCCGGACAATTGCCCCCCCCCCCAGATGTCAAAAGTCAAAAAAGATGTCAAAATTTATGGTGATCGAGTAACTCGATTTTAGCCTTAATGTTCTTATAAAAAACATCATCTTTGAAATATCCTGAATCTTTTTGAAGACGTTTTTTTAAGTTTCATGAATGAATGAATGAATAAATAAATCGCACCTGGGTTTTCTCGGAGCCAAGAATATTTAAGCGACCACCATCGTTCCACCATCGTCCCACTTGAGCGTCCCAGCATCGTCCCACTTAAGCGTCCCACCTGAGCCACCGTCCCACGTCCCACTTTTTCAGTAAGCCGGCCTCGTATCTTCTTTTGTTGATTTTTTTCTATTCGGGGCAATTGTCCGGGGGGAATTATCCGGGGGGAATTGTCTGGGGGGTAATTGTCTGGGGGGCAATTGTCCAGGGGGGAACTGTCCGGGGGCAATTGTCAGGGGGGCAATTGTCCTCTCACGGTGCCAGCTGGGTTACAGGTCGTTGGTCGAGCCGCTTAACGACAATTTCTGTCATCTCTGTTGTACTGTATTTTGTAAGGTTACGTTGCCTTTCAACAGAGAAAGGCGGGTCGAGCATTTCCCTTATTGCCCCCGCAACGAGCGTAGCGAGTGAGGAGGCCTTCATAGCTTCACGCAAGGATATTGGACAGGAATCTCGAATCTTTGCGCGCGCGCGTTTGTTCGTATTTCTGTTCCGGCCAATTAAGTGTTCCGCAAAAATATGGCGGTAAATTATACAGCGGTAAATGTTATACACATTTTCATATTACGTTATATGCTATTACCATTATTATATATTGCATTTCATTAGTTTTGATTTAGGATTGAAAAGCTGAAGCGAGTGTTATAAATGCAAATTATAGAAAAAGTATATAACATCACCATAACAAGGATTACAATATTACTTTTGCAAATCAAAACAAACAAAATGGCAGACTGGTTATGATGATGAGCTGATTCGATTCATTGAATGGAAAAAGTGTTTTGTATGTCTAATTTTGTTTCTTGTCTTTAAAACTGAATAAATACTGTAATTTAGTCAGAAGTTCATTTCAGCAATGATTTCAAATTCTTTTTCGGGAATCTTTAAAGAAATTTGCTCAAGTTTTCAAATGTACATTTTGTTGATATTTTTGTTCAAACTTATCAAACTGTAATTTATATTGTGTGTTATTTTATTAATAACTACCTTTATTGTTTATAGAGCTTCTTAAGCTTTAAAGACCATTATATGGTCGTAACTCGGGAATATCTTTCTTAACTCGGTAAAACAAGATACCGGCAAAGTACAAAAAAGTAGAATGTAGCATATGAATCCAAAATTGAATGTGAATCGATCTAAACAAACTTTTTTTTTGGTCTTCAAAATAGATTTACCTCACTTAGAGTGTTTTCACTGTTTGTTCAGTGTGGTAAATCTATTTGGAAAACCTGAAAAAAGTTTGTATAGGCGCATACATTCAACTTTTTCAGTTGTGATAGCCTACGTAATAACTTGCGCTCCAGTAGTTTGGTGAAATAGCTCCAATTCTGGCTTTCCAAGTTAGGAGGGACCTTCCCGAAGACATTTAACGGTGGTTAGACTAGGCACACAGACAGTCATACAGAAACGGTAAAACAAGATACCGGCAAAGTACAAAAAAGTAGAATGTAGCATATGAATCCAAAATTGAATGTGAATCGATGTAAACAAACTTTTTTTTTGGTCTTCAAAATAGATTTACCTCACTTAGAGTGTTTTCACTGTTTGTTCAGTGTGGTAAATCTATTTGGAAAACCTGAAAAAGTTTGTATAGGCGCATACATTCAACTTTTTCAGTTGTGATAGCCTACGTAATAACTTGCGCTCCAGTAGTTTGGTGAAATAGCTCCAATTCTGGCTTTCCAAGTTAGGAGGGACCTTCCCGAAGGCATTTAACGGTGGTTAGACTAGGCACACAGACAGTCATACAGAAACACCATAAAGTGAAAGTATATAGCTATAAACTCAAAAAGTCTAGCTTCCTGAAGGCACATCTCTTCATTGTCTGCGCTGCGATCATCTTAATGGATTCAATCAGCTTTTAGTTTGGAGAAAAGATTGCATCATGAAAAAGTACTATGCACTTTAAAAAAAATTAGGCGCATTTCAACTTTTCTCGACTGTACGTCTGAATGGACCACAATGGCATATCTTTATTTTTCTTTTGACCAACAACATAAAAGATTTTGCTTGAGAAGTACAATCAAAGCGTAGGCGAGTGGAGTCCGGGCCTTAGCTAGGATTGGTTTCTATTTCGCCCTATTTAAGATGGCGCAGAACTTTTTGATAAATTTTATCCGCAGTATCCTCTTGACTATTGTTTATTAGGCAAAGTAGCAATAGAGAATCAATCAATCAATCAATCAGTAATTAAATCAATCAATAATCAAATCAATTAATTATTCCTGATTATTTTTTATGTTTCAATCTTTAAAGCATTAAAAGCTTTATCTCGTCAACCTGTTCCGACAAGCTCGTTTCTTGAACCCGTCTTACATTTAAAATCTATTCCATGTAAATTGGAAGTTTGTTTTGCTACCATGTACAAACCACTCTCAAGGAAGATACTCTCGGGTATCTAATAAACGTACATGTACGTTTATTAATTTTAACAAAAACTTTCCTCAATTTCAAGTGCCTACTTTTGTTTCTAATGATAAATATCCATCTTTGACTTTTGAGGTTTGTTCTACTCGTCAAAAGAAAGCAAATTACCCAATATTTACCCCCTAACCTCATTAAAAAGATCCTTCAATTAGGTTTGCATGCCTCCATTTTCGACCCTGTACGTTTATTCGCTACTGTACGTTTATTAGGTACTCGAGTAGTCTAATTACTCTGATATGGTTTCCACATGATAGCAAAAATGAATGCCAATTTAAGTGGAATAAACTTTAGCTTGCAAAACATAAGAGTCATTTCTTTTTAATTAGATTTTTTCATGTCTTCGTCGAAACCTTAATTATAACTAGGCCATCGTTTTTATTTATTTAGATGGAGTGTTATTGTTATTATTTTCAGGAAAAAAGAAAATCTTTTATTTCTTCGTTTAACCAAACGTGTAGTTACTTACTATTTTTTTGTCCCCATGCATTTCTTATTATCTTGCAATTGACATTGTTATGATTATACAATTTATTATAGAATTTTTTAAATATTATATTGCTGCGGTGGCATGTTAGTGTAAGCTATGTACTAGTTTATTACAAGACGAGGTTACCGATAGATTAAAAAATCAAAACGGATGCCGAAAAATATTTACCCCTTTTTAAATGTTAAAATGTAATACCGATATTTCCCTCCAGCTAAATGAATTCTTATATTGTCTAAAAGATGAACTGTGACAATTTAAATGCTATTGGAATTATAGTCTGTACCACACCTGATCATCTTCAAAAATTTAAAAACTCATTGCCGTAGAGGAAGGGTTGGTCTAAAAAGCAGGGTAGCCAATTGGGGTAGCCAATTGGGCTAGGTTGTGGGGTACCTGAATATTTTACAGACCAGAATAGAAATACCGAAAATGAATGCATAGAACCATATTTTACTGACCAGGGAGCACGAATCCGATTGATACTTAGATTGATCATGTATGATTACAAAGATAAACAAAGATATAAATTACCACGTGTTAATGCACGAGGAGTAAGAAATAGAGCTTCATTATAATAGAGCTATTTCAAAAGACTTTTTGTATCTATTATAAGCTGCCATATTAAAAAATTTTGAAAGGAATTAATTCTTTGAAACATCCAAACATGATAGAAATTAAACAATAGATTCAATAACAAAGGATTGTTAAGATATGACAAGATTAGAGATCATATGGCCCAAAGGCGATTTCAAAGCTATTATCATCGAATTACAGCTTCACGGAAATAACAATTAAAAACATAAATAAAATCTAAATCTAAAATATTAAAAACTGTTTTGTATATATTTTTTATTCGGGTCTGTAAATTTTCAAACGAAGCCAAGAAGGAAGACAAAATGGCGCCAGGTCTCTTGAGAAGTAACAAAGTTTAGTACCTTTGGAAAAAAGGCTATTGTGGCTGAAGTTCGAAAGGAATCTTAAATTTTATTACATGGAATCATTAACAAGATGTTGTATAGTTATTTCCACATGAAAACAGGTTTCAGATTTCAAAAGTTTAGGCAAAAAGAGGTACCCCATAACCTAGCCCAATTGGCTACCCCATTGGCTACCCTGCTTTTTAGACCAACCCGTAGAGGAACGAGCCATTAATATAAGATAAACTTTAGTCCCGGAGGGGGGGTACTACGGTTGCGAGCTGACGGGTACGCCTGACGTTCGACCCTCGGACCCTTAGCAGGACTAAAAAGTAGGAAAAAAAGAAAATTAGTTAGACTGAAATTTTCTGATTTTTCCAGCCCTTAGCGGGACCTAAAACGGGTACCCGTAAGGGCGGCACATACCCGTGTCCTCTATTTGCCTTAGTACCCACCCTCTCCGAGACTTTAGTGCAGATCATGGAAAGCCAGTCCCTTAATCCATAGCATACTTATCTTGCAGGGGAATCAACCGCAGGATTTAAATTGAGATAAAAAGCTACGGATTCAAAGTCGTCAATATTGCTCTCCTCCTCCTCCTCCTCAACAAACAAGGCTTTTAATTATTCCCACTTTTTCTAAACAGGTATTAGACGAACAAAGGAGAGAATGGAAAGGATCTTGTATTTTCGAAACGAATCATAAAACACCCTTTCAAATCAAAATGGAATCTACAAATCAGACTTCCAAGGTAAGTAACACAGCTATGTGTGCTAGACCCAAGGGGTGGATTTAAGTACCAGTCAAATTTATGACAGATAATCTTCATTTCCTTATATAACAATGCTGGACAAAAGGTTTGTAGACTTCTGCAATATTTGCATATTTTTATTCTTTTTGTCATTTTGGCTCAATAAGGCCGGGGGTCATAGGGTATAAAGGGTCCCTATACCCCAGTGGACATACCCCAAACCCGTGTCATTTGTTTCATTTGTTTCATTTTGACTTTAAGTCATTTTGACTTTAAGTCATTTTGACTTTAAGTCATTTTGACTTTAAGTCTCGAAAAAAAGGAGTGACCCCCGTTCTTTTTATTCTTTTTGTCATTTTGGCTCAATAAGGCCGGGGGTCATAGGGTATAAAGGGTCCCTATACCCCAGTGGACATACCCCAAACCCGTGTCATTTGTTTCATTTGTTTCATTTTGACTTTAAGTCATTTTGACTTTAAGTCATTTTGACTTTAAGTCATTTTGACTTTCAGTCTCGAAAAAAAGGAGAGACCCCCGTTCTTTTTATTCTTTTTGTCATTTTGGCTCAATAAGGCCTGGAGTCATAGGCCATAAGGGGTCCCTATACCCCAGTGGACATACCCCAAACCCGTGTCATTTGTTTCATTTGTTTCATTTTGACTTTAAGTCATTTTGACTTTAAGTCATTTTGACTTTAAGTCTCGAAAAAAAGGAGTGACCCCCGTTCTTTTTATTCTTTTTGTCATTTTGGCTCAATAAGGCCTGGAGTCATAGGCCATAAGGGGTCCCTATACCCCAGTGGACATACCCCAAACCCGTGTCATTTGTTTCATTTGTTTCATTTTGACTTTAAGTCATTTTGACTTTAAGTCATTTTGACTTTAAGTCATTTTGACTTTAAGTCTCGAAAAAAAGGAGTGACCCCCGTTCTTTTTATTCTTTTTGTCATTTTGGCTCAATAAGGCCTGGAGTCATAGGCCATAAGGGGTCCCTATACCCCAGTGGACATACCCAACCCGTGTCATTTGTTTCATTGTTTCATTTGACTTAAGTCTCGAAAAAAAGGAGAGACCCCCGTTCTTTTTATTCTTTTTGTCATTTTGGCTCAATAAGGCCGGGGGTCATAGGGTATAAAGGGTCCCTATACCCCAGTGGACATACCCCAAACCCGTGTCATTTGTTTCATTTGTTTCATTTTGACTTTAAGTCATTTTGACTTTAAGTCTCGAAAAAAAGGAGTGACCCCCGTTCTTTTTATTCTTTTTGTCATTTTGGCTCAATAAGGCCTAGAGTCATAGGCCATAAGGGGTCCCTATACCCCAGTGGACATACCCCAAACCCGTGTCATTTGTTTCATTTGTTTCATTTTGACTTTAAGTCATTTTGACTTTAAGTCATTTTGACTTTAAGTCTCGAAAAAAAGGAGTGACCCCCGTTCTTTTTATTCTTTTTGTCATTTTGGCTCAATAAGGCCTACAGTCATAGGCCATAAGGGGTCCCTATACCCCAGTGGACATACCCCAAACCCGTGTCATTTGTTTCATTTCTTTCATTTTGACTTTAAGTCTCGAAAAAAAGGAGAGACCCCCGTTCTTTTTATTCTTTTCGTCATTTTGGCTCAATAAGGCCGGGGGTCATAGGGCATAAGGGGTCCCTATACCCCCGTGGACATACCCCAAACCCGTGTCATTTGTTTCATTTGTTTCATTTTGACTTTAAGTCATTTTGACTTTAAGTCTCGAAAAAAAGGAGTGACCCCCGTTCTTTTTGTTCTTTTTGTCATTTTGGCTCAATAAGGCTTGGAGTCATAGGCCATAAGGGGTCCCTATACCCCAGGGAAAATGTTATATCGGATGGCCAAAAGTCACCTCACCTTCTTTTCTTTTCTTTCCTATCTCTTATCCTATTTTTCTCTTTTCTGACTGTCTGAGTTTCTGAGACTTAGTTTCTCATTTCTGACTGAGTTTTCATACCTGTCAATCATTTGTCCATCAATTTCGACCAGTCTAATTTTCGCACCGAGTGGGATTCGAACCACCACCAAAGAAAGACCTTCAGATTCGGAATCCAGCCCTCTATCCGTTGAGCCATCGCCGCACAGCAAAACCACGCAATTCATAACATATTATACCAAACTGGCAAAAGACGGGGGTAATATTATTATAATAGTGGTAAAAGTACCCCTTTTTTAAACCTGACTGAAATTCGAGCCGTTACTAGCAACCCTGCGGGGCCCAAGGCGCCGAGTATGCACCCGGCACAGTGACAAGCCGTTACTAGCAACCCTGACCCTACCTAACCCCCGGAAAAGTGACTATCAGCGATCCGTGGATAAAAAAATAAAATTAAAAAATGAAGGTGACTATTGGCCATCCGATATAAGAGCATCCATACCCCAGTGGACATACCCCAAACCCGTGTCATTTGTTTCATTTGTTTCATTTTGACTTTAAGTCTCGAAAAAAAGGAGAGACCCCCGTTCTTTTTATTCTTTTTGTCATTTTGGCTCAATAAGGCCGGGGGTCATAGGGTATAAAGGGTCCCTATACCCCAGTGGACATACCCCAAACCCGTGTCATTTGTTTCATTTGTTTCATTTTGACTTTAAGTCATTTTGACTTTAAGTCATTTTGACTTTAAGTCATTTTGACTTTAAGTCATTTTGACTTTAAGTCATTTTGACTTTAAGTCTCGAAAAAAAGGAGTGACCCCCGTTCTTTTATTCTTTTTTGTCATTTTGGCGCCAATAAGGCCTGGAGTCATAGGCCATAAGGGGTCCTATACCCCAGTGGACATACCCCAAACCCGTGTCATTTGTTTCATTTGTTTCATTTTGACTTTAAGTCTCGAAAAAAAGGAGAGACCCCCCGTTCTTTTATTCTTTTGTCATTTTGCTCAATAAGGCCGGGGGTCATAGGGATAAAAGGGTCCTATACCCCAGTGGATACCCCCAAACCCGTGTCATTTGTTTCATTTGTTCATTTTGACTTTAAGTCATTTTGACTTTAAGTCTCGAAAAAAAGGAGTGACCCCCGTTCTTTTTATTCTTTTTGTCATTTTGGCTCAATAAGGCCTAGAGTCATAGGCCATAAGGGGTCCCTATACCCCAGTGGACATACCCCAAACCCGTGTCATTTGTTTCATTTGTTTCATTTTGACTTTAAGTCTCGAAAAAAAGGAGAGACCCCCGTTCTTTTTATTCTTTTTGTCATTTTGGCTCAATAAGGCCGGGGGTCATAGGGTATAAAGGGTCCCTATACCCCAGTGGACATACCCCAAACCCGTGTCATTTGTTTCATTTGTTTCATTTTGACTTTAAGTCATTTTGACTTTGTGTCATTTTGACTTTAAGTCATTTTGACTTTAAGTCATTTTGACTTTAAGTCATTTTGACTTTAAGTCTCGAAAAAAAGGAGTGACCCCCGTTCTTTTTATTCTTTTTGTCATTTTGGCTCAATAAGGCCTGGAGTCAAAGGTCATAAGGGGTCCCTATACCCCAGTGGACATACCCCAAACCCGTGTCATTTGTTTCATTTGTTTCATTTTGACTTTAAGTCTCGAAAAAAAGGAGAGACCCCCGTTCTTTTTATTCTTTTTGTCATTTTGGCTCAATAAGGCCGGGGGTCATAGGGTATAAAGGGTCCCTATACCCCAGTGGACATACCCCAAACCCGTGTCATTTGTTTCATTTGTTTCATTTTGACTTTAAGTCATTTTGACTTTAAGTCATTTTGACTTTAAGTCTCGAAAAAAAGGAGTGACCCCCGTTCTTTTTATTCTTTTTGTCATTTTGGCTCAATAAGGCCTGGAGTCATAGGCCATAAGGGGTCCCTATACCCCAGTGGACATACCCCAAACCCGTGTCATTTGTTTCATTTGTTTCATTTTGACTTTAAGTCTTGAAAAAAAAGGAGAGACCCCCGTTCTTTTTATTCTTTTTGTCATTTTGGCTCAATAAGGCCTGGAGTCATAGGCCATAAGGGGTCCCTATACCCTAGTGGACATAACCCAAACCCGTGTCATTTGTTTCATTTGTTTCATTTTGACTTTAAGTCTCGAAAAAAAGGAGTGACCCCCGTTCTTTTTATTCTTTTTGTCATTTTGGCTCAATAAGGCCGGGGTCATAGGGCATAAGGGGTCCCTATACCCCAGGGGACATACCCCAAACCAGTGTCATTTGTTTCATTTGTTTCATTTTGACTTTAAGTCATTTTGACTTTCAGTCTCGAAAAAAAGGAGTGACCCCCGTTCTTTTTATTCTTTTTGTCATTTTGGCTCAATAAGGCCGGGGGTCATAGTGCATAAAGGGTCCCTATACCCCAGGGGACATACCCCAAACCCGTGTCATTTGTTTCATTTGTTTCATTTTGACTTTAAGTCATTTTGACTTTAAGTCTCGAAAAAAAGGAGTGACCCCCGTTCTTTTTATTCTTTTTGTCATTTTGGCTCAATAAGGCCTGGAGTCATAGGCCATAAGGGGTCCGTATACCCCAGTGGACATAACCCAAACCCGTGTCATTTTTTTCATTTGTTTCATTTTGACTTTAAGTCTCGAAAAAAAGGAGAGACCCCCGTTCTTTTTATTCTTTTTACCCCAAACTACAGATATCTAAGCCCGAAGGGCTAGATTTGCAACTTTAAGCTTTCTCCAGCAAAAAAAAGTTAAGCTAAAATTTGACTTTTTAAATTTCGTGCCGATGGATAGGATCTAGCATTTTAATTGTTTTCGGAGTGCGAGATCAAAAAACGTAGCCGACAAACGCTATTTCACATCTCTCAAACCGGTGAAATTGCATATTTTAGTCACGTGACTCTGGTAGGAAATCCTTCCAAAGATGAGCTTCACTTTTTGATAAAAGCTGCAAATCTAGCCCTTCGGGCTTTACAGATATCTGTGCCCCAAACCCGTGTCATTTGTTTCATTTGTTTCATTTGTTTCATTTTGACTTTAAGTCTCGAAAAAAAGGAGTGACCCCCGTTCTTTTTATTCTTTTCGTCATTTTGGCTCAATAAGGCCTAGAGTCATAGGCCATAAGGGGTCCCTATACCCCAGTGGACATACCCCAAACCCGTGTCATTTGTTTCATTTGTTTCATTTTGACTTTGAGTCTCGAAAAAAAGGAGTGACCCCCGTTCTTTTTTTTCTTTTTGTCATTTTGGCTCAATAAGGCCGGGGGTCATAGGGCATAAGGGGTCCCTATACCCCAGTGGACATACCCAAACCCGTGTCATTTGTTTCATTTGTTTCATTTTGACTTTGAGTCTCGAAAAAAAGGAGTGACCCCCGTTCTTTTTTTTCTTTTTGTCATTTTGGCTCAATAAGGCCGGGGGTCATAGGGCATAAGGGGTCCCTATACCCCAGTGGACATACCCAAACCCGTGTCATTTGTTTCATTTGTTTCATTTTGACTTTG